>NC_142344.1:55318021-55926355 GCF_054954075.1 Amborella trichopoda | reverse complement strand
AAAAAGTTCTCTTCAAAGAAACCTAAGATGCTAACATCGTATCATAGCTCTGCTAATAAGATTTGGCACTTTGTAATTCGTTTTCTGATGGGCTGCTAAAGTTCCTCTCCTCTTAATCGTCAACTTTTGAATGCATAACCTGCCAATCTCAACTTTTTTTATGTATCTGGCAAAGATCTAATTGTTTGTCCATTCCTTAGGTCTGTTGATCTATTGTTGTTTGAGTTTGTTGTGTTTTGCGTTCTTTTTCTAAGCCTCGCTGATCTGCCGCTATTCGAGTCTGCTTTGTCCATGTCTTTTGTTTCTGAGACTTGCTGATCTGCCATTGCTCGAATATGCTATGTTCTTGCATGGTTTTTCAAAGGCTTGTTGAGCGGTTGTTGTTCGAGCCTACCATGTTATATTGTTCATATATGCTTATTGATCGAGCAATCTGAACATGCAACACTACTTCTATTTGTCCGCGCTGTACACCTAAAGATCTAATTGCTTGTTTTTGCAACTTATTGTCCAAACTCCAACTGCTTGTTTTCGCAACTTATTGTCCAAACTCCAAGTGCTCTCTCTCAAAGCATCTTGAGTTTGCGGGGGAGTGTAAAATGAAAATATATATGGTCTCCATGGGTTTTATGGGAAGGTGTACATTGTAATTGATATGTATAGGAAGGGTAGGTGCAATATCCAGTATTTTATAGCAAGTGTGGGTATAATATAGGTGTCGGTGATTTATTTCTATTGCTATCATATGTTGTTGTCTATATAATACGAGTTTATATATTAATCTTATTAATGGACACAAAAAGTTCTCTTCATCTTATTAATGGACACAAAGTTCTCTTCAGATAAACCTAAGGCTCTAACATAGATAAACCTAATAACATAATGTTGATCATGCCAAATTTTTTGACATCATGTAAAAATCATGACATACTTTTATTAAAGGGAAAAACAAAAACACCAATGATTCTCCCAATCTTTAGTGCTTTTTTGACAATTTTCCCTTGAAAATATATTTTTAGCGTCCAAACAACAAGATTTGATGGTCTTGTGCACTTGTTGGGCGAGAATTCCTTTTTTTTTTCTTTTTCTTTTTTTTCTTTTTTTTAAGTTCCAAGGGGTTGTTGAAACTTTTTTGTTTTTTTTTCGCTTTGCTGGTCACTCCCCAAAATTGATAGCTTAAAAGTACTCCTGCCTAGAGTTCTGCTTGGAGGAGAAAATGTATATCTTGCCCCCATAGCAGCATAACAATCTTTTCACTTCATGAAAACATAAAGTGCCACTGCCATATCTCTATGCCAAACCAGTGGTTTTCTTAGAAGTTTTGTTTTTTATGAGTCATAAGATGAACTTTGGATCAAAACTTTTATAGATTGATAACCTCGACTGCGAGGATCATGATATGAAAAATTAAATACATTTTGAAATTTAAATGTGGGAATATATTAATTCTGATAGCGAAGACCTTACATACTACAATCACGTAAAGAAGTGCCGCCCTTCGGCTCGGCAATATGGAAACTTAACTCAACTCCCGTTCCTTTACAGGGTCCTATCAGGATAGGTAGGCCCAAGATTTCCCCTCCCCCTGACCGAACACACGTAGTTCCCTACGGCTGACAAATAAGAGTTTAGGCCGTAAAAGAAAAGCACCGACCCGCACCCCAGCTGCCCCGACTGGGATTTTGCTCCTTATCTAGGTGCGCACTAAGTCAGCACTGGCTTTTTACATTATTACTTTTAAGCTTTACTTGGGTCCCTCGTATGTTGTCTATGTTAAAGATGAATGTTTGATGCTCACATGATGCAACAACTACTTTTCCTTTTCTTAAAAACCACCAGACTTTGGACAGAGGGGCAAAATTCAGAAACCTCCCTCCTACAAATTATTGCTCAAAATTATACATCGTTTGATGGAATTTTCAAAATTATATATAGAAAATTTTAAATTAAACTAAAAAAATCTGGACATTAAATAATTTATTCATTGGGTACTTTTATGTATCTCTAAATTTTCAATTTGAAATTTATGTATCTCTAAATTTCAAATATGTATCTCTAAATTTCAAATTGAAATTTTAAAGAAAATGAAGCATTAGGAGTCATAGATATTCCTGGGGTGTTTTGGCATGGAATGCATGGCTTTATATCCAGCGGAAGTTTCGACTTTCTAAAGGTCGTATCTTATAGGGTGAGTCTTGTATAGGCTTGCAACCTTAAACAATTCACATAAGGCACAACTCAAAATTTGTTATAAGATGAAATTTTGGCCTCGAATAATTTTTAGAACGGCATGAGAATCTATGTTCATTTCTAATTATAAATTTTGAATTCCCAAAAATGGTTCAAATCAAGTAGATCTATAAATGGGATAACTATGATTGAAGCTTGCCAGATCCTGGTCGGACTTGCCCATATCAAACTAGGTGACATCGGGATCGAGACCCTAGTGGGGCCCCACCCAAGTCCACCTTTATAATCATTGAAACCAAAGGGCCAAACGACACACAAAAACTAGATCTCCATTAATGGAAGCATCAAACACTTCATATCCTTTGGAAAAGAGTGTATTTTTCTTGTCTACATAAGTTGTACTTGTAACCAAGAAGTGAAATGATACGACTTTTTTCCATGTTTGGTTCCTATTAAAATATTATCTAGAAAGTATTTTCATATGGAAAAATTCTTTCATGTGGCTAAGTATGGGAATATTTTCATACCAATTGGTTTTAGTGCATCTTTTCATACTAATTGATAACTAATTGATGTAAAAATATTCCCATACTTAACCACATGAGAGAATTTTTTCACGTGAGAATATTTTCTGAAAAATATTTTCACATGACCCAAACGTGCCTAGATTAAGAGCAACTTGGAGGAAAGGAAAACTAGAAATCATTGACTGATGCAAATTTCTAGCAAATTTTATCACCCCACTACAAGGTTGAAGCTTCCTTTTTTTTATAGGCCAAGGACCATTAGGCCAGGTCCCATATGGCAATATTTTGAGGTACTTTGAAAGATGGTGTCCATAGATCCCTCTTAGAAGCTCTGGTTCATGAAGCAAGTTCTCTTTTTGTGTCAAAGGAACCTATTGACACTGAAAGAAGGAGGGATAATGACTGAAGAGGAGACTTTGCACCTCTTTCCTGCTCTTGGAGATTCACAAAAGCTTTTATTCACCTCTTCACTCTCCCCCATATTCACTAAGTTCTTCTCCCCAAACTCCTGACTGAGATCACAATCAACTGAGCTTTCACTCATGTAACCAAAGAAGTCATGCATATCAAACTTCTCATAGTCCCCGGTTCCACTGGATGAGCCCAAGCTCACCCCCATAGAATCAAGTTCAAGCTTGGGATCAGGCTCAAGCACAAGGCTATGGTCATGCTCAACATCCATAAATGAGCTTGTTGGGTCCTTAAAACAGCTAGAGTTGGGGTCTAGAGAGAGGGGCTCGGGTGCGACTCGATGAGGGACAACATAACTAGGCTCGACTACTTTCTCAATGTTACTCCTCCAGAGACTCCCCTCATGATTGCCTGAACCTTGGTTTAACCCCTTAAGCTGAAAAAGGCTAGCAAAAGTTACATGATCACTCACCCTGGTCTTTGGTGACTTGGAACTCGCCGTTCTCGCGATGAGGTTTTGCAAATTCTTGCTCAACTTTGCCTTGAGTGAATTCAGACTCAAGCTACTGCATAGTGAACCGGGCCACGAAGAAGAAAATTCATTATTGACTGAGAAGCTATCATGGATGGCACTAGAATTGGGGTTGGGTGGTGATGAAACTGTGAAGTTGGTTCGCGCGTTTTCGCCTCTCAGTGCCCGAGCTGCCTCATCATAGGCCCTTGCGGCTTCCTCAGCTGTATCAAATGTACCGAGCCATAGCCTGATGCGTTGCGAAGAGTCCTTGATCTCGGCCACCCATCTTCCCGATGGCCTTTGCCTAACCCCGATAAATCTACGCATCGAAGGCCTGTTTGTCCTGGTGGTGGTGCTGTTCTGCTCAGTGGTCTGTGATTTAGCCATTAATGGAACACAAACAAGGAGAAACTTTCTGAATTTGAACTGATCAATTGAATATGGGCATCACAATTGAACTGATCAATTGAATATGGGTATCACAATTTTATAGGGAACGTTTTCCTGTAGTAGTGAAAACGAGTGCCAATGATTGTTTAGGTTGCATAGATACAGAATAATATGCTCATATTATACGTGTACATATAAAATATTCTCTAGGTGCCAAAAATGGAAATGTAGTACATGAACAGTACAATGCCAAAAACTACCCTTTGATGAGTGATTTTCTCCCATTCTCTTGAAATGTTATAAAAAAAATTAAAAAATAAAAAATAAAAACTCTTCCCATAAGTATAAAGTAATTTAAGTGAGATTTAGGTAAAAAAATTCACTAAATTTATGTGGTTGATCCAACAGCAACACTCTGGAGTCTTGGCCAAGGTTAATGAAAAAAAGGATTAAGATTATTGGGAAATCATTATGTTTTGCATAAGCAATGGACAAATCTCACTGTAGTTTTAGGGAAATATTTTGTAAAGCTATGGCTGTGTATACATCCGCAACTCATTCTTGGCATAAAATGTCGGGCGTTGCTCCGTTATATGGTATTCATTGGGATTCAATTCAGGATTTTCCTTGGGAGATATCGGGAAGGAATTGCAATGCAATAATATCAATTCATACAAAAGAAAAAGTTATATTTTGATTCAAACGCTATACCTATGGGATAGGGATAGAGGAATAGTAAAAAACTGAAGATATCAGACACCACACTCACTATAGTACTTTTGTTTTGATCGAAAAATAAATATGCTTTTCACCGCTTAAGACTCTATTGTTCGAAAAGGGAAACCCCACATATCAATTAATCATTCCTACCTAGACGATCGTTGATGAAAAAAACGGATTTCAAGCCTTAAAATGGTTTATCTCGTGATACTCTTTTTGGACCATCTATTTCAAGTCTTTATGAAACCGTTAGATCTACAACATTTTTGGACCTTCAAATTTCACAATCAGGAGTAAAACAAGATTTGCATCACAAGTTCTTCCAGTGCGAGATCTGGTTCTCGTGGCAGCGTTTCGAGATGTGGCCTTACGGTCAAAATTTCACCAATAGTTTTATATTTTCTGCTACCACTCTGGATCAATTTGTGGGAGAGGGAGGGTAAAAACTAAGAAGTTGGGGCCAAAGAGAGGAATAATAATAGAATTTCAAAATGTTCAAATCAGTCATGATGCTGATCAAGTGAAGGAATGAAATTCCATTTGAGAAGAAGACAATAAATCAATTTGAGAAGGTGGTGATCACAAGTGGACAATTAACACGCCGCTCGAACTTGGCACTTTGTACATCAAGTATAGTTTTATAATAAGAAAGGAACAATTAGAAGGGCTGGTAATCTAGCCAACACATTATTGCCAACAAGATAAATATGCACCCGCGGGAGCACATGGTCAATTCACTCCCTCATGAAACCCTAAATAGGAGTTTTCTTAGCTCATCAAAATCAAAATTTGGTATTCATCATAACCACCGATCTCAACAAAAACATAAAGAAAAAAAGAAGAAAGGACAACAACAATAAACAAATTAAGAAAGGAAAATGGTTTGATAGAGAGGGCAGCGATACCAAACTAAGTAAACCCTCACCTTATAACTCGTCCAAAACTGCAATTCAAGTGTTGAAAAAACTTTAAATCGATCATCTCAGCTTGAAAATTATGGTTGTGTAAAAAAAGTAGGGTTTCAAATTCTAAAAATAGTGTATATTACAACAAATCATCTAGACCATCCATTTCGCCTTTAAAATAAGTGTTTACATATCCACAAAATCTATTCCATTAATTATCAATGATTGAAATTAATTTTAGAACCATCATAAAAATTTTCGATGCCGAAAGTACTTTCCAGATGAAAATTTGAGGTGAGGCTTTTTTTGTTTTCATAAAGCTTAGGCCCTATAGAAATTTCATCCATCAAGCAAAGAGAGAGAGGAACCTAACGGTGCCTTGCAAAGTACCATTTTGAGAGAATAATGACTGTCCAATTAAATCTGAGTGTTTAATGACTTAAAAATCTAATTTATATTATGAAATTACTTATATGTTGGATGGCATATCTAAAGTAGACCTTAAAATTTTAGATTGAGTAAACCCTCCTAAACTGCTCTTCTGAAGACCAAGTGTACAATATGCTCCTACTACGGTGCAGCATTATGCTCAGCACTGTTTTAGAGAACGCCAAAGTACACAAAACATCAATTTAGTGGAATTATTAAATTTTCTGGGTCTATTTACTAAAAATGTTGCCAAGGATGACCCTAAAATAATATATATATATATATATATATATATATATATATATATATATATATATTATGAAATAATAAAGATTAGTGTGGAGGCTAACCCTTGGCCTGTTGTAGTTAAAGTGGGCACGGTTGCTTCCTAGCATGATTCCTAGGTTCCGTACCGTGTCTTTTGCGTTATTGATGAGCTTTCAAGCTTTTCATGCAATGGTAAAAATATATTAAAATATCATTGCACTAATTATGAGATAACCCACAATTTTGTATTTGCTTTTTAAGCTTAATTGGGACACAACCTTATGGATAATTTACAACAATGTTATGCTCATACATATTCTTAAGGTAGTTTGGGTTGTTTCGGACAAATTTGAAAGGTTCAGACCCATCATCTCCGTCATTTAAAAATAGTTGTTTAGGTCTAAGAAGGGTGAGGACTTTAAACTTTCTTTTAACCCATAAAAAAAACGGATAAAAGTGGTGGATTGTGTTAGATAGGCAGCCAACGTAAAATTTTGTCAAAAATTTCTATGAATCTTGAAGTATACCAGGATTCGTGTAGCCGATCCCAAATAATTGAGAAAAGGCTATGATGATGATGATGATTTAAACGTATGTTTCTACCACTCAGTAGACATCGGGGTTTTAAAATATAGATTAGATCGCCTAATCCAGGTCAGGAATTGGTAGGACTGGTCTGATTCCCACCATGTATAGGGAATTGGCCGGTTCCTAGTAGGAATTGGCCGGCTTTCAAACACTAGGCATTGGCCGGTTTTAAAGTATGCATCACATCACCTAATCTAGATCGAGAATTGGTAGGACTAGTATGATTCCCACTATGTATAGAGAATTGGCCGGTTTTCAACCATATTGGCTAGTTTTGTCAGGGAACCAGCCGACCTTACTCAGCTTTTTTTTAAAAAAAAAAAAAAAAAATTTGTTTTCTAATTTTTATTGGTGATTCACTAAGATAGATCGCTGGTCCAGCCTGATTTTATCTATGAGCGATCAAGGTCATTGATCTGTTTTTTAAAACATTAGTTGAAACCTAAGGTTGATTATGCTTTACCTATCTGTCTCTCTCTTTTAGTCAAGAACGTATAGAGTACTTTTGTTAGAGCACATTTCATACTTATACTTTATTAGATCATCATCACCAACACCATCATATTCTGTTAGAAAAAAAAAGCCTAATTAGGAGGACTTTTTCATAATTTTGAGATCCACTTTAAAACGAGTATATTTTCATATATATATATATATATATAAAATCAAAATTAGAGTTCCTATTTAACCCTAGGGCGTTATTTTTCAAGGAGTACTTATGTAATTTTAGTTTATTTTTCTTTTTATTTTTAGGGTGGTCAGGTTACATATCTAAAAATTTGAATACTGTAGAGTACTCCCGTAAATACTTGCTTGCCGTTTTATTTCAAGAGACTCTCTCTCTCTAAAGTGTGGCGTTTTCTCTCTTGGTTCTTGCAGTGTAACTCTCTATCTCAAATATATCTCTCTTTCCTTTTTGAGAATCAGTAACAATTTTATTACCTCATCCTTTACAAATTGCAGTGTAACTCTCTATCTCAAATACATCCTTTCTGAATTTATTCTCCCAAAGGTTTTCACCTATAATATAATTTAGGTTAGAATCTCCATTGTTTGATCTTGATGGGACAGTGGAGAATGTAATTCGTATTTTAATTGAATCAACTTGAAATTTAAACGCATCGGATAAAAATAACAAAAAAGTATTTTGGATAAAATAAATAGACAAAAATATCCAATCAAATTTAGGGTTAGTTTGGTTAGTTTATTTTATATAAAATATTTTTGTGTTACTTGTATTAGATACGCATTGTTTAAAACTATACACGCTTACAATTTTAAGTCGTCCAGATTGTTAAAAAAAAAAAATTTATCCAACCTTTGATCAATGTTGGATGGTGGAGAGTTAAGTCTATTATTGAAAAGATTACATCTCCAAAATTTGAATGATACTATGAAAAAAAAAAAGGCAAGCAATTTACTTACGGGATTGTATACAATGAGACCATTTACCTTTGATACAAGATGTCACAATTACTTACAATCATTCGATGATAAATATGATAACATGAGCGTATCATAAAATTCCAGAAAATTTCTTTTGAAGCTTGAGCTTAGTCAATGGAATAAATGCTGCTATCTAATTTTACATTTAATAGTGAATATTAATTGTGACCAACTTGTACTAAAGATAAATAATCTTATTATATATTTTTCCTTTACTTATCCCAAAAGGACTTTTGGTTGATTCAATTCCAAATTTACTTGGTTGCTCCTTTTAATTTTTAAGATCAACATTTTACATGTCTGACATCTAGATCACCACAAATATGAATCTTAAAAATAAGATAGATGTTGGTTTTAACATAGCCTATTTATATATTATTTATTATTTTTAATTTTTTAAGAGAGTATTATATTTTTATTTTATGGAGCTTAAAATTAAAGGATCGAAGGCATAAATACAGATCCACAGTGATTTGGGATGCTCCTAAATCTCTCAAGAACCGAGGCAAACGAATGAATCGGCCGACAAACCAAATATTTTTTTCTAAAATAAACGACAAAAAAAAAATTGTCTTGAAAAGATAATCATGTAAATCTTTAGAGAAAATGTGGTAAATATTTATTCCTATTTCAAGATAGGACACACATGAGAGCCAAACCCTAGTTTTTGTTTGTCCCATTGCACATGTGGTGGTGCTTGTATTTTGCTTTCCCCTATTTTTGTGTGTGTTTTTTGCTTGTATAGTTGGGCCATGTTCGGCTAGTTCTTGTGCAGATTAGATTTCAACCACTTTGGAAAGGGCACGGCACTGTCTCTTGTTTTTTTTTTTTTTTTTAAGTATTTATTCGAGGAGAGGGTATTGTCCCTTGGTGTTTTGGAAAATACTGGAGTCGGTACAAACAGGAATGACACGTGGAATTTTGTGGCTAGTGGCCAATTTTTTAAGGATCGGCCATTTTAGTGTTGAGAAAGGAGTTGAGTTAGGGTTGTGGCGGTATAATCACTTGTGGTTTTTTTTATTTTAATAAATAATTATAATAAAAAAATTTATAACTACGATCTAAAAATTACAATGATTTTTATTTTTTTATTTTTTTCAGATTATTTTATTATCAATGTTAAAAAAAAAAAAAAATTGATTTTGAATTTATAAAGGTTAAGATCTTAAAATTCACAAAATAAATGATTTAGTTTTATTTTTGAAGAGGACTCATTTTGACCATATATAATGTTCAAATTGAATTTTTTTTTTTTTTTTAAAGATTGATTATTGAGATAAAAAGAATGTACGTGTCAAATTTGAAATCATACAAATACCATAAACATAATTTTCAAAATTTGGATGATAGGCTTTTTAAGGGTTGTAGCATGGTATTACTATACAACTAATCATTGCTGTTTAAGTAAATAATTAAATTAGGGTCTTTTAGAAACCTCTCTCTCCAAAGACCAAATCAAGCACTTGTATCCTTCCAACCGTTTCCCTCGCTAAAAATCTCCACGCCAATGGCCGACACCCCCACCCACACTGAACCTCTTTCTCTCACTACCCCAACTGCACTCATCAATCAAACAAAACTCCTCGATGAAATTGCAGTCGATTACTGCTCTGATGTGTGCACCCACCACACAGATTCAAACCAAATCCACATCACATTTGATCACAGGGGTGGAGCCAGATGGAGGAGCAAAGGCAGATTCAGATATGGCACTTTTAGCTCTCACATCAAATGCCCAGATGGGAACACAAGTGGCCTGAACTTCAACATCTATCTCTCTTCCCTTGAGGGTGATAAATCACAGGATGAGATAGATTTTGAGTTTTTGGGGAAGGACAAGAGGATTGTGCAGACCAATTTCTATGTTGATGGGGTGGGTGGTAGAGAGAGGATTCATGATATAGGGTTTGATTGCTCAGATGGGTTTCATGAGTATAAGATTAAATGGGGTCCTGATGAGTTAGAGTGGGTGATCGATGGAGTGGTGGTGAGGAGAGAGGAGAGAGAAAAGAGTGACGGGTTCCCTCAAAAACCCATGTTTTTGTATGCATCTGTTTGGGATGCAAGTTACATTGATGAAGCAAGGTGGACTGGGGCTTACATTGGGTGTGATGCTCCTTATTTGTGTGTGTACAGGGATGTCAAGGTCCCCATGGTTGAAGAGGGGGAGGAGAGAGAAGAATGTGGACCTGGTTCTTGAATGGCCTGTGGGGTTCCCCATTTTGATTATCTTTTGCTTGGAGAAGATTAAGGATCTGGTTTGGAACTTTGGATCCTTGGTTGGTGAGCTCTCTCTCGCGCTCTCTCTCTCTCTCTCTCTCTCTCTCTCTCTCTCTCTCTCTCTGTTTGGACCCTTAGTTGGTCAGCTCTCTCTTTCTCTCTATTGTATGTGGGGCTTCACATAGTGAAATCTTTTACAAGGGAGAAAGCAGGTTCTCTCTCTCTCTCTCTCTCTCTCTCTCTGGGCTGTGGTGCTTGATTGTTGTTGATTTATTGAGTGTTGTCTCTAGATTTGGTTGGTTTTCTTTAGGATTTAATTATGATGTAAGTTGGTGTGCTTCAGACTTGTTTCAATAAGAGTTTGAGCAGTTGCATGTGTTCTTTTGGTGCCATTGTGATGCCCTTCACTTACTTATTGATTTTATGTTGTTGCAATATGGTATTGCTAATTTGTTGAAAGGAAAGACCTCGTAGAAGCTGTCAATCTTGTACTACAGAAGTGAGGTGCACCTTAAAAAAAAAAAATGGAAAATATTGTTTCGATGCTGGAAAATACTCTTTGATCATCTCTACTGATATAAAAAAAGTCGTAGGCAATGATTTACTTTTGGTACAAAGATATTACAATTACTTATTATAACTTTTCGATGTGAAATCTGATAGCTTGTTTTTGTCATAAAGTTCAAGAAAAATTATTTTGAACATTGAGCTCGGTCAATTCAATAAATAAAGCCACCCAATTTCACATACAACGGTCAAAATTAAAAGTGACAACCTTGTAGAAAAAGTAAATAGTGTTATTATATAATTTTCCATATGGATAGTGCATTATGCAATACATTACCTAGAATTCTCGATCATCAAATTTTAAGATTTTCAAGTGTTTACATATCCTTTTTTATGTAAGTTATACTTAGAGCTTTAAATTTCATAATTAGTAGTGGCTCCCACCATCATTATGCAATACATTACCTAGAACTCTCGATCATCAAATTTTAAGATTTTCAAGTGTTTACATATCCTTTTTTATGTAAGTTATACTTAGAGCTTTAAATTTCATAATTAGTAGTGGCTCCCACCATCCCAAGAGTTTCTGCCCTTACGAAGTGCATCTTCTTGTAGGGGTTTAGAAGTTCACCTTACTTTGTTTGTTTAAGGTGGGAAATCACATCTTTTGCTAAATCTTTAAATGGTTGTTTTAGATTATAACGGCATTCTTAGAAATTTTTTTTTTTTTTAAGTGGATTGTTTTATTTTTTTGCTTGATTTTTATTGTAAACAATGTTATATCCCATTGGTTAAGCTTTGAAGCACCGGCTAAAGAAGCAGTGTTCGAAAAACAAGGAATCGGGTGCCGAATTGGTGAAAAAAAAGAAAAGAAAATAATTTAGTGAAAAAAGACAAAATCACCTGAGATGTGAGAATGAACCTTGTGTCTACTATAATTACTATAATTCGGGTGGTTCACTTCTGTTTTGGGATCAGTTTTGTGTATTTTTATATTTTACACTCAAGTCATATTTTTTAGAACTTCAAGTGTATTTTAATATAATATATTTATGCGTGCAGTTTCAATAAAGTTGCAATTTTAAACAATCCAATTAAGGCGCACCTCTAAATTTTATTATAACATGTAAGTTTGGTGTAAAAAATTCTTAGTATTAATGTATTTTCATATCTAATTATAAAATGTTAAACTCCAAAATGGTTAAAATCATGTAGATCTATAAAAATTTTGACGGTCTTGATAATGTGTTGCACGATGCATTATTTTTACGACTCAAAATATTGTTTTTTATACATTCATACATCTTGATGTCGAGATAATCAATTAGAGGGTCTTTCAACATTGAAAAAACCTTTTCCGATGAATTTTTGAGATGCATTTGTACTTCTACATTTTAAAGTTGCAATCTTATATAAATTTTTCCCTCTTTTTATCTATATATTATATTAAATACCATTCTCACTTCTCACTATTATACATCTATAAAAATATTAAAAGATAATTTTAAATAAATAATTTTACCAAAATATCTCTAAATATTGTAGGGGTTTTGGTCGTTTATTATTTGTAAATTATTTTTTAAATATTTTTATAAATGTGTGATGGTTAGAAATATAAACATAGCAAACTTAAGCTTAAGATAATATATATAAAAAATAAATTAAAAATACTGTTGATTCCCTAAAAGAGAGGGCCTTAACTGTAGAATATAAAAACATTTTTATTGATAATTAAACAGATTTTTCTTTAAATTTCCCTTTAATTTTTCAAGGGTGACCCCAAAAAGACGGCATCTTCCACACAAACACACACACACACACATATATATATATATATATATATATATTGCATAATGCACTAGGTAATGTATTGCATAATGCACTATCCGTATGGAAAATTATATAATAACACTATTTACTTTTTCTTATGGGTATAATAACCTCCATTTAGTTACATTCATGATACCATTTTCATAGGTTATATATATATATTATTATTATTATTATTATTTTCTTCTTGTGAGGAACAATAAGAACGTCCATTTAGTTGCATTCACATACCATGCTCATTGGTTTTAATAGCAGTAATAATACGTTTCTCCTATTCCATGGGTTTTAATAGGGGTAATTGTGGATTAGAAATGATTAAATATTTTTCTTTTTTAACCCTACAAATCTCTCCTCCTCTTAAGCCTTACCAAAGTCTTTTGGCCTCTTAAACCCAATGATAGAAGTTGGGAGAGAGAGGCAGGCCAGTTATAGAAGTTGAGAAAGAGAGATCTTGCAGACCAATGATAGAACTTGAGAGAGAGAGAGAGAGAGAGAGAGAGAGAGAGAGAATGCAATGCACAACGTGCATTAGAAGTCAAAATCTCGAAACCATACAATTTCCAGGCTCTTTGAGATAATGAAACAGGGGGATTACATTTGTATAAATGAACTGATGACGCTTCCTGCTTCATGGGCATAAAACAAAAGATATCGGAAAGGCCAGAGAGTCAAGAAGACTTCAGGGCTTCCATGTTTTCATGGTGCAATCGACGCTGTATGTCACTAACAGGTTCCGGTGGGGATGATGAGTAACGCCTATAACATCTTTCTCATGAGCCTGTAATAGACATAACAGTTAAAACACAACGTATACCGGCACGCACAAACACACATGAACATGGACGTGAGCTTCTCATAATGTTACATATAATGAAACGGATATGATACTATCCTAGAATATCTTTATAAGGCTAAGCATTCGGGAATGCATACCCAGCATTCATTATCCATACTTCCACAGGAGGTAAAGTAACTATTCGTGCCCAAAATAAAATATTGGGTAGATAAACAAGGATGGCATTTGTTGGGTCCAAATACTCTATTTCATACTAATATTGGGTATAGAATATTTTCCCATAATAAAAAGGGTCCAGGTAGTACTGTACTATGTATGAGTACAGTATCCAGTATGCATACCCAATATACATTCTCCATAGTTCCATTGGGAGTGGGATTGAGTAATTATTCTCGCCCAAAAAAAGGGCGGCTATAAAGTAAGCAACTCATTATGCACCATCCTTGGATAAACATGGACGATGAATGTTGGGTTTGGGTACCCAGTTCTATACTCGTAATGATATAAAGGAAAATATTTCATACACATTACAAGTATGGAATTGGTACTCAAACCCAACATCTGCCGTCCAGGGACAATCTGTAATAAGTTGCTCAATTGGTACTCAAATTTTTTTTGGGTAGAACAGCCACTCAACTCTAGTGACCATGGAAATATGGACGATAGATATTGAGTAAGAGCACCCGAATTCTAGTACAAACTACGAAATATAATAGCAGGTCCCTCTCCCAAAATAAATTCAAAGCCAGGCGTGAGCATGTATGTACATATACATGAATTCACAACAGGGATATCAAAGAGGATGAGCAACTTTCTAAAATTACTTCCGAGTTGGGACGCATGTAACAGATGTAATTCTGGACTTGTTTCATACAAAGAGGATGAGCAACTTTCTAAAATTACTTCCGAGTTGGGACGCATGTAACAGATGTTATTCTGGAAAAACGTTTCATAGCTGCCTCTAAAACTTCTTGTTCTAGTCGGGCTGTTTAAGGAAAAATCACGACACTCGATCAAATTATTGGGTGTTCTGAAACAGTAAGAAGTGTTGCTCTTAGCCCTATTAATTTGCTTTCAAAAACTTTCTATTATTCTGGAGAGAAAACTAACAACCATGAGAGAAAGTTCCTATTTCTACAGTGGTGCGCACCCTGAAAGCCCATGTTAGAGTGTCTTTAGGGGGCCTGAAATTCTGGAACACTTAAAAAGGGGGGGAGAGAGATTTTTGAGCTCTTAAAACTCTAGATCTAGAGCATCCAAAAAACTATCGAACTGTCCATTTGTTAAACAATGAGAGATACTAAGAGCTCAAAGTCGTTTTTGTATTTTTTGAAAACAATCATAGTTAAAGCAAAGGACATCCCTAAAATTTGAGCCTTTAAAATTCCCTCTTAGATGGGTGTTTTAGGGTCGCACACCACAGTAGAAATAAGCACCATTTTTTTTGGGTAAATAGAAATAAGCACCATTGCATATACTAAGTTATAATGAATTTCATTTGGAAGAATATTAGCTAAGACTTGATCATTGATCTAGTCCTAATAACCTGAGCTACATATCTGAGATCATGGGCTTTTTCATGTGATGTCAAAAGCAAGGTGTTAATTCTGAAGTAGTATGGAGCATTAACACCAGTGATAAACAGTTACCTTCATAAGATGTTCAAGTTTACCCGATTGATAACTGAAGCAATAAATATTCCTGCAACATTTTAAAAAAGCAAACAGTAATTATAAAAATAAAAATACAAACATTTGGCAGTATTGGGTTTATCTGACATTTCAAAAACAGAAAATCCAGTAAAATAACATTAAAGTCCATTGAGCCTTAAAATCCAGAATCCTCAACCTGAGCCTAATCAATGCAAGAAACTGATCCCAATCTCAGAAATAATCATCACAAACTTAGCCATATATAAAATGAGAACTGCATCATACATATTAACTAAAATATAAAGTAACTATCACCACCTAATCACCAACTAGCCTAGTATTACGTAAATATTGTATCACATCATCATCATCCAAGCTTTATTCTAATTATTTGGGATCAGCTACATGAATCATGTTCATTCTTCTCTATCAAGGCCATACCCTCAGTAAGACCAAAAGCATATAACATAGGTTTAGGATTCATGATAAAATGTGGCCAAGTTTATGTTGGCTGTCTCCCTAACGCCACCCACCTCCTTTACCAGGGCTTGGGACGGACTAAGGGCAAGTTTAAAGTCCTCACAGTAAGCACATTAAAAACCATATAAACAAAAAGGGCTAAGTGACAAATACTCCAACATTACATCATTTGCAGAAATTCAAAGATCCACTATGATTTGGCAACATAAATCATAACACAAGAGGTACCTGTCTTCACCAACACAATAGATCCAATCTCCTTTTGGAGAAACACAAGCAGCAACAAAATCTCCGCCTTCTCTTTTACCTGAAGAGAAACTTTTTACAACCTGCAAGAGTAAAAAAAATTTCATAAAAACCTTCCAAACCAGCACTTTGTGCAATACAAAAGATTTATTACTAAATGACTATAATAAAGCAAAAATGACTGGAAAGTATGAGTAGAGCATCAGGTACTAATACTCAACATCCATCATCGATCCTTATTTGCTGTCAGTGGAGATGAGAAATTGCTCCTATGTAAAACAAGGCCGGCTTTAAAAGCGGAAAAAGATTCATTTCCCACTTTCCACAGATAAATATGGACAGTGGATGTTGGGGACATGTATCCAAAACTGTACTTACATGAAGTAAATACTTTTGGCATAACAACCAAAAAGGTGTACAACCAGCCCAAACTAAATATGGCTAATCCCTAAGAGGGAGACTCGAATAAGATATATAGATGGGAGGAAGAAAAGAGCATACGATATGCAGAGAAGTAATAAAGAAGGCAGGAGATAAACAATTTAAAGAAATCAAAAGAATCACATAATGTCCATTCGGGAGAATTTAAGTGCAGCACCAATAGGCGACAAGATGAGAAAGACTAGACTTAGGTGGGCTGGCCATGTGTGGTGTCGACCACGTACCACACCTGTTAGGATGTGCAAGTTAGTTCAAGTGGAAGGACTTAAAGGGTAAAGGGTAGGCCCCAAAGGACGTGGTTTGAAGTAGTTCGGAAAGATATAGGGACTTATGGCCACACTGAAAGTATGGCCTTTAATAGAGCAGAATGACGGACCGGAATTCGTGTAACCGACCCCAACTAATTGGGAAAAGGCTATGATGATGAAAAGTATAATGGCTAGCGAGCAACTACTAAAAAAAAGAAGGGACTTAAAGAAAGGGGAAAACACCCTAAAAGAGGAGGGCAGCACAATGCAAGTGACCCTAAACATATCCTTAAATGCCGATAAATAACTTGCAATCAAAACATATCAAAGAGTCAGATTTGACCACAGAAAGAACTCATTCTTAAGAAATATCAAGTTTCTAATGACAAAAAACAGGGAACAACATGGACTGAAGCAACGGGAATATAAGCAGCAAGCAATCATGCCCCTTCCGCATGTCAGCAACTTGAATGTAAAAATAAGAGACTTAGTTCCATCTTTCTCTCTGAAAAATAAATTAAAAGAGCTCATAAAAATCATACCTGCCCTTGAAGTGTCATAAGGTAAATCGATGATGTCTTGTTGCATACAAGAATATGATCTGGATTCTTTGGGAAGACATGGACAGAGTTTACAGATGCATCGCCACCCTAATGATCCAAAGAGAAACATGGATGCACTGAATTAAAATAGACACCCAACATGGTGATATGGTGGTTTATCATTTCTTTTGTTTTCTGTTTTCCTTCTTTGAAAATGAAGGGGTGTATCAATTTAAGTGCGAACAGTACCCTCAAAGGAGGTGGAGGTTTAAATGTCTGTAAGCACTCGGTTGTCTTCGTGTCCCAGACCTGCAAATAAACCAAAAGATAATTTGGCATCCCTCCACAATTATAGCTAGATATAGCAAGAAGAATTTATAAGCAGAAAATGACAATGAATTCCCACATGTTGGACAAGGCCAACTTACTTTTACAGTACAATCACTGGAAGCAGTAATTACACGACTCCCATCACTTGTAAGGATAGCATCATTAACATAAGATGAGTGACCACGGAATTCTTTCAACAGCTTTCCAGACTTGAGCCCATGAATACTGCCATAGCAAGCATACAGGTCAGATCAACCATTGCATTTCAGGTAAATTATGTAATGACTGACATCTGAAATACTAAAGAGAAGTCTGGGAAACACAAAATTTTGGGTTCAGGAACATTGGCTTGCACACAGTTTTGTTATGGAAGGGTGAAGACTCGTGATATATAAGTAACGATAATAACCCATTCAGGACAAAATATCAAGTCAACTGATGAAGAAATGCCTTCAATTAGGCAAAATACCGCGCTGTGCTGTCGAAGGATGCACTTAGTAGCTGACTTCCATCTCGAGAGAATACAAGACTTGTGACACCTTGAGAATGTGCCCGCTCAAGACGGCGCAGGCATTGTCCTGTACGTATGCGCCAAACCTAAAACAGAAATGCCATGACCATGTTGTGTGAGATCTAATATTGAACACTTATAGAAGATTTCTCTCATCAACTAACTTAATGATCATCAATGGCCAATGTTCAAAAAGACGGAGTTGGCAGCCTAGGCGGTTTGGGTACCTGGCTGCCTCGGCAAGCGCCCAAAGACAGGATGCCCTCATCAAAATCAAAACCCCTCACCCCAAACATAAAAAACATGGGAGTTCTTAGGGCATGATTTAAAGCCTTACGAAGTTTTTAAGGCAATTTTAGAGCCCTAAACTCCTCGTGATCATGAAATAGACGAAAACATAAAAATACAACAATACAATACTACAATGAGTACAATCACATAACATATTTACATAAATGAGAAAAAAATTCAATTAATCACAAAAAAAAAATTAATCTTTTAACAACAAACATGTAAATATATCAAAAAAGAAAAACAAAAAAGTAAAAGAAAAAACACATATGTCATAACATACTATGTTGTAGCAAAATAAAATCAAAACCCTCTTCCAAATATGATAATATCAAAATCAAATCGATGTCGGTCCAAACCTCGTCTATTGGGTCGCCAAAACTTCTCAAAATCAACTACTAAAAGCTCCAAATCCACCCACGAACTATTGCTTTTGTTTTGTGAAGAAATCGAAAAAATAAAAAATTTATCGATATTTCAATAGATCATAAAAGAGAAGTTTTTGGGGGCTTTTTTTCACCCTAAAGGCTACAATTTTTCTATTGGGAGTTTAGAATACCCCCTAAAACCTTTTTCCCCCTCGTTTAGGGGGAAAACTTACATTTTTTACCCTCACCAAGGGTTTTTTTCCGCTCGCCCGCAAACTGTCATGGGGCGGCGCCTTGACCGCCCATACTGCACCTAGGCGTCTTTAAAATTTTTTCACCTAGGTAGTTGAGCGACCGAATTTTCTAGCATTGTCAATGACATCAATGAAACTGCATCAATGCAGGTCAACCAACTCAAACATCCATGACATCTTTCAAAAGCACAAACACTTTAGTTGCTAAATAAACAAAAAATTGTTAAAAGCATTACAGTTAAGCATATCAGAGCAAAATATGATGTTATTTTTAATGCCAAGATGAACCCTGATTAACGGATGTAAAAATGTGTTTCAAGTAGTGTTTTAAAAATCTGCGAGTCGCAACGGATTTGCCCTAGTCGACATGGGAATCAGTCACCCCGTGTCTATTCTTGTGTAAAACGTTGAATCACTCGGTTCTAGAGAAGAACTGGCGATTCTATACAGTGAATCAAGTGTATAACATCATAAATCGGTGTATGATGATGTCATAGATCAGAATCTTCCCTTACACATTAAAATGATGTCATAAATCGCCCTGATGACGCCAGGGTCGCGTCGCCCAACCCCTTTACACGTCGCCACGCATTGAAAATGCATTGTAGTGAGGTTGGTTTTCTTCTTTTATAGAGCCTCTTCTTCCTTCTTCCCACATCTTGTCGATGTGGGACAATTCCTTAATATACTTTTGCTTTATAATATAACCATTTATTCATGTATACATTATAACAAGCGGTGTGTAGTATATTTGATGACCACATCTTCTTACCCACTTGGAGGTCCCTAGTTCGAACCTCCTTGGCGGCACCATCTTTATTTTTTGTTATTTTCTTATTTTTCTCGTCAAAAATAAATAAAAAAGTAATACAACAAGTATTTTTTGTCAAAAATAAAATTATCTTCTTATTTTCTAGTCAAAAAAAAAAAAAAAGTAATACAAGTATTTTTTGTCAAAAATAAAATAAAAGGTAATACAACAAGTATTATATTTTTCTTGTCAAAAAAAAAAAAGGTAATACAACAAGTATTTCTTGTCTAGAAAAAAATAAAAGGTATTTCTTAATACAACAAGTATTTCTTGTTTTTTTCTTATTTTTCTCGTCAAAAAAAATAATAAGTAATACAACAAGTATTTCTAGTCAAAATAAAAACTAAAAGGTAATACAACAAGTATCATATTTTTCTTGTCAAAAAAACATAAAAGGTAATACAACAAGTATTTCTTTTCAAAAAATAAATAAAAGGTAATACAACAAGTATCATGCTTTTCAAGCATGCATTTAAGTTGCGATTATTATAAGATCAAGTTAGATATGCAAAGGTAATACAATATAGGCTCGGAGCATGTTAGCTCTTTTCTCTCTCTCTTCTATGAATGCCTATCGTTAGATTTTTTTTACCTAAGAATAAATGGTCGAATTATATTTTTTATTTTTATAACATGGTGGTATTTAACATAAATTTAGGAATATTAATTTAAAGATAGGGTTCATACAATGAGGCCATTTGAAATCTCTCTCTCTCCACTAACAATCTCTTCCACTAAATTTATTATAGAAATCTAAAAAATTAGATTTTTGAAAAATTAAAGAGTTATTTTGAAAATTGGTACGCATTCTAATAATTTCTACATTGATAACCAAATATTTTATTTTATTTATTAATTTATTTGCATTATAAATTATGTAATGTACTATTTTTTCTTACAGTTGTCAATAATATATTTTAAATTAGATGATATTAAAATATTTTGGATTTGTTATTATTTGTATAGTAAAATAATTATAAAATGTAAACCAACAATTTCAATTTAAGTATATAATATTATAGTTAGTTAGGTTGTAATAATTTTGGATTATAGTTAGTTAGGTTGTAATAATTTGGATTTTTTTTAGTGGATTAGGGTTTTCCACCAATTCGAGATTTTTGTGGCCATTTTTTCATCGATTTAATCTATTCTTTATTGTAGTTTATATATGATTATTTACTTCATCCATGATAATTCTATGATTTTTCTTTTGTGTGATATAAATTTAATGGTTAACATAAGTTCATACAAGGAAAGAACATCTCAATATTCGCATATTGAAGAAAAAAATGAAAGTTAATAATGTAGTACCCCCTTTTCTTATTGGATTACTGAAAAACAACATTTATAATGAATTTTAATAATTTTTTTGGATTTTTTTTTTAAGGCTTAATCCGACCGATTCAGTCGATTCCCGATCCGGATGGGTTTTTGGGGTGCCCGATTCGGGGCACCGATCCCTTTTTTAAACCACTGGTTTCAAGATTTGCTGCTTGGAAGACATGACATGAAACACATCTAAAAGTGTAAGGTGGAAGAGAAAGAAACCCCAGAAACACAAAAAAGAAACCTCAAAAGGTAAAAGAAGCACTAAAAATTTCCCATAGAAACTCATTTTTGGGTATTACTTCGAGAATCATTAGATAGGGAGTCACCTTAATTTTCCCATCCTGTGATCCAGATGCCAACATCTCCGAATCTCTACTAAAATCCACACAAAGGACAGCAACATTATGCAACATAAATGAATCCTGCAAGTCTAACACATGATTAAAATATATCCAACTTCAAAAGGAAAGCAACATCTAAGGAATTGTTCAATGAAGTATCTTAGCATATGTAATAATAGTCGAAAAGCATTAGAAGCAAACATACATAAGGGCAATATCTATATGTGATAATAGTCGAAAAGCATTAGAAGAGAACATACGTAAGGGCACTATCTAAAATTCACATATTAGGCATGGACAAGCAATTAGACCAACAACACTTCAAAGACTACCATTAAAGATGGGAAGCATAAATAGAGAGCAATATATCACGAAACTGCTTGGACAGGCATATAAGTTTTCTGATCACCTACAATTTGAGGTAAATTCAACATCTACTTTTATACAGATATGAAAACACCATAACGAACAAAAACATATTCAATTTCAGGGAACTCCTGACAATAATTAAAAAACAACACATTTCCAAAAGCTTTAGTAGAGTGAACAGTAGAAATTAATTGACCACGAAACCTAACCAAAAAAAAAAAGCAAGTAATTTCCTCACATAGGAAGAGATATGAAGTTTAAAATTGTAAGAAAAACACTTACTCATTAAGAGGAAAAAAAAAATCACAATGGAACCAAAAACCCATGTAAATTGTTATTATAAGCATAGATGCAATATCATAAGCAGATAATTTGGTAGATGAATAGTTTGGGAACTAGGGGATGGGGTTAGAATTAATGTAGAAATTTGAATTGGATTAAGACTCCTAACATAAATAGAATTTGAAGGAATTCAAATTGCCATGAGGCTGCTAATATGGATAGGATAATGAAAGTTTCAGAATTTGGGCCTGATTAGGGTTTTTAACTGTGATAGGTGTCGGACATTCTTCTTGGCTTCATGCATGGGGATTCAGGTAGGCATTCGGGAACCTCCCTTGCCACTAGAAATAAATCAGATCACAGCCCTCCAAATTTGTTACAGACATATGCTTGTTGTGGATTATCTTGATAAAGTACTCTTTCGAGTCTATAAACCTAAGTAAGGGTAGTAGCTGATCTCTAGACATCCAGCCCCTGGGTACACAGCTCATTAAGGGGCGAGTGCCCATGAAACCAAAGTGGGTTGGCTGGCAAAACCCTAGGAATGAATTCCTAGGCTAGATGGTTCAAACCCATGATGGAAAAACAGGGTGATCTAACCCGTAACCGCCCGGTTAGATTGGAACCGGCCATTGGCCGGTTCCGATTTCGGGCGGTTTTGATGATTGGCTGGTGTTTAAAAAAAAAATGTATATAAAATTCCAAAAATAAGGAATTTGGTTTGTAATACATTTTTTAACATTCTTCACATTTTGGTAAAGATTAGACATTGTTTTGGTCATGAATACTCACTTTTATATTTTCCCGTCTTTTTCAGAAAATTTTAAAAATACCCCTAGGCACAAATCAATTTGTTAAAATCTATTTCTTTCATTAATTTTCAACTTCATTTGAATGTGTTTTGTTTTAACCATGCTTTATATGCTTTTTATATTTTAGTAGATTTTTTTGTATCTTTTTTTATTTTTTTCAACAATTTTTTGATTGGCTGGAACTTGCCCGGTTGGAATGGTTGAACCTGGCAGTTTACCGGTTAGGCCGGTTAAATTGCTTATGGCCCCATGTCTAGTTAACCGTTCCAGTTCGATTTTGTGAACATTGGTTCAAACATAATGCTTGTACATGGGAGTTGGAGGAGAACTGCAAACAAAAGGCATAAGGCCTATGAGGTCGACCAATGCCAATACGCCTTGGCCAAAGATAACCCAGCCTAGCGCATAGGCATTAATGGCAAGCAGTCGTATTTGCACAGGTGTAGACGATATGGCACCTAAGCTAGGCAGGTGAATGGATAGGCAATGGTCAACTGAGGAATTCAAATTATGTAATCACTGCCAGCATGGAGCTCATGTAATGGCAATAAGCCATGTGTAAGTGGGTAAGATGTATATCTAATGGCCGGCCCCTACATGGCTTAATGACGCGTAACGCCCACACATGGATAAACGAACACCAACCAATCATGCTTGGTGCATCAATGCCTCAAAGTGTGAGCTAACACGTGGCATAACCAAACCACCTACACCCCCTGGGGAGCCAGGCCCTTCTCTTGTCCAATGAGTGGAATGTGCCGCGGTAGACATAAAAGGGTGGGTCTGATTTGATAGCTGTTAGGCCAGATGGCCATGTAATTATGACTGGCGCAGGATGTTTTGGTCAGGTAAGCATTGAATGGATATGTTGCTCTATACTCTAGGCTATAGGTACCCCCTTGTCTGAACCATTGGAAGGGATCTATAGCTATAAATTAACAATTATATAATGAAGTAGTATGTTAGAAAGCTTACGATAGAGTACCGAGAGATGAAATTTGGTGGGTGTTGGAAAATAAAGGAGTCTCCGGATGCTATATTGATATAGTGAAATATATGTACGAGGGAGCGCTAACTAGTGTGCGGACAACTGTTGAGAGAAGAGTGAGTTTTAGTTATGGACAAGTTAGCAAGGCATTTACAAGATGAGGTACCATGGTGTATGTTGTTCGTGGATGACGTAGTTTTAATCAACGAGACTAGAAGTAGTATCAATGCAAAGTTAGAACTTTCAAGGGATGCTCTAGAATCTAAAGGTTTTCAAATTAGCCGGACTAAGACAAAATATATGAAATGTAAGTTTAGGAATATTAGAAATAGTTAAGATTGATGGTTAGGAAATACCTAAAGGAGATTATTTTCGATAGCTTAGGTCAATAATCCAAAAAAATGAAGAGATTGATGAAAATGTCGCACATAGAATTAGAGCTGGGTGGGTGAAGTGGAGATGCACAACTGGGGTTTTATGTGATCGCCGCATATCAATGAAGCTAAAAGGGAGGTTCTATAGGGCAGTTGTGAGACCAGTCGTGCTTTATGGGATGGAATGTTGAGTAGTCAAAAAATGACATACCCAAAGGATGAGTGTAGCAGAGATGAGAATGTTGAGATGGATGAGTGGCAAGACAAGAATGGATAAAATTCGTAATGAATATATTCAAGGGAACTTAAGGGTAGCTCCAATAGATGACAAGATGAGGGAAAGTAGACTTAGGAGGGCTGGCCATATGTAGAGCAAACCCCATACAACACCAGTTAGAAGGTATAAATTGGTTCAAGAGGAAGGCTCTAAAAGGGCAAGAGGAAGGCCCAAAAGGACATGGATGGAACTAGTGACAATATATGGGAACTTATGGTCTTACCAGTGAACAAAAATTCAGCAGCCTTGCCGCTTAGGCAGCCTAGTCAACAAACTGCCTAGGCTACGTCAAGGCGGGCATGCCTAAGGCGGGCATCTAGGCCATCTGGGAACCCGCCTAGTGCCGCCCCTTAAAAAAAAATTTCAAATCTACCCAAACGAAAATAAAGCTTGGTATTTCCATTCTCTCTCTCTCTCTCTCTCTCTCTCTCTCTCTCTCTCCATATCCTCCAAGTGTTCGAGACATCTCTCTCACAAATACAGTTCCAAAAGAAAAAAAGAAGAAAAAAAAGAGGATGATCTTTAAGAGTTTCATGCGAGACCTCATACATACACATACGTGTGCATGCACATACACAAACACATTCACAAAACACACAAACAAAACAACATATGGCTCCCACCCCAAAACAACATACAGCCCCCACCCCAACCCCCTTCCCTTAGGGCAGCCCAGGTATCTCGATGCCCACCTAGGCGGCCCAAACCCTAGGCCGCCTAGGCGGTTGCATCCGCCTTCTTGAACATTGGATCTTATTGAGGGTATGGCCCTTGATAGAGTAGAATGGGGGAATATGATTCTTGTAGCCGACCCCAAATAGTTGAGATAAGGCTCTGATTATAATGATATACTGAAGTAGCAATATGATGTGGTCTTTCATATGCCAAAAGGGGAAGAAATGCGGAGATAAATTTATAGAGAGAGGGTTTTGGGGGAAAATGGAGTAAATGAAGAGAGAAGCAACGAAATGCATCTCAAGCCATTTTTTGGTAAAATTTGTGCTAAGATTTTGCCGCTTCTTGGTTTTAATGATTTTAATATTTTTGAAATATGGGTATTTCAGTGAATTTAACAAAAAAAAAAGTGAAGAGGGGGCTATTCATCCCATTTTTTAAGGTTGGCGGGGGCACACATGGTTTACATAGACCTGAGGGTCTATGTGGACCCTAAATTAGAGAGTGGAGATTAAGGCATTTTCCCTTATTAGAAGGGTTAAGAGATTGGGAAGGTGTGTTCTTGTAGTCATATAGCCACGCGTCACCATCATCGACATCATTTGGGGTGGTAACCATTCCACTCCTTTAATTTTTTTTCTTTTGGAAATACATTTCTTATCTAGGGGATATGGTCCTTTATGGGGAAATATTTGGTGAGTTTTTTCTCTTTTTTTGAAACGCCTTTTGTTATTGTTTTTTTGTGTTTTTTTTAGGGGGCAGGGGCCATATTTTTTAGGAAATATGTTCGTGAAATACTGTTTTACATTTATTTGGCAATCAAATAATTTCAAATCAATGAAGATAGGGAAGTTTCAGAAAAAAATGAAACATCAAAAATAAATTTTGGGAAGTAATTGTTTTGCAAGTTCCAAATTTTTTTGGGAATGCATTTGCACTTGATTCAAGATTCTTGATTTAATCATACATTTACTAAGTTATCTGATTACCAAATTTCAAACATTTCAGAGCAATTAAGAAAGGGAAGTTTCAAAATTTTAAGAGAACTTGCCGAATTTCAAAAATTCAAATCAATTAAGACAAGGGAAGTTTTTTCCTTTTTGAATTTGGAAACACATGAAGAGAATTTTTTCAAGAGCTTTTTTTTGGGAAAAAGCCAAAAACAACAGTTTCATCATTTCTTTCTTAAAAAAAAAAAAAAAAACTTTAACAATCTTTTGAAAAGACAGAAGTTTTTTTTGTGAAAGATCAAGTTTTTATTGTAAAGAATGAAGTTTTCTTTTAAAAAAAAAGAATTAGGAGACACATGAAAGTAGCGAATTTTTTCAAAAGCTTTTTTTTTGGGAAAAAGCAAAAAACAACAGTTTCATCATTTCTTTCTTAAAAAAAAAATTTCTTTGACAGTCTTTTGAAAAGACCGAAGTTTTTTTTGTGAAAGATAAAGTTTTTTTTTGTAAAGAATGAAGTGTAAAATGTTTTTTTTTTTAAACTGCAATACTGAATTTGTCATCCCACTCCTCGAGCCATTAGTGCACACCATGCATAATGCCCACTGATCCATGCCTAAGTGTTACAAGTCATTATACGCACACAGGACCCCCTTATATGTAAACCTTACCAATTCACAAGTGACCTACAGCCATTACATAAGCCCACATGCAGTCGTTACATAACTTGAACTCATCAATTAACTATTAAAAACTATTGATGGTCCATACACATGATCTTCTCAGGTGTCGCATCAGCCACACGTCTACACACAGGCCACCCTACCAAAATCTCTATGTGTTATACAGGTCTGTGTCCCACCAAGGCCTGTTGGTGTTTGCTAAGCTTGTAAGCCCCATGCCTAGTGCTCACGGAGATCCTCCAAGTCCTACTTACAAGCCCTCAGTCTGAAATCTGAATTGTCTAACCAAGGCCTCATGCCAAAAGAGTTTCCAACCAAATCACTCTAGTCTCATGGAATCTCATCAACCAAGACTTATTGCACCCAAAAGCAAGATGCCCTGAGACCAGGAAGCACCAGCAGCATAAGTTCGTCAACTTAAAACATTGCCCCACCATGAGAGGCAGCTAATCAACTAGCACAGACCGTTTAGGACTTGTAGGCAGGTCATTCCAAAATTGTCTTCAGTAGAGGAGGAGGTTCCCACGCAGCATCCCTAACTACAAGCATGAAGTGAAGGGGAGCTCTAACAGTAGGCTTCGGATGCAACAGCAATTTTGAGCTAGGGTTGTCAGAAATATAACGTAAAAGGAGGGCTCAGGAAGAGGTTAAGGTCTAATTTTAAGGTTTACTCAAAAGATAAACTTGCTTGATTTTAGCCATCCAGGAAGTAGACTCTGTATTTGTCATTTCATGGGGTGTATTTAATAGCCGACCCCAATTAATTGGGAAAAGGCTATGATGATGATGATGCATGGGGTGTATTTAAGAAGGTTAGGTAGGTTTGAATAGAGATGGTCTGCTAGATTTAGAGATGAATTGTGGCTGCTATTTGGTTAACTAGGGTTAGTAGGATACAGTTACATGGTGAAAGTCGTAAAACTGGGGCTCATACAGAAATGATACAGAGAAAAAGGGTCATGGGTAATTGATTAAGGTTTGTTGGAGCTTTGGATGGACTGTGGAGATGATGATGAAGATGTGAAGAGCATGGTTGAAAGGCAAGAAGAGAGAGAAGCTTAAGCCCTAAGAATGGAAGCAGCACCATACAACGTTAGGGGGTCCTAAGTTTATTTATGAAACAATGCCTGAACGAAACTAGGGAAGGCTATAGTGGCATAGAATCAAACTATGCATAACCAAGGTTTCATGTCATCAACACCATGCAAGGGGTAAAGCATCGAAACCTCGAGTATGAAGTCAACATCGTCAAAACTCAAAAAGCCAATTTTTTCTCAACCTACAATGAATGGCCAATTGCTCACACCCCTGTTTTTGGAACCCTGATCTTACTTTGCATGGACACCAGTCCATACTAGACTTGCCCAAGAAACCAGCTTTCAAATATTACCGACCTTAGGAAACCTTTATAGTGAGGAAACCAAGCTTTTACAAAGTTGACACCTTACATGAAAAGGAAACTAGTGAAAGGACAGGTGGTGCACAAACCATCAAAAAGAAAAAGACTGTAATTCCAGAAAAGGAAAACCTAGACAATTAACACTTGTAAAGAAATAATAGAGAACTACTGAATAAAATTAAGACCCCAATGAAATAGATTTGAGATTTGTGACCAGACTTGTAACCATGATCTGTAGCCCACCCAAATTGGTGAAAAATCACATAAATGGTAGTTGTTATAACGGGAAGATCTTCAAATTTGTGTTTTGGATCACCCCAAATGGACATCTTGGTGAAAAGCTATACTCTCGGAAAGAAGTTTGCATTACATAAAATTTCTTAAATACTAGTTGTAGTCTCAATTTTGTTGATGTTTTGTGGCCTTTAAAGGCCTAGAGAGCTTGTAAATAAAATCATATAGTGATTTTATACACTTCAGTAGATATGTGTTGTGGTGACTAACCTAGGGTTGGGCAGGGCAGTTTATGGCCCAGGTCATATCCAAAACCCTTAATCCGCAGCATGTGGCACTTCCATTAAGTGTTTATTATGGGTCATCCTTTGTTGAGGTCAAAGAGATGCCCACTCATGTTGTTTGTAGGCCCGGAGAATTGTGTGATATCCTTGTAGAAACAAAAAGCAATCCACGAAAACTAGAAAGAAGAAACAAACACAAAAGAAAGAGACAACCAACCACAACGCAATGATATACATGGTTCGACAACGTGCCTACGTCCACGAGAGATGAGAATTTCTTTACTGGCAATGGAGAATAGGGTTACAAAAAGCTCTCTTCCTCACGCCTCTCTGATTACATAGCAATCTGCGTTTTTTCCCTTAACCCTAGATAAACCCCCAATCGCAACAATATATATAGAGTTTCAAATAGATGGTACAAATTACCGAAATACCCTTATATGGATATATATTAAGTCCCAGATATATCGAATCCCATGTACGGATATATCCGAATTTTTAACGGCCCTCCGAAGTCGTCTTTTTTACTCCACCTTGGCAGATCTATTTCCTCATAATAGAAGACATCAATCCTAAACAATCCTATGTGCAAAGGAAGGGGGCCTGTGAGAGCGATGGTCAAATCCTCAACAAAACTTCCGCACAACATGTACATATGACAGCTGCATTTTGAGAAGCAAACCTATATAGAGTGACACATGTACATGTGCGCAGAGAAAGCCCACTTGCATTGTGTGCATCTAACTTGCTCGTGGGGGGGAACTTGTAATCTACATACTAGGACTATGGTTCCACTATTTATTGACTAACTCTAATGGGTCAATCATGAGCAACTGCACTTGATTGTGGGTCATGGGTTTCGTTGGATTAGTTTGAGAGGATAGTAGTGGATCATGGGTCCTGGCACGAGTGGAGTGCCCTAATATTTATTTGTTTTTGACCCATTAGGTACCTATCCACTTCTAAGTTAGTAAGTTGTATTTCTGTGTTTTTTGTTTTTATTGAACTCTAGAAATATTGTTTTCAACTTAAAATGTGTTAATGTGAATTTTGGAATTTTAAAAATAAATTTTGTGTAAAAACCCAAAAGGGGCATTTCTAAATTTTTTTAAATTACACGGGCATTCTGGAAAATTTATAAAATTGTGTGGGAACCATGTGGAGGGGCTAAGGGCCCAACCCCACATGTGTGGGCCCCACTAGAGGGTGTCACGTGGCCCCCACTAGGGGCCACACATCCCATTAATTGGGACGCCCCCGTTTAACATAGGACATGTTTTCTTAATAAAATATTTTTGTGGAATATTTTTCAAGTGAAAAACATTTTTTGGTTGAAATCTTCTTTAAAATTTTTTGTAGTGATTTTCTTGTTATCTAGTTATCTTAGACCAAATTTAAACTAATTTGAATTCCTAATTATCTATTTGTGAGAGAATAGGATTCCTAGAATATCCTAGATTGTTCTAGATAATTCTAGAGATAAATTTTGACAAGATATGGGTCAAATCTTAGGGGATAAGGTTCCTAAAAATTCACTCTAGATCATGATGGCTGATCTTCAAGATAAATGGTTCAGATTACCTTTCTCTCTTACCTCACAAATCACCTAAATAAAGGGAGATAGAATCCCAGTTGTACTATCGGAAGTTAGTTGACAGTCCTATCTTCCAAAACTACAACTCATCTAAAATAGTATGAATTTAATTTACATCAATGTTTAAGAACAGAACCGGTCAACCCACGGGGTTCCAAGTTGCCTCAAAACTAACCAAGTTGGCTCATTTCTGGTTTTTTTTGTATGGAAAATTACAAAAATTAATAAAATCGCTAAGAACTTGTGGAACCAGGAAGTCTTAGGCCCGGACCCCACCGTTTCCAAACAGACTAGGGTGGTTCCGAGCCGGCTCAGTGAGTTTAAAATACTGGCTTACACTATGTGTTTGCTTCCTTATGCCCTCATCCGGCAGTAATTGGTGACCCATAGGATCATTGGCTACCTCTGTTTGAAACTACAGATCATTTTGATTGGGCTGGATGCATTGACACACACTAGCCGGCCAAGGGCACACAACAAGAACAGACAGACATCAGAAATTGTCATGTAGCAAGTCTTCCGATGTCCAAGAAAAAAATTGTGCGTGCAATAACTTAACATAAGAATTTTTCTACTCATTTCTGCACAGGCCAGCTATCATTTACAAGGCATTCATTACTATCATATATTAACAGCTAAAATGATGAATACTAGGTCGTTTCACTTGAAAAAGAGAGCATTTTCATAATGTTCTAAAATAGAGTCTTAGAAGTACATACAATGACTAATGCACTATGCAGGAATTCAAATTTCAAAGAAGGAAATCTTGCTACTGGTTGAGATCCTATACATGTGATTGTGTGTGTGTGTGTGTGTGTGTGTGTGTATGCTGGTTTACGATTGATTTTCATAGGAGCTCTAGGATTGACTATATCACGATATTAGTAGCAAACTAGAGCAGAAATTGTTCTATCAACGCACAAAAAGTTTTAGAAAACTTACATCAGCCTGATATTGAAGATCCTTCTTAAGCTTTCCGCTTATGTGATCCCAGACCTAAAATGACAACAAGTTAGAGAGCAAAAAGCATATGTACTAGTAAAGACTAAAAAGATAAAATTTGTGTGTATTCCTTGAGTTCAATATACCTCAATAATTCCGTCAACTGAGCAAGAAACAAGGTTCTGCCCATCTGGTGAGAACCGAGCACATTCAGGATGACTTTTACTTCCGAACTGTAGACAAGATGCAGATCATAATAAGCAAAAGGTGAACTCCATTCTCAATACCCGAAATCCCAGATCACAATAGCAGAACAAGAAGAAAAAATATCCATGCTAATTTTTTCTTTGAACCAGAACAATATTAGATAAGTAAATAACTAGCTTGGTAAATACATCTGCAACAAATTCAAACATCGAAATTTTATCATAACATAATCTAAGAAAATGACCTTTCCTTGACAAATAAGTACTTTATTAGAGCACCAAAATATTTTATGAATTTGAATAACATAGAAAATAGAACATGTGAGTCCGAATAGACATGCACATGTAACCTTTATGGTATGACCAAGTGTAGTGGGGAATAATTCTTCTTCATCTTGTTTCATTGCAGCTGTTCCACGGAATAGGTCAAACTGTGTTCCAGGAGGCAACAGTCCTGGGGAGGCCAAAAGCAAGCAACCATACAATCAGTGCCCAGACATATGCTTTAATTGACAATCAGTCAAGCCATCACATGTGTTCTATATTCAAAGAAAAATTTAGTGACAGGTGACCTTGGTGTTGCTGCCACTTCAGCGCCTGCCCAATCAGCGCCATCAGCCGAGAGGGGGGCACAACAGAAACTTCAGCGGCCAAAGCTGATGAATCCAACCATGAAAAGTCAGAAACAAGAAGAGAAGGGTTTTTTTTTCTATAATGTACTTCAAGAAAATGTGAAAGTAGATGTAGGAACAAAAGAATCTGACATCACTTGGACAAACTAAAATGGCTTCAGGAGATTTTAAAAAACATCCTGTAGTTAAGTTTATATTTCAAAAAAAAAAAAAAATATCGTTAATTTTTAAAAAAATAGACTATCTAACCACCATTAGAAATAACAAACTCAAAAGAGGAAAAATATGAAAGTCATCAGCTTCAACAAGGCATCCAAACCTTGTGCAATTTGTGCACGACGCTTTTCCTTGGATGCCTCTTGATATGCCTGCGAGTCATAATGTAACTAAATTAGGCACAGAAAATCCCTACCCAAAAAAATAGTTCCAATTTGAAATTTATAAGCACTGGCAACAAGGCAATAAGTAAAAAAGAAAAAAAAGCCAAGTTCAGAACACATGTTCTTACACGTACAGAAGGCAAAATCGTTAATGGGTCCACATTTGAAAACTATAACAGCCATTGTAAGCCACTTTGCAGAGAAAGACAAGAATGGCACTACAATAATCTGAATGAAAACATGAAGCCAATATTAATCTACAAAACTATCATAAAGGTATAATGTATGAAACTATTGATGTTTCATAAAGTGAACATCACTTAATAAAATTTCAAGTGAACAAGGAGTTTTACAGAATCTCAAACCATAAATTCATTTAAATAGAAACGAGCTCTCCTGACGCTTCACATTTTTTAAGGTGCATCGAACTACAAGCTCACAACTTAACCAAAGCATGTCATGAGGCTCATATACAAAATTGTTCCTCTCTAAAATACAATAGGCTTATGCTAAAGGTTCAAATGCCTTGAATGTAACCATGACCTTGAATGCGCTAGTCGTTGGTGTTGATAAAAAAATGATGAAAGGGAAAAGTATAGTCATAAGGACAGGTAAAATAAAACTAGAAGTTAGAACCAGTAAGCACAGTTGCCTGCATAAATGTGGTGTTCAAATCTCAATACAAATCCTGTGTGCAAATTCAAGATGTTCTCCTAGCATTGTGAGCTAGCTGTTCACAAGTTAAAACAAATAATATACATTGAAAGCTCTGTGATACATCACGGTTAACGATTTCAATATCCCATTTAAAATCGATGCCAAAACAATAAATAAATTAACTCAACACAAGCTAATCAAAGATAGACAAGCTGATAAAATGGATTCCATTTAGAAGATTGCAAAGAAAATCAACAAATATGAGAAAGAAAAGAGGATAAAAGCATAGTCAGAAAAACCAATTGTTGGTTTCTAGAGATAAATTTGCAAACCTCATGTGGATCAAAGTAAGTCCGGACTAATAGATGCTCAAGGCGCAAATATCTTTCAGGTTGTTCTTGTTTCATGACACCCATCACTTGAGTTTGCCTCAAAATAGCACGTGCAGTATCTAACTCTCGAAGCTCTATCATCTCCAAGACAATCTGAAAGGCATATAATGTAAATCAAATATATAGATAAACACTTACAATAGAATAGATACAATTAATCAATGGATACTAAATAACACGAAATAACAATACTATTATAAAAACTATAGATAAATTACATACTTATTAATCAAGAAAATGGGATAAAAAACTGGAATACAAAGAAGAAACCGACCAGAAGACAAAGAAGGAAACAGTTATATGCAGCTATCTGAGGGTGGATAAGTACGGCAACATTGAATACAATACAATCCACAAAAAATATCCCCAACTACCAAGTCTAATGGCTCATTACCCTCCACTGTAATGGATGGAGATCAAAAGGGAGCAGGTACCATTCTCCCCCATCACCATCCATCAATTCAATTGACGATAACAACCCAATGGACTATGATTTCCCCATGTCCACCCTAAAACTTTTACTGGTTCATGCAAGTTCCCGCGTAGAGAAGGTAAGAAGGAACCCCAGAATTACCTGTTCATACAAGTCCTCGAGCTTTTTACGAGGTAGCTTAAGCTGAGAAACTTGAGGAAGTATTGCATCCCATCTCCCACTGTTTATGTCAGCAACAAAAGTCTCTAAACTGTCAACTGTGTTCAAGGAGACCTGACATTCACTCTGCAATGTCTGAAATGTTTGCTGAAGAGAGTTCTCCTTGCAAAACTGGAGCACAATCTTGATAACACTGCAACAAGTTAAGAATAGGAACATGCCAAAAAAAAAATGTAAGCCGAGAAATGCAGATAACGAAGAATCAAATATCAACTATAACTACAAAGTATGTCAAAATATGAGGAACTTTTACTTAGCACAAAATTTAGCCCTATATACTCACACCTACAAATAAGCTACCAGAGAGAACAGAAAAAACATGGTAAAACTGTCAAAAACAATAGAATAAAAGCCCTAATTTGATGTAAAGGACTTACACCTGTGATCCTACCAGCAAATGCACAAATTTAACAACTTAACAGAACAAAAGCAGTTACCTCCAGTGAAATACACCAGCTCAAAAATGTCGAAATTTAGTTGAAAACAGTAAAATGATTTAAAATGCTTAATTTCCTCATGACGCGGGAACCCTAGAAGTTCAGCCCACGAATGCATCAGATGCAACAAGTATGCGATGAATAGCAATCCACGAATACATAATCAAATAAGATTCACAAAACTTAAAGAGCGAAAGAGAGTAAGATTCATGGAAGCTTACTCTCGAGCTTCAATCTCCAGGGCAGACATGGAGGAGAGCTTCTCTTTTGCCTCTGTTCCGAAGTGGCGAGAGAGGGCTCTCGGAGGGTTTTGGCTCTAAAGATTGTTGTGATTTTTGCTTCGATGGTAGAGAGAGAAAGAGAAATGTGATTTTAGAGAGAGAGAGCGAGACTGGTTTTTAGAGAGAGAGAGAGAGAGAGAGGGGGAGAAAGGAGCTCGCGAGGGATATTATAGGGTTTACAAGTGCTCCCGAGGGATCACATTGTCTTCTTGGTCAGTTGGATGAAAATACGTAGTTAGGGAGATTATGCTAGTTCTAAAATTTTGAAATGGGGAAAGTTTATATTGAGCTGAGGCACTGAACAATCAAATTCGAGCCTACCTCAAAAATTTCACTAGAAGAGGTTTTTTTTACGTCAAAATATCATCAAATTGATCATCTCGACATCAATATGCATGGACATGAGAAAAAAATAGATTTCTAGTTTTGAAAATAGTATATTTTGTAATGTAGTTTTGGACTGTCAATTTTCAAGATTTTCAATGTTCATAAGTATATCGATCTATACTATTTTTTAAGTTTTAAACTTTATAAATAAAAATGAAAATATATTTTAAGCTATCACAATGATTTCGAGTATTTAAACCATATTTCTCGATTCTATTTTAAGGTAGGCTCTAATTTGATTGTTTAGAGCCTAGACTCTATACAAACGGCACCCTTTTGAAATTAACTGTTTGATGATCTATATAGCTAAAAAAATAAATTTAAAATACTTAAAACTAACTTGAATGGTTTTTTCTTTCTTTTTTACATTAAGGTTAGTCGCTAGGTTACGTTACATGTATAAATTATTGCAATGTTCTACAATGTTTATTTTAGCTTGGCATTATAAATTTTATATTTAAACAAAAATTGTAAGGAGATTATATATAATAAGACTATTTATCTTTGATACAAAGGGAGTTACCATTACTATAACCAACGGATGTGAAATCTAATGCCTTGGTGTCTTCGGTGTGTTCCAAAGTCCAAGGAGATTTATTTGAACTTTATTTCACATCTATTTCACATTTAATAGTCAAAATTAAATATGATCACCTTGTACCAAAGGTAAATAATCTCACTATATAATTATTCTATTATGATTTAATACGTTTTTTAAAGATAATGTCAAAACTAAACAATCTAACTTAAATAGATAGTATAAATTACACCTTACTTCTACATATAAGTAGGGTTGTTACCTTATATACTTTTTGTTTCGTGTTTAAATAAAGGAAAGTTAACATTAACATTTTGTCAATTGCAAGTATTCCAACTCGAGACCATGCGGTTTTTTGTGGGTCTTTTAAAAAGAAACCAAAAGGTTTGCGTAAAGTGTTAACTTGTGTCTCCCTTGTGGGTAATTCGATACTTTTTCCTTAACTAAATAATACTTTTAGATGAAGAGCATGAATTTGTGGGAGGGAGGATAGCTCATGTTATTAAGGTAATTACTAATGGCCATGTATGTTATGCTACTATGGGATTATTATTATCCACTTACTCCCTTGGGTGAAAAAATCCACTTTAAAAGAGTTATAACTATAAATTTTGGATCATCTTGGAAAACAAGAATGTGGACTATTTTCCACTTACTCCCTAGGGTGGAAAAATCCACTTTAAAAGAGTTATAACTATAAATTTTGGATCATCTTGGAAAACAAGAATGTGGACTATTTTATGTCAAGTTCTCTAAGACTTTATCTCATGTCACGAATGTGGATTATTTTTGTTCAATCTCGAGATATTATTTTTTTCAAGTACATAAAGATTGCTATATAGAGTTTTTTTTAGAGTAAATGTTTTGATAGGGTTGCAGCCTTATCAAAATGAGTAAAGCCTTACCTCAAAACTTGTGAAAAATTACAGTTATGATGTTATAAAACCTTCAAACCGATCATCCCGACCTGATTGTTGTGGCTATTAAAAAAAGAGGGGGTTTCAAACCCTAAAAACAACTTCTATTATAATACATTATGCAGTTTGTCTACTTACAAATATTCACATATCTACAATATCTGTACTATTTTTTAAGCTACAAATTTTTTCGAGATTTCCTATGCCCATTTTTATTTTTTAGGTTTCGAGATGAAGCTTTACTTATTCTTTGTTTTTTTTTAAAGGTTTGTGCCTCATGGAAACAACATCCTTTTCTTAAGGAGGTCAGATTATGGCTTGAAAAGCCTACATCAACCAAATTTGGAGTCCTATAATTACAATTTACCGGAGGGAGCACATGGGCAATATACGCATGCGGAAGCATAAAATATTTTGGCATTTCGCTCTTCCCCGTTCGTGCGTTTTTTTGTCGTGGCCTCGCGTGATCAAATTTCTTTGCCACAGAGTTGCCGGCTAGCTCTCTTCACGGAGGATCTTTGGGATAAAGATTTAAGGGTTTCAAATCTCTTATTAGAGCTCTAATGGCATACTCCATTGGGCGAATTTCTAGGTTTTCAGTTTTCAGTTTTCAGTTTTCAGATTTGAGAGCTCTCTTCAACTTCAATGGACCATAGATTGAAAAGTTTCTGGGGTTTAAGCGTCCATTTTTACAGTTGTAATGAGCATTGTGGCTCGAGCAGAATAGCTAAAATGCTGACTCTTCCATCTATGGAAACCCCAATAAAACCAGTCTCTCTCCATAAAACCCAATTTTGTTCACCATTTTCTTCAATGTCTGCCTTTTCTCTCCCTGCAACTTTCAGAGTTAAACAAAGGGCTTCTAAGCTTTTTGTCATGCCTCGAATCCGAGCTCTAGATGCTGCTCAGCCTTTTGATTACGAGGCCAGGATCATGGAGGCGCATGAGAAAAGCTCAAAACTCAAGATTGGTATAGTAGGATTTGGAAATTATGGCCAATTCCTTGCAAAAGCCCTAATTCGTCAAGGTCACACTGTTCTCGCTCATTCTCGATCTGATTACTCTGATATCGCTGTGAAAATTGGGGTTTCATTCTTTAGAGATCCGCATGACCTTTGTGAAGAACACCCAGAAGTGATCTTACTTTGCACCTCGATCATTTCCACTGAATCAGTGTTGAGATCATTACCAACACAGAGATTGAAGAGAAACACTCTATTTGTTGATGTTCTCTCTGTTAAAGAGTTCCCCAGAAACCTATTTTTACAGATTTTACCTCAAGAGTTTGATGTTTTATGTACCCATCCAATGTTTGGACCTGAAAGTGGAAAGGATGGGTGGAAAGGATTGCCATTTGTTTACGAAAAGGTTCGAATAGGAAGCGATGAATATAAGGAAGATAGGTGCCAAAAATTTCTCGATATTTTTGCAAAAGAAGGGTGTAGAATGGTAGAAATGTCATGTTCGGAGCACGACCGCCATGCTGCTGAATCTCAGTTTATAACACATACAGTGGGCAGAATGCTTGGAAAATTAGAGTTGCAATCAACTCCAATCAATACAAAAGGCTATGAAACTTTGCTGAATCTGGTCGAGAACACTTCAGGCGATAGTTTCGATCTCTATTATGGGTTGTTTATGTATAATGTAAATTCGACTGGGCAAATTGAGAGGTTGGATGCCGCTTTCGATTCATTGAAGAGGCAGCTCTATGGGCATTTGCATGACATTTTGAGGAAACAATTGTTTGGTAATGGGAAGGGATCGGAGAATTTGCAAAGACTTGCACCACCTGCCGTCTCTCGAAATGGGTATGGACAGGAAGCCACGGCATGTGAGGTGAAGCAATAGGTATACTGCGCTGCAAATTTTTCTCCACTTCTTTTTGTTATTTATGATATCTCTTTTTCTTCGGTTGCATGTTTATGGATGAACCAGAACTACCCAAAAGATAATTGTTGACCGAAAATATGTCTTAGCATTTGTATTGGCAGCCATAAGATGTAATTTCTTGATGTTTTGAGCCTTTGGACTATTTTCTTCTTTCCTTTATGGGCTTGTCTTAATCACTTGTGTTGTTGAAGACTAAATCAAGAAAATGAAACTGCACTATTATGTGATGGGTGCGGTTTGTATAGAGCATAGGCTGCTCTAAACATTCAAATTAGAGCCTACCTTCAAATAGCATCGAGAAATGTGGTTTCAATATTAAAAATCTTTTTGATAGCTTTAAAATATATTTTCATCTTTATTCATAAAGATTAAAACTTAGAAAATAGTGTAAATCGAGAGATCTATGAAACCTTCAAAATCTTGAAAATTGACGGTCCAAAAATGTGCTATTTCCAAAACTTGAAATCCATTATTTTCTCATGTCCATGCAGGTTGATGTCGAGATGATCAATTGGAGGATACTTGGGCATCAAAACAACCTCTTTTAGTAAAATTTTTGGGATAGGCTCGAATTTGATTGTTTAGAGCCTCGGCTCTATATAAACTTTCCCCTTATGGGGTAATATACATGGGGTTTTTTTCTTCTTACCGTTCACCTCTTTTTACTTCATTTATGATTCCTCTGTTTTTTCTGGTTGCTTATTATTGAATTACCTTAGCTATCTAAATAATCTTGTGTAGACACCCCATCCTGGCTGAGGAATTCCTAAGTACCTAAACCCTAGACTCTTGGTCCTAAAACCTTACAACCGCCTACCCAAAACTCTTGCACCACCCTTCATTTCAGAAATCAGAATCAGCATGCCCTATGGCACACCTTTTAGCCTAAAACCCATATGAAAACCTATTGAAACTCAGTCCCCACCCCCCAGCTCTCTTTCTACTACCATTTTGAGCCAAATTGACCAATGGATTTTGATACACCATTTGGGGTTCCGCAGAGCCCACGTGTTGCTGTGCAGAGTGCACACATCTCGTCTCTAGACCACATACCCAAATTGCACCACCTTTCTTTCTGTGCCTTCTAGAAGCTTCCAAGCCCATTCCCGGCCTTAAGTGTGAGAAATCTTGAGTAATATCTTAAAATTAGGAAATTTGTGTGAATTTTTAATCATACCTAGATAGGAACGATATATTTGACGAACCGAGTCGTGCACCTAAAGAGTACAATCTTCTTTTCTCTGAACGGAGGGTCTAGATTTGCCCAATTTGGGGTGGAAGATATATTAGGAATGAAATTTTCGGAAGGTAGGGTCTATGGGTATCTATTTGGGATGAAATTTGGGGCTTAGGGCTTATCCGGCTCCTGAATCCATCCATGAAACTCCTGAGACCATTGGAGATTATGTTTTGGGGGTTTTCAATGATTTGTCCGTTCTTGTCCATACAATTGTGGTGTACGATACCCAATATTGTGATATTTTATCTATGTTAGAAATTTTAAATGCTGTAAATTTTTAAAAATAAATTTATTTATTTTTTCTTGTCTATTTTTAGAGAATTTTAGATACTGTAAAATTATTAGAAATAAATATGATATTTCTGTTGTTAGTAAAATTTTAAGATTTCTTTCTACTGTTTTGAATATTTAGGCATTGTAAATTTCATGTGCAAATGACTGCCTTATTATTTAAAAAATTGATATTTTTGCAATTGATTATAGCATTGTTGTGAAATGTTTATTTGTGAATTGCTATCCCATAAATTGTGATAATTACGTATTCTTGAATTTCTATAAGAGTTTTTCTATACATATTAAATTGGCAATTATGCTAGAATGTCTTTACGAACTGCTACCTTTCTAAATTTGAGCGCAAAATATTTGATTGGTTATTTTTGAAATGTTATTGAAAGTGACCATTATTAATGGTTTTAGTGAAATATCATATTAATGATTTTAGTTATATGTTGAGTACATGATATTGCTGCTTTCGAATGTTTAAAGAGATTTAGAAATAATTTAAGTATGCAAGTGGACTCATCCGGTTCGCCGGTGAGGTATAAGTGGACCTATCCGGGACGACAGTAGGGATTAAGTGGACTCATCCGGTACGCCGGTGAGGTATAAGTGGACCTGCAGGGATTAAGTGGACCTATCTGGGACGCCGATAGGGATTAAGTGGACCCATCAGGATGCTGATGGGGTATATAGGTGACCTACTTGGGACGTCAGTAGGGTAATTTTGTGGAATATTTGAATTATGCACTGCCGTTAAAAATTTCAATCATTTGGATTATGTTTAATTGTGCATTTCTGAAAATGCTTGTGCACGCATTGTTTTTAATTGACCTCCATTTTGAAAGTTCATTTATATCTTTCAATCATGATTATTTTTTTAGGATTATGATGATCACTTACTGAGTAGCGAAGCTCATCAAACTATGGTAAACATTTTTCAGGATAACTGCGATTTCATTTTGAGTACTCGTCAAGGGCAATTTTGGAAGATATTGTAGTTGTGCCTAAGCTTTCTTTTGTTACTTTGTAAGAATTCACCTTTTTAAATTTGTCCTATCAAGAGATGTATATATGTTTTGACTGTCACATCTCAGGAATATCAGTATTGTAATTCTTGAGGTGTAACAATTAGGGGGGGGGGGGGGGGGGGGGGTGTTATGCTTCCAAAATACATGCAAGCAATGGTAATGAAGTACGCAAAAGTCGCAAGCATGCATACGATGAGTTATCGAGATCAGAATCGATTAGACAGGAAGTTCTGGTTGTTAATGATTCATTGAGAAAGTTTAATTAACTTGGATAAAGTTTAATTAACCTGGCCCCATAAATAAGGGGAAATGGAAGTGCGATAACAAAGGGTCATAGCTAGTAGGGGCAATGGCTATCCCTCCCGGCCCAATTCAAATTGGGCTCAAGCTACTAAAAAGTGGGTTAGATGGGATTCAATGGCCCATCTTGGCTTGTGTTTTTTTTTGGGAAAATTTCGTATAGAACCTTAATTCCCCATCTTATTTCATGGTAGACTCTATTTTTATTTTTCTTTCAAAGAGGATAAAAAAATCTCTGAAGATTTCACCGTATCCCCTCATCTCTTATCTCCCTCATTTCTTCACTTTTGACCATAAAAATTAGCTCCAACAAACATTTGTATACAATTTCAACCCAATATGAGAGAGAGATAGGGAGCCCTCAACGTGGCATTGAGGGGTTGAAAATGCAAAAAATATAAAAAGAAAATATTTTTGAAACATTTTTGGGTTAAAAGATATACTAGAGTGGGTTAAAAAGTTTTTGAAACGTTTTTGAGTTGAAATGGTATAAACATGTATGTTGGGGCTAATTTTTATAGTCAAAAATGAATAAATAATGGAGATAAGAGATGAGGGGGTATTGTGAAATCTTTAGGGATTTTTTCATGCAGCTTGAAAGAAAAATAGAAGGAAGGTCTACCATGAAATAAGATGGGGAATTAGGGTTTTGTATAAATTTTCCCTTTGTTTTTTACGGTATTTTGATAAGGGTGAGGTTTGTATAAGGTGTCAACCTTATGCTATTGAAGTAAGGTGAAGCTCAATACCATGTCGAAAGTGCAGTTTCGGTGCCACAAAGCCTTGCAATGATATGTAAATATATTGTTGCCCTCAATTATAAAATTTAAAGTTCCAAAAATTGTAACGATCAAGCAGATATATAAACACTTGAAAATCTAGAAAAATGGCTGGTCCATATAATGTGTAAGAAGATGAACTATTTATAGGACTATAAATCCCCTTTTTTCCATGTTTATGAATCTCAATGCCAAAGGATCGATTTGATAATTTTCCAGCATAGGAACAATGATCACTAGTGGTTTTTTTAGGTGCACCTTACCTATACAGTATAAGGTTGAGACCTTATATAAACTTTTTCCGTTTGATAATGATATAAAAATTTTAAAAAGTGGGTTGGATGGGATTCAATGGTTCATTTTGGCTTGTGTTTTTATGGTATTTTAATAAGGATGTAAATTTTTTAAAAAGTGGGTTGGATAGGATTCATTTGCCAGTCTTCGTTCATGTTTTGTTGTGGTACAAAAAGACTTAGTCGGAAATAGTGATAAAAGATATGAGGACTTACAGTATCACTGAGGGAGTATAGCCCTTAGCATGAAAGGGTATATAATTATAACTACTATTGTCAGGGCCATGAAAATTACTTGATCGGTGAAGGGTTTGGTCTAGCTAAAATCATTATAGTTTACCAAAAATGCCAGTTCAAACCAATGATTTAAAGGTAAATATTTTTAAAAAGTAAAAAAAAAAGGAATAATAGTTTAAAACATAAATTATTATTAAGTAATTTACACATCCATTAAAAAGTGTAAAAAGTTAGATGTTGTAGCTTTTGCACTATATTAAAAAGCATGTCATTTTCTGACATTGTTTTTAGAAAAACATAAAATCTATATCATCCCATTAAAATGAATAACATAAAACATCGCAGTTTTATTTTTCTAAAAAAGTACTTAAAAAATAGGATAGATTTTTTTAAAAAAATCAACTTTGATTAGTGGATTTAATTAGGCAAAAACCAATTAGTTTAATCATAATCGGACATATATCGATTTCAATCGAAAGATTCAATTTTTACTTTGGACGAGATTAACCAATTAATTGGTATAAAGTATAAACCAATCCTCCCGGAAGCAATCCGATCTTGCTACCGAGATGATCTTCATTGTGGTGCCCTTATTTTGAACGTGCGGACCACAAGACTAAAACTAAGTGGCGCCCCTTGCCCTATTGAAGTGCGGGAAAAATCCCCTCTGGCTTCGTACGTTAGACACCGTTGCGTCATAAAATGCGAGAAAGAGCCCTATCAAGCCGCACGGTGTGAGTATGGTTATTGTCTCTCCTCTCTCTTCTTCCCTTTCTCTCTCTCTTCAATTCTTCTCTTTCTCTTCTCTGTCTCCTCATATAATCCCTCTTTCCCCAAGACTCAGAAGGCCCACTCTCTGCACCCCGTTTGCAAGTAAGTCCACACCACGGAATTTGTGCCGCTTTTTTTTTTGTTCCGTCTCTTGATAAGTTTACAGTTATGCAGTGAATTTGAATTTGTGTTTAGTTATTGTGGGTGTGCGATGAACTTGTGTTTTGAACTTATGGACTGATTATTTCAATGGGGGTACTGTATTTTGTTAGTATGAAATTGGAATTTGGATGATGTTTTTATAGATGTTTTCTCCTTTTTGTCGGCACTGTCAACTGAACTTGTTTAATGGAAGCTTAATGTGATTTTTTTTTTCACTTGGGTCTCAATAATTTGCGGGAATGAGAAAGTAATGTGCACATATGTTGATTAAGAACTTCAAAAATGGTACTTTTGGATTGATTATTTGAATGGGGATGCTGCATTTTGTTAGTGTGAGATTGGAACTTGGACGATATTTTTATTTGATGTGGTTTATGGATATGTTCTCCTTTGTATTAATACTGTCCATGAATTTGTTTCCTGAGAGCCTTACGTGAATATTTCACTTGGGTCTCAAAAACTTATTGGAGTGATAAAGTAATTTTATATATTTTTATATTGGTCCAGAACATAAAAAATGATTCTTTCTAATAATATTAAGTCTGGGAAAGAATTCACTTTCTCATAGCTTGATGTAATTATTTCACTTGGCCTCAAAGGTTTTAACATGGAACCAGGGATTTAAGTGTATATATTTCTAGAATTTTTATCAAAAAGCAGTAAAGCACTAATTTGTTTTTCTATTATCTTATTTTATTGATACTACCTATATTGAATTTTGCGATCTTATAGCTTTGAGTGATTTTTTTTTTTTTTTTTTTTTAAATTAGGTTTAATTGATTATTATTCCAGCAGGAGTGTGAAAGAAATTTTGCTGATTCATTTTTAATTTTCATTCTTAAATACTCAGTGGCAGTTTCAAGTGATGATCCTGTGAGTGAATGGATACTCACAGAGGGGAAGGCAACGAAGATAACCAAGATAAGTCCTATTGGTGGAGGCTGTATCAATAACGCATATGAATATGAGACTGATTCAGGTTCCTTTTTTGTCAAAACAAATAGGTTAGTATAACCTATATCTAGTTGACTTCTTGTACTCCTTTACCATATTTTTATTGAAACGCGTCAATGGATTTATTTGAATTCTATTAACTTTGTGAAGATAGTTGAGTCTCGAATCTTTTTTGGCCCATCACAGCTTTATACCACCTTGGATTTGGTTTTTCTTTGTGAATATAAAAATAATTTGTGGTTGGTACGGAATATCTCTTCGATAGAAATATTTATTGATCAAATAGACATGATGGCACCATTGGATTTCTTCTTTTTTTTGGTTTTCTCGGTGATAAACTCTTTCCTGCCTTTTATGATTACCATTTGTTTGTATAACTTTTTTCATTGCAATGAATTTCGGAACCAAATTGCTAATGAGATCTTGCATGTAATTGCCATACTGGTTGTTATAACTCAATTAAAATAGCTCTGATTAGTTAGTTAATGATTATTGTTTAAAGAATGTATCTTTTGACATGTACAAGCTCCCCTTAGTTATTGGGAAAATTAACTCCCTTTTCGCTTTTTAACATGAACAGGAGTGTAGGACCATCAATGTTTGAAGGGGAGACTATTGGTCTAGGCGCAATGTATGCCACCAATTCCATACGTGTGCCTCGGCCCTTCAAGGTACTTCTTTTCAGTTTTTTTTTTTTTATGTTTTATTTTTTCTTCCCCTGAATCTATTGTTATTGTTAGAACACCATTGCTTGTTTGTAAGTTAAGCTCACTAAGGAACAAAGTTGATCCATTTTTAATAATGCAGTTTGGGCCGTTAGCTAGAGGAGGTTCCTATATCATTTTGGAGTTTATTGAGTTTGGATCATCCAGAAGTAATCAGGTGATTTGGTTCTTTTTGTCCTTGACCTTGTGAGATGGTCATTTGAAATTGGTTAAATCATGTAACCATTATCTATGCTCAGTCAGTCCTTGGGAGAAAGCTTGCTGAAATGCATAAAGCTGGAAAATCTGACAAGGGTTTTGGATTTCGAGTCGACAACACCATAGGCAGGTAGAATATTTTTTAATCAATCATATATGCAGTGTTTATGATATAATTTTCGTATTGTATATAAATCACTAGATATCTTTGAGGTATTATGTCCAGTCGACAACACCATAGGCAGGTAGAATATTTTTTAGCCAATCATATATGCAGTGTTATGATATAATTTTCGTATTGTATTTAATATAAATCACCAGATATCTTTGAGGTGTATGTCTATCCTTCAAATTTATATATGTTTATTTTTTGTTATGTTCTTTCTCTTTGAGGTGATTGTTTCATATGCTAATACTTTCTTCTTTGCAGTATTGCATGTGCTAACACATCAATTCGGATTGTTGTAGCACGTCTCAGATAAACACCTGGTCCACAGATTGGATCAGCTTTTTCTCTGAGCATCGATTGGGCTACCAGTTGAAGTTAGCTCGTGATCAATATGGGGATGCAAGCATTTATGAAAAAGGTAATGTGGTCCATGAAATGCTAGGTTGGGTTACTAAATGCTAAGAATGAGTTAGTACAGTGATGTTTACTTAACAAAAAAGGAAAAAAGTTTCATTTGAAAAGTCCATTGATGGTTAATCTTTTGCGTTAGAGACTATGACTTAAAGTGATATTTTATCAGGATCTTGATTGCCTATCTTTACCTATTTGATTCAAACAGGGCAAAGGCTACTGAAGAGTATGCCACTTCTTTTTGAAGGTATTGACATTGAGCCTTGTTTGCTTCATGGAGACCTGTGGAGTGGAAATATTAGCTCTGACAGGAATGGGGAACCTGTTATATTGGATCCTGCATGCTATTGTAAGTTTGCTTCTTGTATTATTATACTTCTTGTGTCCCCAAGTGGTCATGTAACAAGAGGTGCTTGATTCCTATTCCTTTCAAAAGACACAGTGGAGATTTTCTATTCTCATAAAGAGGTTCACAGTACGCATATATCGCATGTTCAATTGCAACTTTTCTATATACTTAATTTTATGGGTCTGTCCATTCTACCACTCTTGTTGATCTCGGGAAGATCTGTCCGAATGTTAGTAACACTCATTTGTATTTTGTAACGTCACTAGCTATGGTCCCTATTAGTTAGAAACAAACTCTGTTAATCCTACACTTTCTTCCTTTTCCCCATCATTATTTCACTTCTCTTATGCCATGCATGATGCATCTCCATTAGAAGCCTTCTACTCAGAGAGAGGTTGGTTCCAAGGGTCTCTGGTCAGTCCCACTTTCTGGATACTGTGGAATCCTCTTCTATGTACTGCAAGTGCAAACTCCAATGAAATAGCACCTTAAGTTCTCGTAGTATGCCAACTAGACATGGTAGTCATATTGTTATTTATTGCTAGATGCCAACGTCTGTACCATCCTCTTTTTTGTCTGGACAGACTTTTAATGAATTCTTGCTCATAATAATTCCCTTGCCTCATCGTAGTTAAAAAGAGAGAGGGTTAGCATGCAACCACACTCTTGTGGACTTGAACATATGCATGCATGCGTTTATTCCTTCGATTCTTGTCTCATTTTTGGTTGATTGTACTTTTTTCTTTTATAAGTGTTGTTCAAAACAGTTTGTTCAAAATAGCGAACTTCAGATGTCTTATGGATACTCATCTTTTTAAATCTTTCAGCAAATGAATATAATATTGCTTATCGGTTTAAATGCTTGGAGACTTTAGTTTCTCATAGTTACCTTGATTGCTCATGGCTGGATTCTCATGTTATATTGCACCGGGTCTCATGTAGATGGACATAACGAAGCCGAATTTGGAATGTCTTGGTGTGCTGGATTTGGTGGTGCCTTCTATAGCTCGTATTTTGAGGTATTGTTTCATCTCCTTTTATTTGATTTAAAGGGTCATAAACTGTTTGTTTTCTATGTTGATATACTTTAGATGCATACAACTATGCATGCACACACGCACACAGACACATGGGGTTCTTACTAATGTAATTTACGCATGTGTACTATCTACATATTTATAGTTGTCACTGGTTGTGTTTGGTGTACTTTGTGAGTATATACACTGTCAAGCACAAAGTCCTATAAAGAGATATGTATGTGTGTGTTGGATGGACATGTGGTGTATATATGCATGTTATAGTAGCAAATATCATTTATTCATTTGCTTGTGTAGGCACTGACATTTGAGCTGCCAACTTGCCCGGGCCAGCCTGCAGGCTCTCAGGCTGGCCTTGTGGGCCCAAAAGGATTTTGGGCTGTGTCAGGGCTGGCCCTGACCCTGCCTCGGCCCAAATAGAATTTGGATTATATGTTTTACATATTAAATAAAATGTTATATCACTTGTAAGACCCTTTTTTTCAGGCAGGTCTCAGGCTAAAATACTAAGAAATGAGGCCGGGCCTACCCTATTCCCTCTCAGGCCAGGGCTGGCCCATTGGTAGCGCTAATATAAAAATATATCAGTGTATTCTCTATTTGTGGGCGGTGTGAATGGAAATATGCTTGTCTTGTGTGTGGATATGTTTCTCTGCTCAATGCGCGTGTGTAAGTGTGTGTATGTATATATATATATATATATATATATATATATATATATATATATGTATCTAATGTATATATGGGTATTTCTACAATATTCTCAACAAAAGTACTATGTTTATACCCGACATTAAGGGTTTGGGTCATATGAAAACATGTAAGTATATGTATATGCATGAACATATAAAGGATAATGATCACAATAGGGGTTACCTTCTATATGAATACGAGAGGGTTCTTTTTGAATGTTGGATTTGAGAAATGGTCTTGATAAAGTTGGGTGACTCGTGGTAAAGGTGAGTAATTTGTTCTTATGATTTTAAAAAAAACTAAACAAAAAACCGTCGTTCTTTGTGGATCTGACATGCCATTATGGATAGGCCATAACAAAGGTGACACCCTCTTCAAAGTCTAAATTCCTTTTACCATTCAAACCCAAAATATCCTTAGTACACTTAATTCTCTTCACCATCCCCACCAGAGCATACATATATAATGATTGACGCAATTATCCTAACCTAGATCTTTCTTCTTCTTCTTCTTCTTCTTCTTCTTCTTCTTTTTTTTTTTTTTTGTGATTGTTGGGAATTAGGTAATGCCGAAACAGCCGGGGTTTGAACAACGGAGGGACCTGTATATGTTATACCATTACTTGAATCACTATAATCTATTTGGGTCTGGATACCGTTCTTCTGCCATGTCCATAATCAACAATTATCTCCAAATGTTTCAGAGTTGAAGTGCTTACTATCGAAATGATAATGGTCAGTACATGCATATAATTGCCTGCCTTAGTGCTCTCTCTCTCTCTCTCTCTCTCTCTCTCTCTCGACAATGTAATTGGGGCCTGTACTTGCCTGAAACCTAAAAGAGCTTAGCGTGTTTTATTCATATCATAGTGATTCACCCTGTTATATTTGTCCATGTTTCTCTGCATAGTCTGCTTTTGATTATGGAATTCAGATGAAAGCTTACTCCTTTTTATTATGTTGAAATAGAAACTTTATGATGTGATATTCTCAGCTATTGTTCAAATATTTTCTGGAAGATTAGCAAGAATTTGTCATGACATTTAACGAATCTTCGGAAATTTGATTACTATGTAAACAAGCACATTGAACCAATGTGTGTGTGCGTGCGCGCGCGAGAGAGAGAGAGAGAGAGAGAGAGAGAGAGAGAGCTTCGTAGGATAGGAGCAAGAAGATGAACCATTCAAGCAAACATTGTTCAGGAAATCTGATGTTCCGAAGAAAACATTGTTGAAGAAACCAAGTTAGAGGGAGAGAGAGCAAAACAGCCTGTCCTCATGTCACACAAACAATACCCAGGAAGAGAGAGAGAGATTGCTACGCAGGAGATTTGGCAAGGATGGGAACATAATCAAGGATGATGAGGTTTTCCACAGCCTCCACGAATTTTATGGCATAAGCTCTGTGTGCAGGATGAGCAACGTACTCCTCCAAACCATTTGCATCAAAGAATGTAATCACAAAGACATGTGTGAAGCCTTGGTGCCTTTTCCCTTCTTGTGCAGTTCCCCTGCAGCAAAAACAAGATCAAAAGAATTCAAGATAGAAAGAGCCTTATAATAGGCCAGAGGCCAGAAAGATTATTTGCTCCTGTGGGAGCATATAGGGCTGAGAAATTTTTTGGATTGGGTCCGGATCCACCTAGATCCGGATCCGGATCCAAAAAATATATATTGGATGCATATCATATCGGATCTAGAATATTCAGATCTGAATCTAGATCTATATATAGGATTTGGATTTAAATTTGGATTTGAATCATTTTTAATTTTGCATATTATAAAGTTAAAATATATTATAACATTAAAATAATTATATATTATAAATATATAAATTGTAACATATATGTATATATAATAATATATAGGGTGCGGTTTGTATAGAGCTTAGGCTCTAAACAATCAAATTAGAACCTACCTTCAAATGGTGTCGAGAAATGTGGTTTTGATACGAGAAATTTTTGTGATACCCTTAAAATATATTTTCATATTTATTTATAAAGTTTAAAGCTTCAAAAATAGTGTAGATCGATAGATCTATGACAACTTGAAAATTTTGAAAATTGACGGTCCAAAAATGTGTTACAAAATACACTATTTCTTAGAAGTGAAATCCATTTTTTTATCATGTCCATTCATTGTGATGTTGAGATGATCAATTTGAAAATATTTGGGCATCAAAACAACCTTTTCTAGTAAAATTTTTGAGGCATGCTCAAATTTGATTGTTTAGAGCAGTGTTTTAAAAAACACCGAGTCGAACCAGACAATCTTCGGGGATTTTAGATTGGGAACACAACAAAACACTAACACTCAGGGATTTGGGAATAGTCAGACGCTTGCTAATATCGATGATTCGTTTTTAGATCGAATGAATGAATTGTTAAACGAATTCAATCAATGGCACCAGCGTGACCAAGAAGAACAATAACGTCGTCTATCATTTTATTTTTAGATCATATGTTACTAATTTTATGTTTTATTGTAGTCCATGTATGTTGATATATTTATTCCATGATAATTATATGTTTATCCTTTTGTGTGATGTAAATTAAATGTTGAATGGCGGTTCATGCAGGGAAAGAACATATCAATATTCGCATATTCATTCAAAAACATGAAAATTCTTAATGGAGTACCCTCATTTCTTATTGAATTTCTAAAAAACAATATTTATAATGAATTTTAATAATTTTTTCGCATTTTTTTTAAGCTTTATTCTGACCGATTCACCCGATTCCCGATTCGAATCGTCGATTCGCCGATCCAGATCGGTTTTTTGGACGCCCGATCCGGGTCATTGATCCGTTTTTTAAACCATTGGTTTAGAGCGTTGGCTCTATATAAACTTTTTCCTAATATATATAATCTTAAAATATCATATCGGATCCACCTATGCTTGGATCCAACCAGGATTACTATTCCGATCAAAATTTTGGATATGGTTCAAATTTCGGATCCAAATCTTGGATCCATACTTAGATTTGGATAGGATCTAAATTTCAAGTTTCGGATATGGACTGGGTAAATTCTTTAAGAGCATATTGTTCATTTACTCCCTCGGATATAAAGCATCACCTTGATGCTTTATAGGATGTTATAATTTGGATGTAACCTCCTCAACTTAGTGACCAATCATGAAAAGGAGACACTTTCATATCTATAATAGCCTGATAAAATAACATCCAAAGATTTAAGAGATGCCATTTAATTTTGGATGGTCATGTCTAGGTATTTGAGAACTTGAAAGCAATGTTTTTTAAATGAAACAAAATGGTTCTTGCTCTCACCAGAGCATACTGTCCATTTGCTCCTTTTGAAAAATCCAAGCCGCGTATTTCTAGGACCCAAAATTTGGGTATGTGACCTCATAAACTAATGAGCAATCTTAAAAAAAAAATAAAAAAAAATAAAAGTAAAGAAATAAAGTACATTCTTTATCTACTTCAAAAAAAATAAGATTGAATAAGGACTATCCAATTTTTTAACAATAAAATTTTAAGTATTGAAACATTCAAATCCAAAAATTTTCTTTAAATAATCATCAGGCAATTCTTAAGGGCATATCAAAATTTGAGATGAAAAGAAACGCCAAGTAGGTCTTTTTCTCGCAGTAAGTGTACAAGTACTTAATGATTCTAAAGTGGATCTCAAAAAACAAATCGAGACGCCGCTTAAGGTGTGGTATATAATTTGACCTAATTTTTTCTGGCGGGATCACACACTGTGTCCTTATAAGAAAGAATGCCATCTCCCTTGCATTTAATAAAATATTAAAAAATAATTTGTAAAATATAAATTGATCAAAATATTATTGAAAAGTTTTGAAGGTATTTTGGTTAATTTATTTTTTTATATTTTTATTAGATTCACCTATTTTTTAAAGAATAGGTACTCAAAATTTCAAGTGATTTAGATTTATAGAAAAAAATGAAAAATTCAAATACAAAATGTGGTCATAACCAGTGGATCTTATTTAGATTCAATTTGGGCTGTTGGCTGGTATTGTTATCTAAGTAGCTTGGCTTGACTGATTCTATCTTTTTCTATATATATATATATATATATATATATATATATATGGAAAATATTATGCAACGCCTATAGACGAAAATGAACAGTGATTTCGTCTACCTTCATCACCGTTCAAAGTTCATCCCGCGGTCACGATTGTTCGGTAGTGTTTCATTTTTTTTTTCTTTTTTTTAAAAAATTGAAATGACCTGAAATTTGGAGCGTGTATTTATAAAAAATAGGAAAATATTAGAAAAATATAACAAAAATATTTTACATGAAAATATTAACCAAAACACCCCCAAAAAGTTTTGGAGGTATTTTGGTCAAATGTTTTTCACGGATAATTTTTTTTATATTTTTATTAGATGCGCTTCAATAAGATGTACATACCTTCCAAATTTCAGATCATTCCGATTTGTAGAAAAAAAAAATGAAAAATAAAACACTACCGGACAATCGTGACCGCACGATGAAATTTGGATAGTGATGAGGATAGACGAAATCAATATTCGTTTTCACCTATAGACGTTAGAAGGATTTTTTTTTTTTTTTGTTTTATATATATATATATATATATATATATATATATATATATATATATATATATATATATATATATGCCTAGGGAAAATTTGTTAAAGGATCTCTCGGGAAATGTTTTTATGATATTGTGATTGGGTCCATTTCTGCTGTCCATTTAAAATAGGTGGTTGGATAAGATGAAGTATATAATTTTTATACAATAGAAAAAATATTGAAAGGTGGTTGGATAAGATGAAGTATATAACTTTTATAGAGTAGGAAAAATATAGAAAGCTTGTCCCTCTCTGTGCCGAGGGAGAGGGAGAAATTGTTAAGGAATGGATCCTCCACTGTTTATAAAATGATGTAAAGGCATTGTAAGGAAGGTGAGGAGTTACCATTCATATGACTTTACAAAGTCAAGCTTTGAGACCAGCTCCTGCAACTCACCCAATATCACTGAGAGATCAGTATTCTCCTTGAACTTGGCTAACACTGTGTGTCTATGCTCTCCTTCCATCTTTCTCTCAACGACTCTTTCTTCATGCATGGACTAACATTCAACAATCCTTCACATATAAATAAGAGAGAGAGAGAGAGCGAGAGAGAGAGAGAGAGAGAGTTGCAATCATTTTGTATTGAAAACGTGATAGGGAGACATGATAACGCGTAACGTAACAGCCACTATGGTGTTTCACTTCTCTCTCATTAAAATTTCATAGGTAGGACCATTCGAGGTTATTGATTGTGCCGTTTCGTGCTCTCGCTGTAGCATATTATACACTTATTCCTTTAGGAATAGAGGATCTTTTGGATCTACTTTACAATCAGGGATTAGTATTTTAGAGCAAGGGAAATATCATTCAATGGGTCAACACTTAAAAAAATCATTGGGGTCTAAAAAATCTCAATTACCGTGAGATGGTTTATTTTTTAAGTTTCATTTCACTTGGATTCCTCCTACAAAAGATCTTTATGGACATTCAAATTTTTCAATTTAGGTTTGAGAACCCTGAACAAGCAGAAGCATTTTAGCAATTTGATCCTTGAGAACAAGCAGAGCACTCTTGTTAGGTGGTTGAGGCCCCTATGGTGGGTCAAATTATTGAAATGACTTTGCATGTTCAAGTTTCCTTCCATGAACATAGGCAACTTGAGCGTCTTTAGAGATATTTTCCGCGGTGAATTTTGTAAGGGGTTTTGGCACCTAACATGATATTTCTTCAAAAAAGATTTTGAGTTTTCAAATGTTTCGGTCCAAAATTTGAATGCTCTCTTTCTTATTTCAACACACACACACTCTCTCTCTTTTGTGAATTTATATAATTTTATTTTTTTTGGAGGGAACTCGTTAGGGCGAATGGGTTGCACCCAAAAATATGGGGTCCAAAAAATGTCCTTAGAAGGGACTTAAGTTTAGAAAAATGTTTAAGAAAAGTATACAATGAGACCATTTACTTTTGGTATAGGCAGACGGGCATAATTAAACTGGGCTGTTGGATGTGAAACTTCAAAGAAATTTTCTCAAATCTTGTTAAGCACACAAGCTGTCAAATTTTACATCGGATAGTTATAAGTAATTGTGACATTTTTGTATTAATTATAAATGGTCTCATTATATATAATCATATTAATTTAGGACAACTTTACTTGTAGAAGTGAGTTTGCACGTATTATATATTGGACGATGTAGATTTGATACGTTTTTTAAAATCTTGTCAAAAAATAATAATTCCTTTAAGCTACACTAATCAAATAAAGTGAACAAGGTTGATTATTACTTTACTATAAAAACTTTGTTCTTTTAGTCTAAGGATTAAATGCATAATATGTTCCTTTAGGAATATATTATGCAGCGGCTGCAAAAAGGGCTACGGGGAGAAAGAGATGTGGAAAAGTTTTGGATGGTTGCAGTTGCGGTGGTGGGCAAAACGGCGGACCAACGGCGTTTTCAAAATGAGGTGCACTAGATAATGGCTTGCGGGACCACTATCTAGAAGTTATAAGGAAAGTATTAGGACCACGTTAAAGTGGAATTGGTGAGCCACATAGCTGTCTCTCTCTGGGTCTCAGGACCACAAAGTAAGATTCGATTTAGAGGTGTAAACGGGTTGGGTTGTCAACATGGACATGGACATGGTCCTGACCCATTTTAGATGTGTAGGGTTGGTTGACATCGACCTGTCCTGACCCCATTGGCCTGACCTGACCCAACCTGAACAAGGGTTGGGTCCGGGTGTATACATGGAATATATATATATATATATATATATATATATATATATATAAATCATATTTTAGATGTTTTATTATATATAAGGAATTGTATATAACGAGATCAGTTACCTCTGGTATAAGGAGGTCACAACTACTCAACCATCTAATGTAAAATTTGATAGCCTGGATATGTCACAAAGGGCAAGAACATATTTTTTGAACTTTGAGCTTGGTTGATAGAATATTTTAGCCACCCAGTTTCACATGCAATGAATAATATTAATTGTGACCAATTTGTACCAAAGGTCTATAGTCTCATTGTATATTTTTGCTATATATAAATAGTATAATTCTATATGTAATATATCTGGTCAGGCTGGGTTTAGTTGACCCGAACCTAAACCAAACCAAACCACCCAATTTAGTATGAGATGGATCCGGAACCCAGACCTAGACCCGGACCAGGATCTATTAGGTCCAAGTCTAAACCCAGACCAAAATAAAGTCTCGACCCATTAGATCAACTGGTCGAACAACCTGATCGCCACTCCTTAATTCATGAACCACCACCTGGAGAGCTGGCAATGGTCTGGTTTTCCGTTCCTAAAAATATAGGGCATGAGCCACAAACTGTGGCCCGAAGGCCAAACTAGGGCCAGTGCTAGCCCAGTTTGTCACTGCCTAACCCTTTTTTTTTATTATTGTTTTTCTCTTAATTTGTTTTGCACTCATTTTTGCCGGGTTTGCACTGCCCAGGCCAGGCCCGTTACCATCCTTAGAGCCCCTTGCACCGTCACCACCTAGTAGTGACAAAATTTTTGGCAAGTACAATAGGGAAAGAGAGAGGCATGCAGGCGGGGTGCTTAATTGGAAATTCATGGACACATATTAACCACAACATGCAAAATCTGCCTTAATTATAGGGGCGGCAATAGACCCGGGACCCGACGTTTGGACCCTCTGGTCCAGGTAAAGGTCCAAGAATGGGACTTGGCGGTTCGGATTTGGGTCTAAATATTGAACCCGAACACTAATTGGATCCGGGTCCATGTGGATCTGACCCGAATAGTATTATTATCTAATTTAACATAACATTTAAATATATTTAAATACCTATATATTTTTATTTTTGGGTCGAGTCCAATGGGGTCCGAGTCCAGGTTCAATAACTTTGGGACTGGTTAGGTTCGGGTCCGGCCGGACCCTATCCGTTGCCACTCCTACTTTTTTATCAACAATGCAAAGGCACACGTACCCTTGCATTTGAGGGAAAGCTTTTTACATGACTCACATTTAAAATAGGGAAAATTACCAAAAAAAAAAACTCCAAGTCTACACTTTATATTTAACTTACCCCCAACTTAAGTTTTCTCTCATTTTTTTTTCCAAATTACACTTTCTATGCAAATATCCCTCCAAGTCAAAAAGTTAGTTTTTTTATACAAAAATACCCTTATCATACACAAAAAAACATTTTGACCGGATATTAACATTGACTGACTGACCCCAATAGCACATTGTCGGACCGCACCAGTAAACTGTCGTACCAATGTCATTTCCGCCAGACCAAACTTGTCAATAGCCAGACCCCATGTTGACAAGAAAACACCTACCAGACCGAACTTCCCAATTGCCGCACCGTACATGTAAACTACCGGAGCGGCTCTATGATCGCCAAACCCCTTTTTGATCTAGTAACTTCTATTGTCAAACCGCCATAGTAACCTACTGGACCGAAGCTGCACACTACCGGACTGCCCATAGAATATGTCGAATCGCCCATGGAACATGAGGAGAGAGAGGCGTGGGTAGGGTCAAAAGAAAAGGGAGGGTTGTTTACTCTTTTTTTTACTTTATTTTTGGCTGGGGGTATTTGCATAAAAAGTTTGTTTGGGGAAAAAAGTGAGAGATAAACTTAAGTTGGGGGTAATTGCATAGAAACTATAGTCTTGGGGGTTCTTTATAATTTTCCCTTTAAAGCACTTGTACACATTATTCTTTATTCTTAGCCGTCTAATCTAAATGAGTAGTGGGAATAGCTTTAATCGTAAATATCACATCCGACAATGTATATGCTTTAGTATTTAATTGATTATTTTGACACAATTCGCATAGTAAAAGCACCCAACAAAAATATAAAAAATATAACTGATAGGATAAAATAACCAAAATACTTTTGAAAGTTAAAGGTATATTTTGATTGTTTTTATTAGAAATGTTTTTTTAATTTTGGAAAACTTTTCAATGTTCCCCTTACAACATAGAAGTTCTATCCGCCCCTTTATCCAACTGATCATTTTTTAATGGAGGGGCTAAGATCGCCCCAATCACAATGTCATGTCTGTACACTATTTTGTTTTTAATTTTTTTTTGATAAACTATTTTGATACCAAATTTTGGACGCCCATTCCTTTATTAAACTCGCACTAACGAAAAATATATAAAAAATATTTTCAATAAAATAAAATGACCAAAAATACCCCTAAAAAGTTCAAAATGTATTTTGGTCATTATTTTTTAAAAAGTATTGGTAATATTTTTTATAGGTGCGCCCCAATGAGAAGATGCCACGTAGTACATTTCATATTTAGAAAAAGTGTATTAAAAAAACTAAAAATAAAATACTTTGAAACGTCAAATCTAAGATCAAACGGTGAGTAGTTCTCTTGATAAAAAATAGATGGCTGGATGGTAGGGAGAGGATAAAACTTCTATGTTGTAGGGGGAACATAGAAAAGTTTCCTTTTTATTTTTACTAAAGGGCCCTTATAAAAGTGGGAATGCCCCAAACTTCATGTCAAAATAATACATAAAATAAAAAATAAAAAATAAATATGATGTGTACTCTAAGTAATCTGATCATAATCAAACTTTCAAGCACTTAATGCATCCCAGCTGTCCATATAGAATTTACATTTGTGTGATATGTGGGTGCCGCTCTATAAAAAAGTTTTTCCCTAAGTAAAGAGTTAGCTATTTCATGCCTAATTAGCTTACTAGCCTTTTCTCACTCTATAGCTCTCCCTCCCTTTTTCTTTCTATTCTACTCACCAAAATTTTCAGAGCATCAGGTTCGGCCCGCTCTTTCCCTCCTTTTTATTGGGGCAAGTCTTTACGCTGGGCTTTAGGTGTGGCAACGGATCGGGTCAGATCCGGACAGATTTGCATGTGACTTAGACCCGACCCAACAAAAAAACATATATATATATATATATATATATATATATATATATATATATATATATATATATATATTTTGTTTAAATATTATAACTAAAAAATATATAGTTATATTTATTTAAATAATAATTAACTATGGTTTAATTATTATAAATATGAAAAAAGTTTATATAGAGCCGGGGCTCTAAACAATAAAATTAAAACCCACCTCAAAAATTTCATTTGAAGGGTCGTTTTGATGCTTAAATATCCTCAAATTGATCATCTCGACATCAAGATCAATAGACATGAGACAAAAGTGGATTTCAAGTTTTGGAAATAGTGCATCTTATAACGCATTTTTGGACCATCAATTTTCAAGTTTTCATGGATATGCTCGATCTACACCATAGTTTTGAAGCTTTAAGTTTTGGAAAATTATTTTATGCGGGCTGGACCGTATTTCAACATATGCGGTCCAAAAGTATAAAGTGTCCATCTTAAAGATGGATGCAAGTAGGTGGTCCATCTAAGAAAAATGGAAACTAATGGTCCAAATGTTTTCTTAATAGAATTATTATTTTATTTATTTTCATATTCATGATCTCCATGTTAGAGATTATATGTCTTTAAAAATTAAGTTAAAAAATCCATCTCAAAAATAGATTTTTAAAAAGCGCAGCAGTTCTACATATGCGGGCTTGGCCCGCGTGCTAACCGCATCCTTAAGTTTTATAATTAAAGATGATAATATATTTTAAGGCTATCACAAAGATTTTCAATATTGAAACCACATTTCTCGATACTATTTGAAGGTGCACTTTACTTCAATTGTTTAGAGCCTTGACTCTATACAAACCACACCCGTTAAATATTATTTATATAATAACACTATTCGGGTCTATATGGACCCAGACCAAAACCCAAATAGTATTTGGGTCCAATATGTGGATCGAACCAACCCGTCGGGTCCAATTATTGAACCCATACCTGGAGCCAGGCCGGGTCGGGTCCCAAGTCCATTGCCACCCCTAGTTGGGCTTCAATTTGCTTGGATCTTTAAACATCTCAAGTTTTTTTTAGAAAAATGAAAATATCTATTCTAAATGAAGCTTCTATTGTCATGGTCATAGAATTTCTAGTTACAATTATTAGAATTATGAAAAATGCATAATCTTTTTACCATAGAGTTTATCTTAATCATTTTACTATGGAGTTTGTCTCTTTGTTGATGTGGCATGAAAATCTATGAGGAGATCCTCCAAATTTCCATACATTAAGGTAATGGATATAGTAGCTATACTATTTGAAATTAACATAGTTATATACTAATGGCTTTTTCTTATATGCACGACTCACAAGTTTGAAATTCAATTAATTTGAGATTACATGTTAACCCCTCTTTTTACTAAGCTTGGCATTTTATCTTTATTAATATGCCATAAACATAATTTTATCTTTTTTAAAAAAACTATGGTTTTTCTCACATGTATATTATTATTATTATTATCATTATCATTATCATTATCAATATTGTTATTATTATTATTAATTGGGTAATTTAGTGGGAAAGGCATACCCTACTCATTTTTTCAAGTAGATTAGGAGTAAATTTTTTGAAGGTATTAGTGAGGTGGTGTTAGTATTGGGAATGAAAAACCACAACGTGGGGACTAAAGTGTGGGGGTGTATTTGTATCTTTCTTTTTTGTTTGTTGTTTTTATTATTAGAATGCTATTTTTTCTCAGGCACATACGGAATGTGTATATATACTTTTTTGAGATTGGTTGCTAGGTTGAAGGGCTTGCATTTCCAAAATTTAAGATTTTTATAAAAGTGAACATATTACAAATGAAGCATATAATCTTTTAAACTTTATAAAATAAGCGAGTATAACAGTATAACACACACGTAAAAAATTATATGAATTTTAATGAAGTTATTTGTATGTGGTGTGCACATTCATTTGCTAGACATAAGTATCATGTATTAATGTACATGGACACTTCTTGAAACACATGAATACATTATCTTTATGCATACAACACATGCGAATATGTTTGTGATTGGTTGTACATGTATATGGGAGCGTATGTGCATGTATGTTGTCTGTGGGTAAGAAAAAGCTACCAATGTTGTTCCTAAGATCGATACTAATTTTTGTAATTTATGAATAGTAAGATCTTGATGAATAGTTGAAAATGTATGTCATTATTTAAATTTTATTATTTTTCCTATAAAATGGATCGAGATGAAATTTTAGGTATGTATACATATTTAGGTGCACAAAAAAAAAAAAAAAAACGTAAAACAATATGTCGCCCTAGTAAATGTGGGGTTAATTTGGTCATTTTAAAAATATAAAAATATACTTTTATATTTTTCTGTAGCGTGTGATGGCATCAAGTAGATACACGTAAGAGTTCATGTTAACATAATTCGTAGAAAAAATATTAAAATTTAAATAATAACAAGTATTTTCAACCAATCAAGGTGTAAAGGTGTAATGGCTGGGAGCATAAACTAAACTACAATTCTAAAAATTGGATGGTCTCTTTGTAATCCTTGACTTTATTTTTCAGTTAAATATAAAGTGTTTATGATTTTCTTTCTCTCAAGTCGAGTGCCTTATATCCCCAAAATTTGGGTCCAACAAATACTTGCAGACAGGTCTTTACCTGCAAGCGAATCTTATACTCTTCCATAAGCATAAAATCTTTTAGCCAATTTAATTCCTACAACATTTACTCTCTCCTCTTCACTGTCCGATCGAATATGAATGGTGATGATTGCATAAAATTATTTCAATAATTTATTCTACAATCAGATTGAGCGCAAATTTTGAGCATGTATCGCATGTACACAAGAAAGCGCACATAGAGAGAGATATATTGTTTGCACCATATTATTGTCAAACATTTTTTTAAGAAAATATAGAGAAACATTTTAGAGAAGAGAGCTATTCAAGACCCTTCCCATAGAGAAGATTATAATCACGAATGATGAGATTTTCCTCAGCATCCAGAAACTATGGTGCATAAGCCTTTTGTGCAGGATGAGCAAAATAAAAGAAATTTGCCAAAAAAGAACAAAAAAAGAAAAAAAAGGGACTCCTCTAAGATGCAATCTAAAATAAAAGAAATTGTTATTATATCTCTCTCCCTCAATTTATACCACCTTGAATTTGGTTTTTCTTTGTGAATATAAAAATAATTTGTGGTTGGTACGGAATATCTATTCAATAGAAATATTTATTGATCAAATAAACATGGCACCATTGGATTTTTTTTTTTTTTTTGGTTTTCTTGATGTTAAACGCTTTCCTGCCTTTTATGATTACCATTTGTTTGTATAACTTGTTTCATTGCAATGAATTTCAGAACCAAATTGCTAATGAGATATTGCATGTAATTGCCATACTGGTTGTTATAACTCAATTCAAATAGCTCTGATTAGTTAGTTAATGATTATTGTTTAAAGAATGTATCTTTTGGCCGGTACAAGCTCCCCTAGTTATTGGGAAAATTAACTCCCTTTTGGCTTTTTAACATGAACAGGAGTATAGGGCCATCAATGTTTGCAGGGGATGAAAGAAAGATTTATGTGATCTTTCGCTGGAAAAATATAATTTTTTTTTTAATAATAATAACCCATTATATATTTTTTTGGTAACAAGATCACTCACAGATAGTCTTATTAGAAACAATAGAAATTCCAAAATAAATAACACATCAATAAAATAAATCTCAACTACTTGATGCCATTCATTCAACCTAATACTGTGCTTGAGAATATATAATAAAAGAACAAACGAATAAAAGAAAAGATACCGGAGATTATCTCAACCGGGATTTTTACACCCCACACTGAGTTGCCACATCTAATGGCGCGGGATCTATGGTCTAGCTCAAATCTCTCGAACCGGGATAGCTGATTTCGGCCAAACTAGGTAACCATCCCTTAAAATCTCTACTAAACCTTAATCCCCAAAATTAACTTAGGCCCCCTCTAATTTTTCCAACCCTTAAAATTAACTTAAGTCTAGAGAGGAGAGAGAGTACTACCTAAGGTTATGGAGAGAGAAAATTAGAGAGAGAAATATGGAGGAGAGAGAGTGGGGTGTGCCCTCTAGGTGAGAGAGAGGTTATGGGAGAGAGAGAGATTGTGTAGAGATTGAGGGAGAGCACCCCTATTTATAGTGAATATTTAGGTTTAGGGTTTTTTAGGGTTATCGCATAGTTTGCATTTTTTATGAGATTGAATCTAGAACGTTGATTTATGTGACTTGTGGAGTGAGAGATCTGACCATAGAAGGGCCATCAACATTATGGAATGTGCTTGAACCATTGTCCCCCTTTCTTTAAACCATTTTCCCATCAATATATTTAAATAAAATAAATATCATGCATTCCATAAAATTAAATGATCCATGTCACATATTCCATAAGGATATGTCAAATATTATCAAGTAAATAAAAACTACCAAATATAAATAAGATAAGGTCAATATTTACTATTTATTCAAATTGACCATTTCCCTTTAAAACAAACTTGCTATAAAATAAATAAAGCCATGGTCAATATTTCCCTTCCAAGATTTGACCACATGGCACAAATCAAACTTACCTTAACTTAAAGAGTTGAACATAAAGCAAAGAAATATTCCAAAGGGTGGGGCATGCCACCCTTTTGTGGCACATGTGGCCCCCCACCCACATGCCACATGGTGGGCCCATGTACACTTTGGGCCCCCATGGAATATTACAAAAAGTTTTAAAATAAAATGAATTAAAATATATATATATATATATATATATTTGAATTTTTACAATTTTGTAAAATCTATAACTGTATTTTTATAAGCCCAAAAAACATAAATAAAATATTGAGAGATACATAAACATTCAAATAATAAAACTAAAATCATGTCAATAATAAAATGAACATAATTAAATAATATGATAGAAAAGTGATTCATATGGTTTTAGACTTTTAGGAATTCAATCTGTAAATATGGGGTATTCCATCTCCAACTGTGGATTACAGACCACACTAGCTTTATTGAACTGACTCAGTGTTTACCATGACCCACAGTCCAAGTAGGGGCTCATTAGCGGGTCACCAAAGTCAGGTCGATGAATTAAGGGGTCGCAATCTTAGTCTGTGGATTACAGGTCCTCTCTTAGAGACGAGTTAAGGTCACCACGACCTGATGCGACCACTGCTTTATGGCGCATAGTGGTATCTCTCGCACATGCATACGCTTCACCCAAAAGTGGGTATCTAGCTTTCCCGAATGATCTATCGATATGCATGTCATGTGTTAAAACATGGATAAGGTTTTGGCTCCCGTCAGTAGGCCTATCATCACACACAAGGGTCACACAGTCCCTCGGCTCTCTCAAAGCTCTGACCTCATCAAGGGCTAACCCAAAACCCTCCTCGGTTAATTCTTTATGCCCAGATACCTTGGGTTTTCCAACCGACTGGCCTAGATTGATAAGCACAATCCGGTATAAGCAAACATCATTCGTTTAGTATGGTCCTCGAGGGACCACACTCCCATTGAGTTTATGTTTCACTATAAAAGTATTTTAATACACACTCATAAGGCCTTTAAAGGTTACATAAACCCAACATGGGAGACTACCCTGAATCTATTGTTATTGTTAGAACACCATTGCTTGTTTGTATGTTAAGCTCACTAACGAACAAAGTTGTTCCATTATTAATAATGCAGTTTGGGCCGTTACCTAAAAGAAGGTTCCTATATCATTATGGAGTTTATTGAGTTTGGATCATCCAGAAGTAATCAGGTGATTAGGTTCTTTTTGTCCTTGACCAAGTGAGATGGTCATTTGAAATTGGTTAAATCATGTAACCATTATCTATGCTCAGTCAGTCAATGGGAGAAAGCTTGCTGAAATGCTTAAAGCTGCAAAATCTAACAAGGGTTTTGGATTTCCAGTCGACAACACCATAGGCAGGTAGAATATTTTTTAATCAATCATATATGCAGTGTTTATGATATAATTTTTGTTACTGTATTTAATATAAATAACCAGATATCTTTGAGGTGTTATGTCCAGTCGACAACACCATAGGCAGGTAGAACATTTTTTAATCAATCATATATGCAGTGTTTATGATATAATTTTCATATTGTATTTAATATGAATCACCAGATAACTTTGAGGTGTTATGTCTATCCTTCAAATTTATATATGGTTATTTTTTGTTATGTTCTTTCTCTTCCATTATATACATTTGGGCCTATGTTTTAACATTGAGGTGATTGTTTCATATGCTAATCATGTGCTAACACATCAATTCGGATTGTTGTAGCACGTCTCAGGTAAACACCTGGTCCACAGATTGGATCAGCTTTTTCTCTGAGAATCGATTGGGCCACCAGTTGAAGTTAGCTCGTGATCAATATGGGGATGCAAGCATTTATGAAAAAGGTAATGTGGTCCATGAAATGCTAGGCTGAGTTACTAAATGCTAAGAATGAGTTAGTACAGTGATGTTTACTTAACAAAAAAGAAAAAAAGTTTCATTTTGAAAGTCCATTGATGGTTAATCTTTTGCGCTAGAGACTATGACTTAAGTGATTTTTATCAGGATCTTGATTGCCTATCTCTACCTATTTGATTCGAACAGGGCAAAGGCTACTGAAGAGTATGCCACTTCTTTTTGAAGGTATTGACATTGAGCCTTGTTTGCTTCATGGAGACCTGTAGAGTGGAAATATTTGCTCCGACAGGAATGGGGAAGCTGTTATATTGGATCCTGCATGCTATTGTAAGTTTGCTTCTTGTATTTACAATTATTATACTTCTTGTGTCCCCACGTGTTCATGTAACAAGAGGTGGCTTGATTCCTATTCCTTTCAAAAACAGAGTGGTGATTTTCTATTCTCATAAAGACGTTCACAGTAGGCATATATTGCATGTTCAATTGTAACTTTTCTATATACTTAATTTATCTGTCCAGTCTACCACTCTTGTTGATCTTGGGAAGATCTGTCCGAATGTTAGTAACAGTTATTTGTAATTTTTTGAATCTTTCAGCAAATGAATATAATATTTGCTTATCGGCAGGAAAGACCTTTAAATGCTTGGAGACCTTGGTTTCTCATAGGGACCTTGATTGCTCATGGCTGGATTCTCTTGTTATATTGCACCGGGTCTCATGTAGATCGACATAACGAAGCCGAATTTGGAATGTCTTGGTGTGCTGGATTTGGTGGTGCCATCTATAGCTCCTATTTTTAGGTATTGTCTCATTTCCTTTTATTTGATTCAAAAGGCCATAAACTGTTTGTTTGTTTTCTATGTTGATATACTTTAGATGCATACAACTATGCATGCACACACGCACACAGACACATGGGGTTCTTATTCATGTAATTTACTCATGTGTACTATCTACATATTTATAGTTCTGTAATTGGTTGTGTTTGGTGTACTTGTGAGTATATACACTGTCAAGCACAAAGTCCTATAAAGAGATATGTATGTGTGTGTTGGATGGACATGTGGTGTATATATGCATGTTATAATAGCAAATATCATGTATTCATTTGCTTGTGTAGGCACTGACATTTGAGCTGCCAATTGCCCGGGCCAGCCTGCAGGCTCTCAGGCTGGCCTTGTGGGCCCAAAAGGATTTGGGGCTGTGTCAGCGCTGGCCCTGTCCTTGCCCTCGGGCCAAATAGAATTTGGATTATATGTTTTACATATTAAATAAAATGTTATATCACTTGTAAGACCCTTTTTTTCAGGCAGTTCTGAGGCTAAAATACTAAGAAATGAGGCCGGGCCTACCCTATTCCCTCTCAGGCCAGGGCTGGCCCATTGGTAGTCCTAACATAAAAATATATGAGTGTTTTCTCTATTTGTGGGCGGTGTGAATGGAAATATGCCTGTCTTGTGTGTGGGTATGTTTCTCTGCTCAAGGCGCATGTGTAAGTGTGTGTGCGTCTATATATATATATATATATATATATATATATATATATATATATAGAGGGGTATTTCTACAATATTCTCAACAAAAGTACTATGTTTATACCCGACATTAAGGGTTTGGGTCATATGAAAACATGTAGGTATATGTATATGCACGGACATATAAAGGAAAATGATCACAATAGGGGTTCCCTTCAATATGAATATGAGGGGGTTCTTTTTGAATGTTGGATTTGAGAAATGATCTTGTGACTCGTGATAAAGGTGACTAATTTGTTCTTATGATTTAAGAAAAAAAAAAACCTTTATTCTTAACGGACCTGACATGCCATTATAGATAGGCCGTAACAAAGACGACACCCTCTTCAAAGTCTAAATCCCTTTTACCATTCAAACCGAAAATATCCTTAGCACACTTATTCTCTTCACCATCCCCACCAGAGCAGACATTTATAATGATTGACGCAATTATCCTAACCTAGATCTTTCTTCTTCTTCCTCTCCATTTTTTTTTTTTTTTTGTGATTGTTGGGAATTAGGTAATGCCGAAACAGCCGGGTTTTGAACAACAGAGGGACCTGTATATGTTATACCATTACTTGAATCACTTTAATCAATTTGGGTCCGGATACCGTTCTTCTGGCATGCCCATAATCAACAATTATCTCCAAATGTTTCAGAGTTGAAGTGCTTACTATCCAAATGATAATGGTCAGTACATGCATATAATTGCCTGGCTTAGTGCGCGCTTTCTCTCTCTCTCTATCTCTACAATGTAATTGAGGCCTGTACTTGCATGAAACCTATAGCAGCTTAGCATGTTTTATTGATATCATAGTGATTTGAAAGCTTACTCCTTTTTTATTATGTTGAAATAGAAACTTTATGATGTGATATTCTCAGCTATTGTTCAAATACTTTCTGGAAGATTAGCAAGAATTTGTCATGACTTATTTAACGAATCTTCTGAAATTTGATTACTATGTAGACAAGCACATTGAACCAATGTGTGTGTGCGCGCGCGTGCACGCGAGAGAGAGAGATTCTTAAGATGGGAGCAAGAAGATGAACCATTCAAGCAAACGTTGTTCAGGAAATCTGATGTTCCGAAGAAAACATTGTTGAAGAAACCAAGTAAGAGGGAGAGAGAGCAAAACAGCCTGTCCTCATGTCACACAAGCAATACCCAGAGAGAGAGAGATTGCTAGGCAGGAGATTTGGCAAGGATGGGAACATAATCAAGGATGATGAGGTTTTCCACAGCCTCCACGAATTTTATGGCATAAGCCCTGTGTGCAGGATGAGCAACATACTCCTTCAAACCATTTGCATCAAAGAATGTAATCACAAAGACGTGTGTGAAGCCTTGGTGCCTTTTCCCTTCTTGTGCAGTTCCCCTGCAGCAAAAAGATCAAAAGAATTCAAGATAGAAAGAGCCTTATAATAGGCCAGAGGCCAGAAAGATTAAGGCCTGAGAATTTTTTGAATTGGGTCCATATCCAAACCCAGATCCTGATCCGGATCCAAAAAATATATATCGTATCCAGATCCTGTCAGATCTACAATATTCAGATCTGAATCTATGTCCAAATCTATAAATAGGATTTGGATTCAAATTTGGATTCGGATCATTTCTAATTGTGTATATTATAAAGTTAAAATATAATTATAAATTAAAATAATTATATATTATAAATACATAAATTGTAACATATATGTATATATAATAATATATATTATCCCAAAATATCAGATCCGATCAGAACCGGGTCGGATCCACCTGTAAGTGGATCCGACCATAATTACCATTCGGATCAAAATTTTGGATATGGTTTGAATTTTGGATCAAAATCTTGGATCCATACCTGGATCTAAAAAGGTTATGAATTTCGAGTTTCGGATTTGGACTAGACCAGGTAAATTCTCAGCCCTAGGAGAGTGATGTTTTATAGGAGGCCGTATTTTGGATGTAACCTCCTCCGTAAAACACTTTCATATCTATAATTGCCTGATAAAATAACATCCAAAGGTGTGGATACCATTTAATTTTGGATGGTCAAGAATTTGAGAACTTGAAAGCAATTTTTTTTAAAATGAAGCAACCATTTGCTCCTTTTGTAAAATTCAAGCGGCGTATTTTTAGGACCCCAAAATTTGGGTATGTGATCTCATACAACTAATAAGCAATTTTAAGAAAAAAATAAAAATAAATAAAAGTAAAGAAATAAAGTATACTCTTTATCTACTTTTTAAAAAATAAGATTAAATAAGGACTATCCAATTTTTGAACAATAAAATTTTAAGTATTGAAACATTCAAATCCAAAATTTTCCTTAAATAATCATCTGGCAATTCTTAAGGGGATATCAAAATTTCAGATAAAAAGAAATACCAAGTAGGTATTTTTCTTGCAGTGAGTGGCAAGTAGTCAGTGATTCTAAAGTCGATCCCAAAATACAAACTGAGACATCGCTTAAGGTGTGGTATATAATTTGACCTAATTTTCTCCGGTAGGATCACACTATGTGTACCCTTATAAGAAGTAATATGTCATCTCTCTTGCACCTAATACGAATATTAAATGTAAATACAAATTAATCAAAATATCTCCTCAAAAGTTTTGGGGGTATTTTGGTTAATTTATTTTTTCATATTATTTTTATATTTTTATTAGATTCTTCTATTTTTAAAGAATAAACGCTCAAAATTTCAAGTGATTTAAATTTATAAAAATCTGGACCGTTGGCTGATAATGTTATCTAAATAGCTTAAATGACTCTATCTTTTCATATATATATATATATATATATATATATATATATATATATAAATGACCTTGTGAGACCCTCTCATACCCATGTGTGTAGGACCCCAAAGGATCACCATTAAATTTGACACAGATCTCTAGAAAAATCAAGTCTCTAAAAGATCATCATTAAATTTGACACAAATCTCTAGAAAAGTCAAGTCTCACCCATATGATAACTTTTTTAAAGATTTGTGTCAAATTTAATAATGATTCTTTGAAGTCCTACATACATGGGTGTGGAAAGGTCTCATAGGATGATTACTTTAATATATATATATATATATATGCCACGGGAGAAATGTTTTTATGATATTGTGATTGGAGCCATCTCTGCTGGCCATTTAAAACGAACGGTTTGATAAAATAAAGTATATAACTTTTATACAGTAGGGAAAATATAGAAAGCTTGCCCTCTCTGTGCCCGGGGAGAAATTGTTGAGGAATGGATCCTCCACTGTTTATCAATGATGTAAAGGCATTGTAAGGAAGGTGAGGAATTACCATTCATATGATTTCACAAAGTCAAGCTTTGAGACCAGCTCCTGCAACTCACCCAATATCACTGGGAGATCAATATTCTCCTTGAACTTGGCTAACACTGTGTGTCTATGCTCTCCTTCCATCTTTCTCTCAACAACTCTTTCTTCACGCATGGAGTATAATTCAACAATCCTTCACATATAAATAAGAGAGAGATGCAATGGATTGGAAGAGATCATGACGTGTAACGTAACAGCCTGTTTCACTTTTCTCTCATTAAAATTTCATAGGTAGGAGGACCACAGTCAGAAAGTCCCAGATTTGATCGAGATTTTTTCAAAATTTGAAAAAATCGTTTCAAGAAAACTTTCCTTTAAATATAATCTGTTTATTTTATTTTATTTTGGGAGAGGTCAATTTCTTTTTTCAGTTTTATGAAATTTCCATTTTTATTTCTGTTCTCCCAAAACTTTCTCTGGTTCTCTACTGTTGGTTTTGGGTAGACCATAGTTAGCAAGTGTGGGGTTGACAATTTCTTTCTAGAAAGATGAAAATTCACCTACCTAATACTTATCTTGATGAATAGAATCGATAATCATCTTATGATTTAGAGATATATCACATTGAATATTTGAAATTTATATTTATAGGGAGGTCATATTTATACTGAGTGATATATATGGGGTGAAAGCATTACTCCTCATTGTGAACAGTTATAGAAACTGTACATTCATCTATCTATAAAACTGTAAATTTATGTATAAATCCGCCATTGTAAATCACAATTATAGAAACTGTGAACAGTTATAGAAACTAAGAAAGCATTACTCCTCATTGTGAACAGTTATAGAAACTGTACATTCATCTATCTATAAAACTGTAAATTTATGTATAAATCCGCCATTGTAAATCACAATTATAGAAACTGTGAACAGTTATAGAAACTATGAAAGCATTACTCCTCATTGTGAACAGTTATAGAAACTGTACATTCATCTATCTATAAAACTGTAAATTCATGTATAAATCCGCCATTGTAAATCACAATTATAGAAACTGTGAAGAAATTGTAAACAGTTATCGAAACGGTAAATTCATGTATAAATCTGCCAGGTAAATTCTTGTATAAATCCACCATTGTAAATCACAGTTATAGAAATTGTGAACAATTATAGAAACTGTGAACAATTACAAAAATTGTGAACAATTACAAAAATTGTGAACAATAATAGAAGGGAAGGTTTTTATGCTTCATCTACATCATAGAAATTCTATCGTCCCCCTATCATCCAGCCATTCAATTTTGATCAAGAGAGCCACTCATCGTTTGATCTCAGATCTGATGTCTCAAAGTAATATAGTTTTAGTTTTTTCATACAAATTGTATGAATGTGAAATTTGGTAAATGCCATCTTCTCATTAGGGTGCACCTATAAAACATATTAATTTTTTTTTTTCGAAAAAATATAATGATCAAAATACCAATTGAAACTTTCAGAGGTGTTTTGGTCATTTTATTTTATTAAAAATATTGTTTTTATAATTTTCGCTAGTGCGAGTTTAATAGAGGAATGGACGTCCAAACTTTGGTATCAAAATAGTTTATAAAAAAAAATTAAAAATAAAATAGTGTAGAGACGTAACATTATGATTGGGGTGATCTTAGCCCTCCATTAAAAAATGGACAGTTGGATAAAGTGGAGGATAGAACTTCTATGTTGTAGGGGAAACATAGAAAGGTTTCCCAAAATAAAATAAAGTAAAAAAAAAGACTAAACAACCTTCCCTTTTCTTTTTACCCTACCCACGCCTCTCTCTCCTCATTTTCCATGAGCGATCCTACATGTTATATGGGCGGTCCGGTAGTGTGCAGCTTCGGTCCGGTAGATCACAATGGCGGTCTGACAATAGAAGTTACTAATCAAAAAGGGGTTTGGCGATCATAGAGTCGCTCCGGTAGTTTACATGTACGGTGCGGCGATTGAGAAGTTCGGTCTGGTAGGTGTTTTCTTATCAACATGGGTCCGACTGTAGACAAGTTCGGTCCGGCAAAAATGACACGAGTACAACAGTTTAAAATAAAAACCGTTAGTTTCCGATTTCATGATGAGCCGATTTATTGATAATCCCCGACTTTCTAGGCAGGAACATTCAATGATTGTGCCGTTTTGTGCTCTCGTCGTAGCATATTATACACTTATTCATTTAGGAATAGAGGATTTATTTATTATTATTATTTAATATGAACCTTTTGGATCTACTTTATAATCAGGGATTAGTATTTTAGAGAAGGGGAAATATCATTTAAAGGGTCAACACTTAAAAAAAAATCATTGGGTGATATCCAAATTTCTCAACTTGACCCCGGAGAACAAGCTCGTGTTAGCTGGTTGGGTCCTCTAGACGTTACGTGTTCAGCTTTCCATCCATGAACATAGGCAACTTGAGCATCTTTAGAGATATTTTCGGTGGTGAATTTTGTAAGGGGTTTTGGCACCTAATATGATATTTCTTCAAAAAAGATTTTTTAGTTTTTAAATATTTTGGTCCAAAATTTGAATGCTTTCTTTCTTATTTCAACGCACGATCACTCTCTCTCTTTTGTAAATATATATAATTTTTTTTTTGGGAGGGAACTCGCTAGGTGGAATAGGTTGCAACCCAAAAATATGGGGTCCTAAAAATGTCCTCAGAAGGGATTTAAGTTTAGGGAAATGTTTAAGAAAAGTATACAATAAGACTATTTATTTTTTTGGTATGAGGCAGGCGGGCATAATTAAACTGAATTATTGGATGTGAAACTTCAAAAAAAAATCCTCAAATTTTGTTAAGCACACAAGCTGTCAAATTTCATATAAGATGTTTACAAGTAAATGTGGCATCCTTGTACCAATTGTAAATGGTCTCATTATCTATAATCATGTTGTTAATTGTAGAAGTGAAGTTGCACGTATCATATATTGGATGATGTATATTTGACACGTCTTTTAAAATAATGTCAGAAAATAACATATTTTTTAAGATAGTATTAGATCTATACTAATCAAATAAAATGAGCGATGTTGATTATTACTTTATTGAGTAATGATCTATGAGACCCTCCCATACCCATGTGTGTAGGATCCCAAATAATCATCATTAATTTGTCATAGATATTTAAGAAAGTTATCAAATGAGTGTGAGTGAAATTAAACTTTTCTAAATATCTATGTCAAATTTAATGATAATTAGTTGTGATCCTATACACATAAGTGTTGGAGGGTCTCCGTGATTATTAGTCTACTTTATTATAGAAACTTTTTCCTTTGGTCTAAGGACTGAATGCATAATATGTTCCTACGGTAATAAAGGGCTACGGGTCACCAAGAAAGAGACGTGGAAAACTTTTGCATAGTTGCAGTTGCCGCTGTCGGCAAAACGGCGGACCAACCGCGTTCTCAAAACGTGGGAAACGAGGTGCATATGGACTATAGAATGGCTTGCGGGACCAGCATCAGATCTATACCATCTATAATGGCAAAACGACGGACCAACCGCGTTTTCATAACGTGTGAAATTCGTGAGCCACGTAGCCTCTGTCTCTCACTCTGTAAGTCCAAGTAAGATTCGATTTAGATCTGTAAACAGGTTGGGTTGGTCGACATCGACCTGGTCCTGACCATAGTTAATGAGTCGGGACCGTAAATAAATTGGCTCACCATAAAATTAAAAATAAATTATTTTTATTTAAAAAATCAAGTAAAAAATACGGATCGGTAAAAATATTTCATACAAAGATATTGTTAATATATCGGATCAGACTCAAAAAATCGGATAAATTTATAATATTAGAAATTTTAAAATTCTAAAAAATAAAAATTATGTTAAAGCCATCAATAACTAATTCATCTATAAAAACTTTACTAGACTAATATAATTAGAATAATGATCATATGAGACCCTCCCACACCCATGTGTGTAGGACCCCAAATGATCACCATTAAATTTGGTACAGATCTCTAAAAAAGTTATCACATGGGTGTGGGACTTGATTTTTTTAGAGATCTGTGTCAAACTTAATGGTGTGATTATTTGGGGTCCCGCATATAGTGTAGGAGGGTATCATAAAGTCATTTCCCATATAATTAGGTCAATTAATTTAAATGCCTCGTAACTCTCATCCAATCATCCAATATTAAATATATAATTAACTGATATATACCAAAAAAAATATACCATATGAATTTACCAGTTAAATACTTTAAGAAACATCAAACCTACTTATTACATACAAAAACAAATATACTATATAAATTTATTCATTAAAATACTTTAACTATGGTATGGTGACAAATATAATATATAAATTTATTATTAAATACTTAATCATCACACGTACTTAGCAGGTGCCAAAAAAAATACACGATTTTTGTTTTCTCATTACATTGATTTAACTATGGTATGGTGATTCCATAACTATGGTTAAAGTTTTATAAATTTCTTTAATTTAAAAGAGGCTCGTAGAAATTTGGGTTTCACATTTGTGTTTACAGTTTACAGAGGGAAGAAGGAAGAAGGAAGAGAAGAGATAAGAAGCTAGAAGGAAGAGAAGAAAATGCGGTTGAGCTCATAGCCATAAGGGTTTATAGAGAGAAGAAGAAGGAAGAAGAAATAGGTTATGGGCTTCAAAACCCTAATGGAATAGGCGTTTTTTAGAGAGATGGAAGAGGCCCTAACTAATTTTTAGAGATAGAAAAGGAAGATGGGATGTTGATTTCGGATAGTTTGAAGAGGTTTTTCTCTCTGAATTGGGATAGTTTGAAGAGGGTTTTTCATTTTCTTATCTTGGAAAAATATGATAGTTTGAAGACGGTTTTTCATTTTCTTGAGAAAACAACAAGCAAAACCAAAGGATTAAGTTTGGGGAACTAATCTTATATATACAATTGCTTGCTCCTATAAATTTACAGTTTACACTATATTGTTTATCTTTGTTGTCACATAATTAAAAGCAACATATTGATTACTTGGTCTTGTAGTCACACTGGCTGCGTCTCATTCATTAGTAAAAGGCTATGTTTTGAGCTTTAATTTGTGCCATAAACAATATTTTCATAAAAACAATTATCACAAACAATCACAGAAATCTGCATGTATATGATTTCTTTACACAATGATTTACTTTACAAAATGATAAATAGTATTTCATTTACACAATAATTTTTCAAAATAACAACTGAAATCTACATCTATTTGTTTAAGTTTTTTTTAAAAAAATTCATACTATCAATATACAATTGTGGCTTTGAAGAACACAGTGGGGATAAAAGTTTCTTTTTTTTAAAAAAAAAATAATTTTTTTTTTTCAAAACCATCACAGTAGCAATGGCTGCAATACACAAAATAGGAAAAAAAAAAAAAAAAGATCTTTCAAAAAAAATATATAGGTCAAAAAGGATAGGATTTTTATGCCTGATTTATATTGTATTATGAAAAAAGCGCGTTTTAATCGGTTTTATGAAAACGATACAATTTGTTTTCGACCCTTTAAAAAAATCACCGTTTAAAACTGTTTCTATAAAAATGCCGAAGTTGGGAAAAAATCGCCGATTAAACGGCAATTTGCTAACTATGGTCTTGACCCCATTGGGTACTAGTTGGACCCTGACCTGACCCAACCTAGACAAGGGTTTGGTCCAGGTGTATACATGGAATATATATAAATCATATTTTAGATGTTTTATTATATATAAGGATTGTATACAGCCAAACCAGTTACCTCTGGTATAAGGAGGTCCCAAGTACTTATAACCATTTGATGTGAAATTTGATAGCCTGGATATGCCACAAAGTTTGAGAACATATTTTTTGAACTTTGATCTTGGTCGATAGAATATTGCAGCCACCCAGTTTCACATGCAATAAACAAGATTAATTGTGACCAATTTGTAGCAAATGTAAATAGTCTCATTGTATATGTTTGCTATATATAAATAGTATATTTCTATATATAATATATCGGGTCGGGCTGGGTTTAGTTGACCGGAGCCAAAACCAAACCCAAACACCCAATTTAGTAGGAGCTAAACCCAAACCAAAATAAAGTCGACCCATTAGATCAATTGCTCGACCAACCTGATCATCACTCCTTAATTCATGAACCACCACGTGGCCACTCTTAGAGCCGGCTATGGGCTGGTTTGCCCGTTGTTAAAAATGTAGGACATGGCAACAAACTGTGGCCCGAAGGCCGGGCTGGGGCCAGTGCCGGCCTGGTTTGTCACCGCCTAGCCCTCTTTTTTTATTGTTTTTTCTTAATTTGTTTTGCACTCATTTTTGCCGGGTTTGCACCGCCCAGGCCGGGCCCGTTACCGCCCTTAGAGCCCCTTGCACCGTTACCGCCTAGTAGTGACAAAATTTTTGGCAAGTACAATAGGCAAAGAGAGAGGCATGGAGGCGCTGTGCTTAATTGGAAATGCATGGACACATACTAACCACAACATGCAAAATCTGTCTTAATTATAGGAGTGGCAATGGACCCGGGACCCGACTGGTCCGGGTAAGGGTCCACGAATGGGATCCAGCTTTAGATTTGGGTCTTACCCGAACACTAATTGGGTTTGGGTCCATGTGGATCCAAGCCGAATAATATTATTATCTAATTTAACATAACATTTAAATATATTTAAATACTTATATTTTTTATTTTTGGTTCGAGTCCAATCGGTTCCAAGTTTGGGTTCAATAACTTCAAGTTTGGGTCCAGCCGGACCCTATCCGTTGCCACGCCTACTTATTTATCAACAATGCAAAGGCACACGTACCCCTGTATTTGAGGGAAAGTGTAACAATCCTAAACTTTTTTTTTTTTTTTTAATATATATATATATATATATATATATATATATATATATATATATATATATATATATATATATATATATATATATATATATATATATATATATATATATATATATATATATATATATATATATATATAATATTAATAGTATTAAAAGAAATAAATATAAATAAATAAACAAATATATAAAATAATAAGTATATATTAGTAATGATAATAATCATAATAATATTAATATACTGTTAGGATATTGTTGCTTTTATATTAACAACAAATAAACGATATTATTGTTAATATACTTACGGGTTCAATTTTATTTGGGTGGACCTTAGGTCCACCATCTCAAAGACTTTATATTAAACTCCTTAAAACAACACATTGAGGTGCCTTTTTTTTATTCCACATTCTCGCTCTCTTAAAACTAAAACCCATCAACGGGTTTCTCTCTCTCTTAAAGCTGAAACACCATCATCAGCAGGCTTTTCTTTTTTCCTCTCAAACAAAAACCCCATCAACAGGTTTCTCTCTCTCCCTCTAGCATGGTTAGGGTTTATGTTAAAGTAATGATACTTATGTGCTTTCTTTTACCGAAAAATATTCTTCATTCACATCGAGTTTTTGAAGAAAGTATCGATGTTTTTGTGTGGGATGAAACTGATGCTCCCCCAATTTCGGAGTTAATGTAAGTGACATCATCTTCTTGAAAAATAGACTGTTTTTAATAAATAGTGATATTTCCGTCCAAGATCTTTATTTTATAAGCTTTGTGTGTAAGTGACCTCATTGTCTCGAAAAATAATCCATTCTTTTTAAAAATAAAATGAAATAATTATTTCTACTTATTATCATGAATTTTAGGCGCGATAAATTTTATGCGCACGCGACCTCATTATCTTGAAAAATAATCTTTTTAATAAAATTGTGATATTTTATCTATGTTAGAAATTTTAAATGCTATAAATTCTTAGGAAAATAAATTTATTTATTTTTCTTGTCTATTGTTAGAAAATTTTAGATACTGTAAAATTATTAAAAATAAATGTGATATTTCTGCTGTTAGTAAAATTGTGAGAATTCTTTCTACTGTTTTTGAATATTTAGACATTGTAAATTTCATGTGCAAATGACTGCCTTATTATTTGAAAACTGATATTTTTGCATTTGATTATAGCATTGTCTGTGAAATGCTCATTTGTCAATTGATATCCCATAAATTGTGATAATTCCGTATTCTTGAATTTCTATAAGAGTTTTTCTATACATATTAAATTGGTAATTATGCTAGAATGTCTTTACGAACTGCTATCTTTCTAAATTTGAGCCCAAAATATTTGATTGGTTATTTTTGAAATGTTATTGAAAGTGAATGTTATTAATGGTTTCAGTGAGATTCATATTAATGATTTCAGTGATATGTTGAGTACATGATATTGCTGCTTTTGAATGCTTAAAGAGATTTAGAAATACTTTAAGTATGCAAGTGGACTCATCCGGTTCGCCGGTAAAGTATAAATGGACCTATCTGAGATGCCGGTAAGGATTAAGTGGACTCACCCGGTACGCCGGTGAGGTATAAGTGGACCTGCAGGGATTAAGTGGACCTATCTGAGACATCGATAAGGATTAAGTGGACCCATCAGGACGCTGATGGGGTATATAGGTGACCTACTTAGGACGCCAGTGGGGTATTTTGTGAAATCTTTTTAATTATGCATTGATGTTAAAATGTGATATGTATTTCAATTATTCGGATTATACTTAATTATGCAATTTTGAAAGTGAAACTATTAATGCATTCCTATTAATAGATCTCCTTTTTGAAAATATTGACATCTTTCAATCATGATTATTTTTAGGATTTTGATGATCACTTACTGAGTAGCCAAACTCATCAAATTATGGTAAACATTTTTTCAGGATAACTGCGGATTCATTTTGAGTGCTAGTCAAGATCAACCTTGAAAGATATTGTTGTTGTGCTAGCTTTCTTTATTTACTTTGTAAGACCTCGCCAGTGTAAATTTGTCCTATCAAGAGATGTATATATGTTTTGGACTGTCACATCTCAAGAATATCTGTATTGTAAATTCTTGGGGTGTGACAGAAAGCTTTTAACATGACATTTAAAATAGAGAAAATTACAAAAAACGCCAAGACTACACTTCTTATGTAACTTACCTCCAACCTAACTTTATCTCTCACTTTTTTCTGCAAATTACGCTTTCTATGCAAATACCCCTCCAAATCGAATAGTAATTTAAGATTCTTTCCAAAATTTAAGATCCTAAAAAAAATTTTAAACATGACTTTTTACAAAAGTGAACGTATTACAAATGAGGCATATAATCTTTTAAACTTTATAAAAAAGGCGAGTATAACACTATAACACACACGTCAAAAATTATATGAATTTTAATTAAGTTGTTTGTATGTGGTGTGCACATTCAGTTGTTTGTATGTGGTGTGCACACTTCTTGAAACACAATGATGCATTATCTTTATGCATACAACACATGCGAATATGTTTTTGTTTGGTCGTACATGCATACGGGAATGTTTTTGCATGTATGTTGTGTGTGGGTAAGAAAAAGTTACCATTACATAAGATGAATAGTAATTTATGTTAGGCTCCCAACCGTAAGATCTTGATCGGATGGTTGAAAATACATGTTATTATTTAAATTTTATTATTTTCTTATAAATTGGATCAAGATGAAATTTTAAAAGTGTATACATATTGAGGTGCACAAAAAAAACATAAAACATACATCGTCGTAGAAAATGTGGGGTTAATTTGGTCATTTTAAAATTTAAAAATATATTTTTATATTTTTTTGTAGTGTGTGATGGCGTCTAGTAGATACATGTAAAAGTTCATATTAATATAATTCGTAGAAGAAATATTAAAATTTAAATAATAACAAGTATTTTCAACCAATCAAGATTTAATGGCTGGGAGCATAAACTAAACTACAATTCTAAAAATTGGATGGTCTCTTTGCAATCCTTGAATTTATTTTTCAGTTAACTATAGAGTGTATATGATTTTTTTTCCTCTTATTGTGAGGTCAAGTGGCTTATATCCCCAAAATTTGGGTCCAACAAATACTCGCATACACGTCTTTACCTGCATGCGAATCTTACACTCTTGCATAAGCATAAAATCGTTTAGCGAATTTAATTCTTAGAACATTTACTCTCTCCTCTTCGCTGTCCGATCGAATATGAATGGTGATGATTGCATGAAATTATTTCAATAATTTATTCTACAAATCAGATTGAGCTCAAATTTTGAGCATGTATCACGTGTACACAAGAGAAGTGCACATAAAGAGAGATATATTGTTTGCACCATATTATTGTCAAACAATTTTTTGACAAAACAGAGAGAAAGCTATTCAAGATACTTCCCATAGAGAGGATTATAATCAAGAATGATGAGATTTTCCACAGCATCCAAGAACTTTGGTGCATAAGCCTTGTGTGCAGGATGAGCAATAAACTCATCCAAACCATTATCCTCAAATAATTAATCAGGAATACATGTGTGAACCGTTGCCTCCTCATCCCTTCTTGGGCGATTCCCCTGGGGACCAAAATAATATACAATCTTAAATAACAGAAATTGCAATTATATCTCTCTCCCTCACTTTTTGCCAAAAAAGAAAAAACAAAAAGAAAAAAAATAGAATCCTCTAAGATGAATCTTAAACAAAAAGAAATCGTTATTATATCTCTCTCCCTCAATTTATGCAAAAAAAAAAAAAAAAAACTCTATTTCATCTAACCAAAATTGGCAATGTAAAATTTCTATGGTCTGGGGGGGAATAAAGTGCAAGTTGGCCCATGGGCTAAACACTTTGAAAAGATTTTTACCACAAAATGTTCTCATCAATATTCATTCATCAAGTAACCAATTTTAAAGAAAGAAAAAGAAATTATTTTTTGCTATGAAAACCTTAGATAATCTAACAAATGGAAAGTGCACAAATTTTGGAGGGGAAACCGATTTGAAGAATTTTTCATAGCACACTAAATTCGAGTTCTAGAACACTAAAAAAAATCATTAACCAATCCCTTACCTTTAGACCAACCAATATAGTATTGGCCATGGGACCATGTAGAAAATTTCCAAAAATAAATATTTCCCCATGTAAATGGGGATACCCTCTCTCTCTCTCATTAGAGATATCCTTCATGCACTAGGATGCAAAACAAATGGGATATCCTCCCCCTCTCTCTCTCCTACACATTGGAGATACCCTTTATGCATTCCAAAAGATGCAAAATAAATGGAATATCCTCTCCACCTATCTCTCTCATCAACTTCTAAGGCTCTCTCAACAAATTTTCCCTTGTACATGAAAGAATAGAGAACAATGACATATAAATAGTTGAAAATCACAATTTTTTAGAAAATCACAAAAAATGAAAATCACGACTCGGGAAGCAGCACACCCATGCAGGTTCCACTGAAATACCAGGAATCGCCCTTGTTTAGAGAGAACCGGGTGATTCCCAACAGTGAATCGCCGAGTCAAGCCGGTTCCCAATAGTAAAACACGGGCTGCATAGTATTCTTCACGGGATTTATGGTTTTTTGTCATTTTTTTTTATCATTTTTCATCTTTTTCAGTTTTATAATCGAATCTTTCAATCTTTACTTTAATCTTTTCAGCCATTTCAGTCAATAAATTGTAGTAGAAATCATCGATTTTGATCACAAATATTTGGTTATGTGAATAACAAAGCGTGAGTTTGAGGGATCCGCCATTTATTTTATTTCAAGTAAAATAGGGCATTATTTTTTGTAAAATCTGAGGTTTATTGATCTTAAGAGTGTTGTTTAGAAGTTATTGTTCATAATTTGTGAGTATTTTAGACGATTAAATATCATATTTGAATTGAACCCACGAGTGTAGGAAAAACAGGTAAGAACCACGATTTTTTTTTTTTTTTTTACACCATTCTATCAATTTTATTCAACCTTTTGCAAGTAATGTATTAATATTATAGGATTCCTTATAGTGTTTTTTATCATCACATATATTCAATTTGATCTGATTTATTCAATTTAAGGTTGATTTTCACAAAAAAATGACTGATGTATGTGAAGAACTGCGTTTTTTTTTTTTTTTTTTCGCACCATTCAATCGATATTACTCAATTATTTACAAATAATGTGTTAAATTTATAGGGTTTTGATTCCCTATAGTATTGTTTATCATCACATGTATTCAATTTGATCTGATTTATTCAATTTGAGCTTGATTTTTAAGAAAAAATGACTAATGTCAGTGAAGAACTGCGGTTTTTTTTTTTTTTTTCTCCGCCATTCAATCGATTTTACTCGATTATTTGCAAATAGTGTGTTAATTTTATAGGGTTTTGATTCTTTATAGTGTTGTTTATCAATACATGTATTCAATTAGATTTTGATTTATTCAGTTTGAGCTTGATTTTTGATATGGAATGACTGATGTCAGGTGGGTCTGTGAAGAACTACGTTTTTTTTTTTTTCCTCCATTCAATCTATTTTATTCAATTTTTTGATAATAATGTGTTAATAATACAGGGCTTTGATTCCTTATAGTGTTGTTTATCAAAACATGGATTCAATTTGATGAAATTTATTCGATTTGAAGCAAATTTTCGAGTTTGAATGACTGATGTCAAGTGGGTCTATGAAGAACTGTGTTTTTTTAAAAAAACATTTGATGATCGATTCATTCTACAAATTGTGATTTTCTAAAAAATTGTGAAAATCGTGACCAGGTTTTGATTATCAAGACGAATTAAATTTTATTTTTAATTTTTATTGTTAAATTTTTAATGTAAAAAATTGTACGCTGATAAATTATTGATGCAAAAAAATACACGTTAAATTTTTTAATTCAAAACTGTATTTTTAAATTTTAATGCATAAAATGTATGTATATGATTGATAAAGATTTTCGATTTTGAGTCACGGTTTTGTGAAGAACAGTTACGGTTTTTCTTTTTTTTTTTCGCTAAACTACAAATATGAGAAGAATTAAAGTACTATTATGAATTATTTTTGAGGGTTTTTTAAGGTAATACTGTAATTCAATTAATTTTGGGTACAATATCATCAAAAAAATAAAAAGAAAAATAATAATATAAAGGAAAAGAAGAATGGCATAAAAAAAATAAAAATGAGGAAAAAAATATCATAACAAAAGGAAACAAAGAGTTTTATTTTTATCTTTCAAAAAAAATAAAAGGAAAAAATAATATCATCAAAAAAATAAAAGAAAAAAGTAAAATAAAAGATAATGAAACAAGCACTTCTTGTCAAAAAACAATTTATCCTCTAAAAATAAAATAAAAGGAAGAAAATAATATCATCAAAAAAAAAATAAAAAAAAATAAAAGATAATACAATAATTTGAGATTTTAGTGGCCATTTTTTATCGATTTAATCCATTCTTTATTGTAGTCCATATATGATTATATATTTATCCATGATGATTCTATGATTTTTCTTTTATGTAATACAAATTTAATGGTTAACATAAATTTAAACAGAGAAAGAATATCTCAATATTTGTAAATTGATGAAAAAAATGAAATAATAATGCAGTAACCCCATTTCTTATTAGATTCCTAAAAAACAACATTTATAATGAATTTTAATAATTTTTTCAGATTTTTTTTAAGGATTAATCTTACCGATTCGGTTGATTCTCGATCCAGATCGCCGATTCATCAATCCAAATAGATTTTTGAGGTGCTCGATCTAGATCACTGATCTGTTTTTTAAACCGCCGGTCACAACTCTTAATTTGCAGGGACATTTTCCGGCTCTATACTCCTGGGGCTCGATTTTTATTTCAATACTTGTATAATGCACCTACTTCGCAAGTCTCATTAAAAGGTTATATAAATAACTTCAAACTGATAGCAATGATATGAAAATAATATAGTGAATGAGCATATGACTATGTCTCTTTTTAAATTATGTCATTAAATATTAATAAACATATGCGAGTAATTTCTGTATGTCATATTTAAATGTAACAAATAAAATTTGACATAACAAATTAAGTAATATCAAGAAAATATTATTGAGATCATAATTAATAAAAATCATAACTATATTTAGTAGTATGCTAAACTATTTTAACTTATGTAATTTTTATTATTATAATTCTAAATAATATTCGTTATCTTAAAATTATATAATACTGATAATTAAAATTATTATTAATTACCATCATCATCATTTTTATAGTTATTTAAGTATTGATATATTTAATTAGGATTCTACTTATCTGTATAATAATTATAATAATATTACAATTATATTCTTAGTATCATTAATAGTATTTATATAAATCATGATTGTTAGCTTATAATAGTTATTAATACAAATGATTATTAAAATTAAAATAATTAATTATAAATATTTAAATAATTATAAATAGACATGAGGGAGTACCATTGAAAATGTGCAACCTCACATGTGGTTTATATGAGGTTACAACCTTAAACAATCCAATTAAGGCGCACCACCATGTACTTTTGGTTTAAAAAATTCTTTGGATTATCTAAAAATCCATTTTCATATTTAATTATAAAATTTTAAACTCCAATCATATTTAAAAATTTTTGCAAGATGCACTATTTTTGGGACTCAAAATCTTTTTTTTTCATATTCAGACATGCCAATGTCCATATTAGTGGTCCACAAACCAGATCGGTGCCCCAGATTGGGCACTCCAAAAACCCATATGGATCGGTGAATTGGCGATTCGGATCAGGAATAGACCAAATCGGTCGGATTGAGCATTAAAAAAAATCCAGAAAATTATTAAAATTCATTATAAATGTTGTCTTTTAAGAATCTAATAAGAAATGAGGGTACTATATTATTAACTTTCATTTTTTCATCAATTTGTGAATCTTAATATGTTCTTTCCCTATATAAATTTATATTAACCATTAAATTTACATCACATAAAAGAAAAATCATAAAATTATCATAGATAAAGTATATAATTATTCATGGACTACAATAAAGAGTAGACTAAATCGATGAAAAAATGACCACTAAAATCTCGAATTGGCAGAAAACCCTATTCTGCTAAAAAAACCCAAATTATTACAACCTAACTAACTATAATATTATATACTGAAATTAAAATTTTTAGTTTATATTTTATAATTATTTTATTATACAAATAATAATAAATCCAAAATATTTTATAATATTATCTAATTTAAAATGTATTATTGACAACTGTAAGAAAATTAGCACATTACATGATTTTTAATGTAAAAATTAATAAATAAAATAAAATATTTGGTTATCAATGTAGAAATTATTAAAATGTGTACCGATTTTCGAAATAACATTCTAATTTTTCAAAAATTTAATTTTTTAGGTTTCTAGAATTTAGTAAAAGTGATTGTTAGTAGAAAGAGACAGATTTCAAATAGAATAAACGTTTTATTTTTCAACTTTTTTATGCCTTTTATATTGTTTACAACAAAAATAATTTATATCGCTTGGGACATCAAGGAAGAAATTACAACAAAAGAATTACATAGCACCCAAGGCAAGAGGATACGACCTTGGGAGGTCAAGGAAGAAATTGAACGTGATAACCGTCAATGCCACCTCGCCGCATGTAATATCATATGTTTTTTTAATAGTACATATTCAAATTCGATCTTCTTTTAATGATGTTTGTGGGAATTAACCCACATCGAAGGATCGGTATTGAATTTTCCTCTATAAATAACAATGTAAAAACGTGTAAAGTACATGCGTGAAGTCGCTGAGGCAGCCCAACGTGTAAGGTACCACGTGTGATCATGACACCGCGGGTGTGAGATTGTGCCACATGTAGAATCGAAGATTGGGTGATGTCAGAGCTGCCGGTTTATGATGTCATCGGGCCCGCTCAGAACCGCCTGGTTCTCTCTAGACACACGCGGTTTCGTGCATTTTGTTGGAACCGGTACGAGGGTGCCGATTCCCAAGTCAAACCGGGTGAGTCCGACTCGCCGACTTTTCAAACACTGGTCCAGATTATCAATTCCAATGGATTTTGAGGTACATATGTAATTCTACATTTTAAGGTTGCAAACTTATATATAAAATTTTTCATTTTACTTATAAGTAATTAGTGACGAGTCATGCTCTATGTTACATACATATGGACATGGGTGTATATTTATGACATAGAACGAGTGTCAGAACTTTGAACCCCAAAAAATGACATCTAAACACGATATGTCCGTACAATATACAAGTATCTATATAAATGCGTACCTCTATATATACATATATTACAATATATATGTAGTTCACTTATGCATTTACACGTATAATAATTCATGTCATAAAACAATAGTAAAGCATTCAAAAATAAAAGTAATTAATTGATAGTCCAAAAAAAATTACTTTGGGAATCTGAATTTTATTCATTGAAATTTCTTACACACCAATCCAAAGTAGCATCGTAACAATATGGAAAAAAGCTACAAAGTATTAACTAATTATTTATTCAAAATGTAGCACCCTTATTGTGTGGTTATTAAAAAGAGTCCTAATGCATTCATTCATTCCAAATACAAGTTTTCAAAACTAGTAAAAATCAATAGGTAGCATAAGACAAAGTACAATACAATTCATGTTATTTATGGTAAAAAAGATAGAACAAAAAAGATTTTACATAGCACAAAGCACAACGAAAATGGAAGAGACTTATCAAAAAAGAAAAAAAAATGGAAGAGAGAAAAGTTAAAGAAGAGAGATGAATATACAGTGTTCTACAACTTGGAGAAGAAGAAACCAATGGTCTATAGGCTTCGAGAGGGGGAAGCCATTGTTCTTGGCTTATAAATGGAGTTTCATAGTAGCTGAAATAAATTGTATTTTTTATTTAACATGTGTCCACCCTTAACTTTGTATTAATAATGCAGTATAGTTATAGATATAACTTCCATACCCACTTTCTCGTTTTTATTTATTATAGCTTTCTGTATCTAAAATTAGTCGGCTCTGATGCATTGAGATTTAATTATTTTAGTGCATTAGACCAGATAAAATGTCGATCTTCTATTTTCGAGTATTTGTAGGATAAATTTGCCTGTGGAACCCTTTTTAATCCGTATGAAGCAAATAATGTCATGAAGTAATACTTTCATCATGCCTATAACTCTTGTCTTTATAAGTCATCAATAAACGTAAAAAATATAACTCAAAATGGAGAGTCTCCTTTATAAATAGGGAAATTATCGTAAATATACTTTTTGAAAATTATTAACTTCATAATATTAAGAATGAATCATGCATCATGAATACCTCTTGCTAACACCCTAATGGAAAATTGTTTCATGCGGGCTGGACCACATTTCTACATATGCGGTCCAGAAGTGTAAAGCATCCATCTTAAAGATGAATGCAAATATGTGGTTCATCTAAAAACAATTGAAACTAACGGTCCAAATGTTTTCTTAATAAAATTATTATTTTTAATTTTTAAAAATTATTTGTTTTGTCATATTCATGATCTCCATATTAGAGATTTATATCTTTAAAATTTGTCAAAAAATCCATCTCTATAATAAATTTATTAAGGAGCCCGCATGTTGACCGTATCGCTACTCTAATTGTGAGTAGACAAAGAAAACATACTAATTCTGACAATGCCGTGGTACCAACCCACAAAAGGGGACAAAAAAAATGGTGAGGAAGGACGGTGCACCTACTGGGTTCACGTGCCAAATGGGGTGAACATACGCAACCCACCACCTAGAATTAATAATTACTAGTTACCCACACGTGCTCCACACATATTTGAGTTTCTATAAGGTGTAAGATTTTTTTTTTATTATTATTTATTTAGCAATTATAAGGCTTAGGCTTTATGAAAACAAAATAAAGCCCGACCTCAAACACTTTCGACAACGGAAATCTCCATAATGGCTCTAAAATTAATTTCCAACACTGACAACAAATTGTAATTAAAAAAATGGTGTAGATCTTGTGGATCTAGGACCACTTATTTTTAAGACAAAATAGACGGTCTAGATGATTTGTTACAATAGACACTATTTTTAGAGTTTGAGATTTTTTTTTTGAGATTTTTTTTCCCCACAACAATGATCGATATAAAAGTTTCCTAATACTGGAATTGTAATTTTTTGATGTGTTATGATGAGAGACTTTACTTATTTTGATAGGGTTGTTGCCCTATCAAACCATTTTTTAAAAAATATTTATGTTTTATCATACCTAACAAATTTTCCCCCTACTAACACCTTCAACAAACTAAGTCTTAAATTATCGGAATCGTATGCAATGAGACCATTTATCTATTGTACAAGAAGGTCACAATTGCTTATTACCATTCCATGTGAAATCTGATAGCTTGTGTGTTACAAAGTTCGAGAAAATATCTTTTGAACTTTGTCGTTTGGTCAATGAAATAAGAGTAATGATTCTATAGGACCCTCCTCCATCTATGTGTGTAGAACCCTAAGGGATCGCTTTTAAATTTGACACGGATCTCTAAAAAAATTATCACTTGGGTATGAGACTTGACTTTTCTATAGATCTGTGCCAAATTTAAAAGTGATCATTTGGAGTCCTACATACATAGGTGGGGGAGAGTCCTATAGGATCATTTCTCATAGAATAAATGCAACCACCCAATTTTATATCCAAAGGTTAAGACTAATTGTGACGACCTTTTTCAAAATATAAATTGTCTCATTGTATACTCTTCCTAAACTATTTTACGACATGGGAAGAGGCATGTCTTCCCCACTAGATTACCCAAAAACAGTTATACCCGACAAATTATCTGATGCATTCATAGATACTACAGTAAATAAAAAATGGTTTAGCAATTTCCATATTTATTCAAGAATTTTACCTAAATTCATTCCATAGAAAACATTTTTTATATTTGTTAATATTGATTGTATGTATAAAACCATTTCCTTTTAATTTACTTATAATACATGGATTATAATACATGGATGTCACAATCAAACCTACCTATCAAATGTGAATTTCAATAACCTGGGTTATGCGATGAATATTGAAATTTTCTTTTTGGACTTTAAAACAAGACGATGCATACTCAGAACCACACGGTTTGAGATCCAACGGTTGATAGTGACTATGACCTATGTGCATCAAAAATAAAAGGTCGTATCGTGTACTTTCTTTTTAATAACATAATCAAGTGAAATCCTCTAATATGTGTCATTAATAAACTCGAATTTTACATATGGTTTGTTTAAATAGTTAAAGAGTTCTAATAATGACGTTATCGTAAAGGTATATTGTAAGTATATTGTATGCATGGGCTTTAAAAAATTTGCAACACAAGTTTCTCTTAAGATTATGAAATAGAAACCTCACAACCAAAACTCAATTTTAAAACTACAAGGAAAAAAAATAGCCGCGACTTATCAATGCTCTAAAACATAAATAAATGAGACGCTTTCTATGTAAAGTTACAATTCTTCACGTAGAAAATATGAAGTAAATAATAAGTTTTCTATGAAAATATGAAATTAATAACATATAAATAATCACTTTTAGTATTTTGATATCCATAAATTTGAGAGTCCTAAAAAATCTCTTAGTTTGATTTTTATCCGGGAGCATATTGTGATTTTTTTTTTTTTTTGGCAATAAATTAGTTCATGATTTATTATTATTATATAATATATATAATATACAATATGTAATAATATTTATTTCATACTATATTATATGATAATATATTATATAACATGGTTCAATGAAATTATATATTACATAATTTCTGTAATGTAATATATATATATATATATATATATATATATATATATATATACACACACACATACAATTTGTAATAGTCTTTTATTTTATACTATATTATACAACAATATATTATATAAAATGGTTCAATAGAATTTTTTATTATATATTACATAATTTTTTAATATGTTATATAATATAATAATTTGTTCTTTTAAAAAAAAATTAATTTATTTGATTGTTCATTATTTTAGATTTTTTTTTAAAAAAATTTATTTTATTATATTATATAATATATTATAAAGGAGAATGATTTCATGCAACGGTGATATAATAGTATAATACAACTATCTTCAAAAACCATATTAGAGACATTTGTTTGGCGCAAATTTTTAAATGTACACTCTTTTCATTCTAAAGAACAATCCCAAAAAAGAAAATTTTGAAAAAACACCCGATAAAATGTTTTTCTAGCCCAATTAATATAAGCCATCCATTTTAGTGAGATGGTTAGATAAAAGCTTCAAATGGATTTGTTATTATCAAAATTTTTATATGGCCTTATCATCATTAGATTAACAATGCTAAAAAAGAAAAAAAATGATTTTGAATATCTCAAGGCCTAGATCTTGAAATTCACCAAATAGACGATCAAAATTCTTAGTTGGAAGGTACTAATTTTGCCAAAAACATGGTTTTCTAGAAGAGCTGAAGTTGCATTATACTACTATACTACCATTGTATGAAATCATTCCCCTAATATAGGATTATATTATAATATAAATATACTATAATATATATGATGCAATATAATATATGAACAATACAAAATATATAAGGTCTTCACATGGGCTTCACGAGGGCCTATTAATCCTTTTGATTTAATCTAATATATTTTAATGTAATATATGTTAGAAAATTGCTTACCACCAAAATTTTGGAGTTTTCGGCGGTAGAGGTGGCGTCTCCATGGACACTAAGGTAGACCTTGGGTGTGTATTATGTATGCATTTAGTCCCTCACATTATATATTTATAAAACAAATGTTTTATAAATACACACAAGAAAGTAAATATTTATGTAAGATCATATACACAATATGTAGTAATGGGAACACAAATTTACTCATATCATGAGTAACAAACAAACAGCTGAACCTCATCAGAGCTACAAAGAGATATGTCTATGGTCCGACAAATATAAACTGTGAGCTTGTTACCTCAAATAGGAGTTTTTTTTCTCACAATATCTTAAATTTTACAATGAATTATATAACCTATTTTATTAAAGTAGGTAAATCTTACTCTTTAGGAAGAATTTAAATATAATAGATCATATACACAATGTGTGCCAACGGGAACACATTAGGAATGGAGCGACACCAGCCTTAGAACGACCAATGCCCCAACCATCTACCGGGTTCACATGCAAGTGAGGCCCCGAGCACCTACCGGGTTCACATGCAAGTGAGGCCCCAAAATTCACATGAAAATCTGTTTTTTTGTGGGTGTGAAGTTGATCGCTAGATTCGAGAGGTGACATTCCCAAAATTCACATGAAAAATTGTTTTTCTGAGGTCGGGCCCTAGGCTGACCGGATCGGGTCTACCTGTGTCGGGTCTAGGTCCATTGCGACCCCTAAGTAAAGTAGGGGGTGAAAATCATGGACCACCCCTTCCTCATGTAAAAGATTAGCAAAACGCATTGTAAGATCCCCTAGGACAGACAGACTAAATCCAATTATCCCTACAAAACAAGAAAAAAAACAGAGAACCAAACCTTCGTACCACAGGACTCCCTCTCCCATTAGTCACAAAAGCAGCAGGATGAGAGGTCCAAAATAAACCACATCATGTAGCTTGGCTTGGGCACGGCCTAAATTGAGGGACCAAAAACTGGATTAGGTCGGGCTGGGGCGGGGCCAGGCCAGCCCCCTGTTTGTTTAAATGTAAATTGACGTCAGTGTACAAAACCCCGGATAAAATAAGGCAATAAAAAAAAGACAGTATTTGAACCGTAGATGCGAGGCATACATAATAGCCAATAAGTCAATTAGACAATGTTTGAATAAAAAAACTCACTCGGCCTTTGCCCACAAGCCGAGGGAGGCTAAGCAACTCCACCGAGTCCGAGTCTCATCCCGAAACAGCAATTCATATAATGTAAGCTGTATAAATGTTTAGGCCGGCTCGCATGCTTTGCTTAGCCTGAGCCCCGCCGGTAATCCTCAACATGTAGCCCGAACCTGTCCTGCCTCAAAAGCTTGCCGGCCAGCACAGCCCTAATCTAATCATGAGTCCCTCTCTCTCTCTCTCTCTCTCTAACTTCATAAGGAAGATCTAACCAAACTCTATCTCTAAATTCATGAGGAATATCTAACAAAACTCTCTCTCTAAATTCATGAAGAACATCTAACAAAACTCGCTCTCTCTCTCTAAATTCATAAGGAACATCTAACACGACTCTCTCTCTCGGTCAAGATAGGTGAGTAACATAAAATGAATTCTATGGTACAAAAAGAGACAAGGCAAAAAAATAAAAAAATAAAAATGTAAGTGTTCAATGTTTTACAAGTAAATTATGAAGTCTGACAAAGTTCTCTAATGTAAGCTCCCCCGGTCGTGACTGCATCAAACGTCATAAAACATACATCGTCAAATATCCAGAATTAACAAGCAAACAAATGGGTAGTAATTTACAAAAGGGAAAGTATAGAACGAGATCATTTACCTTTACTACAAGGTCCGTTAGATGTTATTTATGGGAATGTATATGGTAAAACTAATAACTAATTATTTTCAATAAAGAAGAAGAAGAAAATATTACAATTATCTGTAGCCATCATCTACCGAGCCTTATCCTAACAATTTAGGTTCGGCTGCATGACTCTTGTCGTGCCTGCCATTACACTCTACCGAGGGCCATACCTTCAATCCAATGATTAACATAACCTTTTTTGGTTTTTGTTCGCTCTTATTTCATCTCGCTAACATATGACTTTTCATAAATCGAGATTGGGATATAATATAAAAAATATTTTTAATGAGAGATGGACATGATCTTTTTTTTTACTTTTTACAACATCATTATTTTTAGGGTGTGGTTTGTATAGAGCTGAGGCTCTAAATAATTAAAGTAAAACACACCTTCAAATAGTATCAAGAAATGTGGTTTCAATATTGAAAATCTTTGTGATAGCCTTAAAATATATTTTCATCTTTAATTATAAAATCTATAGCTTCAAAAATAGTTTAGATCGAGCAGATCTGTGAAAACTTGAAAATTGACGGTCCAAAAATGCGTTACAAGATGCATTATTTCCAAAACTTGAAATCCATTGTTTACTCATGTCCATGCATCTTGATGTCGAGATGATCAATTTGAGGATACTTGGGCATCAAAACAACATCTTCTAGTGAAAATTTTGAGGTAGGCTTTAATTTGATTATTTAGAGCCTCAGTTCTATATAAACTTTTTCCTTATTTTTATATATGACAAGACAAAGAGACTTTTAAGTGAAGATATTTCTGGGATGAGAATCTAGAGAGATAGAAAGGGAGAGAGACAATGAAATTTCGAGGTAAAAATAGAGTGTTGAGAAAAATTAAGTCATACTCCAATTAATTCTCATATGTTTTGCTCGATTATCTGGCCGAGAAAATATATACACAAATTAATTCCTTTTAATTAAATGAATAAATAATATATTATTTTTACTGTGTTATTTAAGCTAAGATTACATTACTTATATTCTGAATATTTTCATATTTTTCGATATTATTTACCCATTTTATGGAGATAGTTATCTAGCCTTTTTTTTTGGAATTTTTGTTCTAATAGTGATTCATATTTTTACTTAAATTAGAGCTCATACAATTCTTATTTTATAGGGGATTCCTATTAAGGAGAGTGATTTCGATCGTTTCCATTGTAACTTAAATGAAGCTATGAAGTTCCACTTTGATAAATATTTTTTATTTATTTCAGTGAGGAGAGGTATTTTAGGAAATTTTGACGGAAAAAGAATAATAAAAAGAGGTCAAAAGTTCCCACCCCTAACTTTTCTCCCTTATAAATACAGATATAGGAGCATGGATTTTGAATTCATCTCTAAATTCCTTTTTGGATTTCCTAGATTATATGTAAACTTCATTATCAATCCTTTTTTTTTTTTTTTGACAAAAACTTCATTATCAATCCTTATCTCTGAGCATTTGCAATAAATCTAGATCTGTCTTTAACTCTAGTTAATTCCTAAATTTACTCTCTCAAAAGTGCAGGCAAATTAGAATTTTCATCTCACATATTTACCAAAATGTCAAGTCTTTAAGTGTAATTTACCAATAATTATATTAAAACAAATAATAATCGTAAATCAAAACATCAAAACATTTTGTTACAAAAATTGTACTAAATAGAAATCTCTTTAAGACAAGAAAAATGTAATTACTTTATCATAGCATAAATTCATTAAAATAAAATGAAAAATCTACAAACTGAAATTTAAAATAAGGAATTTTTTCCCCAAAAATTTGAAATCTCTTATTTATATGTAAAACAAAAATTTCACATTGAAAAATGCTCCTAAGTAGGTCTTCTACCTGAGAGAATAAATGTACAAGTGTGTGTGCGTGCGTGATTTCCTGCAACAATTGTATAGTAACATAATGAAACAATCTTCAAAAACATGTTATGGCCATTTTGTTGACCCCAATTTTAAAATATATATCCATTTTATTCTAATGAAGAATCAAAAAGGAAAAATTTAAAAACACAACCTAGAAAGCGTTGTTTCAGCCCAATTAATATAAGTTCTCCATTATAGTGAGGTGCTTAAATCTAGGCTTTAGAAGGACCTATGTCCTTTCTAATTTTTTTAGATAGCTCTCTTGTCATTAGATTAACAATGTTAAAAAAAAAAAATTAATTTCTAATTCATAAGGCCTAAATCTTGAAGTTCATCAAATAGATGGTCTAGAACTATTGTTGGAGGGGACTCCTTTGAATCATATTTAGGTACAAATTGATTTTTTTTTTTTTTTTGAGATTTATTATTAGGATGAATAGAGTATATATGCCAAATTTGAAGTCATACAAATGCCACAAACATGGTTATCTAAGAGTGTGGTTTCATTATACTACAATGACACGCTGACATGAAATTATTCCCCATGTATTACAAGTCTTAAAAAAGCTATAGGGCAAAATCGAATAGTGTTTTGCCCCGGTTTGCGGTTTTCCATGTTTTTGCGTGAAAAATCGACCGCACCGGTACTGTAGTAGCCATGGCATGTCCACGCTGTCCGAAAAAATTGAACAGCACAGAGTCTATGGATAAAAATACTGTTCATTTTCGCCCATAAACGTTGTGTAGTGGCATTATAGGAGCGTAGTTCACTTACAGTGGTGGGGAGACCCATGTTACTGAGCGCTTCTTCGATGGCATCAGATGCATAAAAGTGTTGAAGAGACCTTCGAAGCATTTTACGTTTCCCATTAAAGGCAGAATTCACCTGGATTAGCCAACCAGAAAAAACTTCAACAGCTTAAGTAATACAAGGTTTTCAATGGCAAAGACAGCCCCTCAAACCAGAGTAATTTGCACCAAAACATGGGGTATTTTTGCCCAAATAACTTCATTATAGGAATGAGTTCAAAGGCTAGGTGATGAGGTTGCACCAAAACATGGGGTATTTTTGCCCAAATAACTTCATTATAGGAATGAGTCCAAAGGCTAGGTGGTGAGGTGCCACATGATGTCTGGAGTTCCATTCTTAACATGGATAGGGACCCTTTCCTTGCTGAACTACTAAAAAAAAAAATCATTATACTTTAGGAGTGTACTAATAAGAATTTTGCTTTCTTTTCCACCATTTCTTGAAAATTTTCCTTGATTATGTAAAAGGAGACAAACCTTTTGTTACAACTGACAATTCTGCCCATTCCGAACCCAAAGGTTAAAAGCAACACTAGAATAATTCATGAACTTTCTAACATCATTTAAGCATTAATTGATCTCCTTCAATTTTTTCCTTCTTCTCTTTTTTCTTTTTATACAGTTTTATGGATTTCTTTGGAGCAAATTTAGAAAGAAAACTTTTGAAAGCATGCAAACTAAACTCCATAGGAATTTCTGCAACCTGCTGAGACTCTAGGACATAAATGATACAAAGAAAGTAATGATGTCCAAATCATTTCCAGGGCTTTGGAAAATTAGGGATTGAAGCATAGATAGTAACCATTGAGAAGAAAGTCTTTGGCGAAGAAATTTCGGGGTAATCTGCCGGTTGCTTCAGTTTGAATGAAACCACAGCTCCATCCACCTGCAAGAGAATCGAGGACAATCCCTTTCTTAATTACACAAGGTTAACCACACATTATGGCAAACAACAAATGTAGGAAACAAAAAATTTCAATAGATGCCAAGAACATCAAGAATTTCAAAACAATAAAGAAAAGATAACTTTCTTTTTAAATGAAAATAATTCAGAAATGTTAGTTTCGTTTTAAATAAAAATAATTCAGAAATTTTACTTTCCTTTTCTTTTGTCTCAAGCATGGTAGTAAACAAATAATATACAGTGGAATCTGGTGAGCATATCTCATGCACAGGGGCAAGCAGGAGATTAACCCATCCAAATTTGACTTTGGAGTCCAGATTTAACATCCATTCAAATGTAACTAGATGCTAACTTAATAGGAACATGGTCACTAAGAAGTTTCATACACTGAAGTGGGATAGGCAAATGTCTCATGCACCGGAACATGCACAAGAAGAAATACTTACATTTGGTTGAGGAAAGAAATTTGTCCTTGGCACTTTAAACTTGTATTCTGCATCTACAAGAACAGCCAATACAAATAATCATCAGGAAGACTTCAATACTCATTTGGATGATTGTAATCAACCTTTCAAATCAATATAAATCACACTTTTAATTTAGAAGAAATATAGATAACATTTCGTAGTGGAGGGAGTACATGCCATGACCATCCCTTCATGCACTCTAACGATGCAATCATGAACAACCCGTAACAGCCATTAAATTGCCAATAGTCACAGGGAAGGCTGGAGCTAAACCATATAGCTTCATAACTGGAAAACTTAACTTGTTCAAAAGATAGCAAGTACCAAATTATATGGACAACTGGAAAACTATAGTCCATTGAGACATCACTGCCCACTAAATTAATTGATGGTGATAGAGCACAAGGGACCCATCACTGCGCTCTGTCCTGAGCTACAAGGTCCCAACTGCCATCCATTCCAATGGACTATGAATTTCCATTTTCTATACAGTATATAGCATTCTCTACCCTCCTAAAATGTTCAGATTATATGTTTGTTCAGTAGGACAGGAACAATTTTATTTTTTTTGGTTTTGGGGGGGGGGGTTAAGTTGTAGGAAAGGAATATCAGTTGGTCAATGAACATCAACACATAAAACCCATACTTAAACACTGTAAACTGCATACCTGAGTAAAAGTTCACAAAAATATTGATAGGTCTATATTCAGAAGTTCCTAGAGAAGCATCAACCAAACGCAAAGCTGTTTCATCCTGTAACCATTACACCACTTTAACGTATTAAGTAACATATTTTACAACCTTCTTCTTTCTTTCTTTTTTTGAAAAAGTATACCAGAATCTGATGGATTATGGAAAACAATGGACAGTGATGGAGAGAGATGGGACCCACCATTGAGGCCATCTCTTGTTCTGATGAGTCCCACCATCTAGATTACTACCCACCACTTCATTGAATGGTGATGATGCCAATAGACTATGGTTTTCCAAGATCATTGCAATATAGCATGATTTCTTTCCTTTTAAACAGTTACAATTGACCAGCAGAAACAGATCACCAATGAAAGCACTCCACACAGAAAAGGGGAACAGAATATTAAAGTTACAAAATGACTGATAGTCTTGCATGAACTACAAACTGAAATGATTGTAAAATAGAGTTTTCCATAAAGGTGTAGTATAATACATGTATAGATCACCTAGTCCAAATCAAAACACTAGAAGCTAGGTATGTGGCAATTCCCCAACCAAAATAAGGAAAAAAGAGAAAAAAAAAAAATAGCATCAATTAAATATATATAAGTAGGATCCATACAATATTGTCCATATAGCCATGATAATGAGATGACCGTGAGGTTCTTGCCATCCCATTAATGGGTTGGATAATGCCAGAGGGAGTGGATCCCACCAAAAAATGTATTAATTCATCTGCATATTCCACTGTCCTCAATCAGCACCCCACCAATTTAATTAGACGATGATAATCCACATGGTCATTTTGTTATCATCACTGAATGGTTCGTACTTTAACTTTCCATATAAGAAAGTAAAATTTAACAGAAATGATCAGTTCCAAAACTAAGGATCAGTTAAAATTTAGAGTGCACCACCAATTTAATTAGGCGATGATAATCCACGTGGTCATTTTGTTATCATCACTGAATGGTTCGTACTATATCTTTCCATATAAGAAAGTAAAATTTAACAGAAATGATCCGTTCCAAAACTAAGGATCAGTTAAAATTTAGAGTGCAGATAGCATGCTTCTCCCGGAGCATCACTGTAAACTTACTCCCTCATGCAAAAGAGCTGCTCAGGAGAATTTTTTCTACCTGAAATTTTGGCATACACCTAAGAATCAGTAGATGATCATGTTCAACAAAAAAAAAGAACGTTGCAATCTTAACACTTGGATCTGACCATCCAAAAATGGGTTGGTTTCTATTCAATCTTAAGACATTATTTTCTTCAGGCAGATATAGAGTACTCTTCCTCTTTTTCCTGTTTTTTTTGTTTTTTGGGTGGATGGTCGTTAGGTTTAAGAGGTATTTGGGGGCCTTAAAGAATTCCTAGATTGGGTTTTACCTCAAGGAGAACAGAGGAAATGCTCCTGCGGGACCCTAGAATTTTTTGTCTAAAATTTGTTTTGACAGTTGACACCACGACTATTTACCACACGGACGAAAAAGCCATAGTAAATAACTAAATGTGTACCACCAGCTATTCCTGAAATTCAACATTAAACTAAATCAAAAAAGAGATATCATATACACTAGTCCCTAGAAAATGGTCATAGTTTACACACAAATTTAGTCATTGGTATCATCTAGAGATCATCAGTGTAAGCAGTGTAGGAACAAACAGAAAGGCTGATCAGAAACTGAATGACCACAGAATTTATGTACCTATTTATAAATACCTTATTTTGATAGATATCATTGAACTAACAATTATGGTTCTATAAATGAACCATCACATGAGGATCAGATGTAAAGCAGAGTCTGAAGACCAAGGAATCAAACCTGCACTAGAAGGACAACTTGCGAAAGGATGTCTCCCATGGGAAGAAGTTGCTTCACGACATCAGTTGTTATGTTGAAAGGAATATTAGCGACTACCTGGGAGGAGACACGGTTACACTTATTTCAGCCGCAAAATCCCTATCAGAAAAGATTTATAAAAAAATACAGCTATGTGCGTATAAGAATTTCTTCTTTCTTTTCTTGTTTGTCATCATAAACATGTATCAACCTACATAATCCAAACCCTAAATATAAACAATATTAGTAGCAACATCTTGTTTCTAACCAAATCCAATATATTGAGATGTAACAATAGGCATTAAAGCATCTACAATGGAAAATAGAATGCACTTTTAAATTCAATATTCATGTGAGAAGGCAAGAAAATCTTGGATCAATGTAGAAGCATGAATGCAAGAAAATCTTCGATCAATGTAGAAGAATGAAATGTATAAGCAAGAAATGGACAAAATATTTCCTAGCGAAACTAGTTGACATAGGATGAATGGAGCAAGTATAGTTATATTTACGCAAAAAAAATGGATGGATGATGCATAAACAATCTATGCTTTGTGCAACGACAATCAGTAAGAAGTAGATTGTCGAATGCAGAACATGTTTATTCAACTAAATTGATGGAGAGAATAATGTAACAAAGATCCCACTTTTGTAGAGTTTGGGCGATTTCCAGTGGATCCATCACATCCCAATAAAGAGCTTAAATGAAGACGTATGTGACAGCGGGTGAAATCCTCTTGCAGAACCTACACAAAAGCAATAATATCATGCTAAGCAACGACACAGGTGAAACATCCAATCCACTTTTTAATCAACATATTTTAACCAATAACTCCCAGAATGTAATAGGATATTACTAAATCCAGTTTCATCCAATCAACTTTTAAATCAACATATCTTAACCAATAACCCCCAGCATGTATTATGGTATTACTAAATCCAGTTTCTATCTACAAGCGCATAATTAAGTTCAATTTTTTCTTTTTTTATTGGATGATGGTCTCATGAAAATAAACCATTTTGCACTCCAAGCTTGTAAAAAGAAATAAAAATCATGACGTCCTTGGAAACTCTAGCTTGAAAGAGACATTTAAGTTCAAGGTAAGGGCATCTATCAAGATAATTTTGCAATTAAAATATTGAAAGAACTGATTTAGAATATAAAGCAAAATAATGCTTGTTTATCAAGAGACTTCTTTTGAGGTAGCACACATATATGGATACATACATAAAAAGGTGTACAAATATACCATGGTTATAAGGCAGAACATCCTTAATTATATGATAGCATGTGGTGACTCTTCTTGTCTTATGTTGTAGACCAAGAATGATTATATCTCCCCTTAATCCATGTGGCAAAAACAAGGCCCTTGATTTTTTACAAGGTCAATGCATTAAAAGTTGGCATACACTCTAACAATTATATCCTTCAGCTCCACGATATGGAGAGTTCACAGAACAAACAAAACATTTTTTGAGATGCAAAAATAAGTACATTTGCATGGTTCCAATATGCAAGCCAATTTTGACAAACAGAACTCTACAACATAATTGAGAAACCACCTAAGCATAAAAACAACTCATCATCAAGAAAGAGACAGGAGATGGAGTATAAACTATAAAGTACCTTGACTTTACCTGTGTCTCCAAATCGATCACCAATATGCATAGCCATATGTGGATCCTGTATGCAATACATAAATGTTAATAGAATCATACAAGTTTTACCGTTGAAAAGCTCAAGTAAAGGCCTCAAATACTAGAAACCAAAATAACTTTCTTATTTTGTACAGCTCTAATACAAGTAATATATTCTTATTTTTTAGTCTTCCTAATGGATAGAAATCTCTATCAATTCATGAGGAACATATACGGGAAAAAACAAACCTTCTCAATTGCAACAACCATGGCACCTGAATTTACCAAAGCATTCGTTAGTGATCCTGTACCAGGCCCAATCTCCAATACTACATCCCCCTCCTTAACTTCAGCTGCTTTTACAAGTTGCTCATTTATGGAATGATTCAACATGTAATGCTGCGATGACCCAAAAGTGCTTTCAAAATTTTATAGGGAAAAAACATAAAACCCATCCAACTACTGAATGCATTAAGTGAAACTAAATATTTCCATGATTTCAATTAGTGCAACATTTGCAGCACGAGATGCTTCCAAGTAATTAAACCTTGAACAGCAACATGGAAAGAAAAGAAAAGAAAGGGCATAAGCAATCAAAAAATGAAACAAAAAGGCAATTATTTTCCTACCCAAACTGTACTATGCAAAATATATTTCTTAAACCCACTAATAAGCAAATTAGATGCTTATGTGCCACCTTATCACCAGAGGGAGCATTTATTTTCAGGATTATTTTTTATTATTAAGCGATCCAGTAAATTCAAAAGAATTAAAATAAGAAAACCCAAAAAGAAAAAAAAATGTCCAGGGAAAAATCACAGAAAATAAAGATGGCCCCAAATTTAGAGAAAACTGAATTGAAATACACAGGAATACCCAATATACATCATTACCAAGGATCCCAAATGTGGGTTTTAATCTACACAACGAACAAAAAATTAATCAATGAGAAATATTTAAGATAGCATAAAACATAAGCTGAACTCCACAAAAAATACCCAATAGACACATCATCACAAAGGAACCAAGATGTGGGTTTTAATCTACATAATTAAAACCAATTATCAATGAAAAATATTAAAAAAAAAAAAAAAAACACACACACACACACACACACAAAAATTTAACTTGAATTCCACAAGAATACCCAAACCCAATAGACATATCATCCAAATGAACCAAAATGTCAGTTCTAATCTACATAACTAATTCAGAGTAAACCAATGAAAGATATTTTAAAAAAGACAAATTATAAGTTGAATTTCCAATTTACCTGCCCTAGAGATTTTCTCGGGGTGCGTCCCCTCGACTGAAGAGCTTTGAGAGTGGCATGGTAGTCATCTTCCCTCCTTGCATTCACTGTGCAGAGCTTCTCGCACCTCCTCACTCTGCAAGGAGAAAAAATAGCCGTCCATCTAGATGAAACTGACGGTGGAGATTGCAGAAGGGCCGCCATTGTTGTTGCCCATCCAAAGTTGCAGAACAGAGAAGAATGGCGACTAAGTTCAGTGGCTTTGTTGGGATAAGCGGAGGGATCACTTCCTATAATAATAATAATAAAACAAAATAAAAATAGTGACCAAATTTAACCAAACATTTTCTAAAATGTCTCACGGATCTAACCCCTAAATATGTTAAATAGAATGTCATTTACTTAGAGACACGGGTAATTCCATGCAACAAAAAGTGGAGAAGAGAACTGTGCTGGGAGATCTCTCGAGGCTAAATTGTACAAATGGGCTAGCAATCTTGGGAACCAATAGATTGAAATCATGGAAGATTTCTCATCGTGGAATGGTCCTTCAAATGCAAAATTCACATTCAATTTTGAGGGTAATTGATTTGGAGCCTTTTTCCTTTTAGCTGCAAGATAACTCTTTGAAATGGATCATAGGGGTGAGTGAACTAGTTCCTGAATATTTATAAACAAATTTATCAAACTTTCTGAATTTTTACAAACAAATTTATCAAACTTCCTACTAGAGATACACCATTTAACGTTTTACGCATTTGTAAATATTCCAACAGATAGTCATGTATGTTTGGTATTTTGAAATCAAATCAAACTATATGCGTATAATGTTAAATAGTTCATGCCATATATATTTTGATAAATTTACCTTGTGCAAAAAAAATTTATTGCTTTGTGTTAAGGTGTCAAACCATGTTGGCAACAACTAGGGGAAATATCTTCGTACTCTCTATTTTTTGTTTTCATATCTCAATTGATCAAAATATATCTCCTAATCCCCGGACTAACTTTACCCAATTTTAATTATTTTTTTAGCCCCAATAAATATAAAAGAGACATGCTCGTTCTAAACCCTTCATTTCTTTATGTGATATATTCCTCCCAAATTTCTCTCTCTAACAGGGAAAGAGAGTGAGAGACACAGGAGGAGAGAGTGGAAAAATAGGTATAAAGAGATTTAAGGGAAAATTACATGAAGAGAGAGAAAGGATGGTGTAGAGAAAGAATATGTCTTTCTTATATTTATTTGGGGCAAAAAAATAGATTTAAAGGGGATAAAGTTAGCTTAGAGTTAAAAGATATAAAACTTAAAATTTTTTTGAACCAAGATATATTTTGAAACATTGGATCTATTGAGATATAAAATTTAAAATAGGGGATATGAAAATATTTTCCCTAGATTAAATCCCCTTCCTTAACTTTAAAGAATATCTAGTGAAAAAATGTATATAATAGGAAATAGTTCATTTCTCATAGGCATTTTGATAAGTTTTTTTTTTTTGCGATAATCCCCTAGTGTATAATATAACTTAATCTGTCAAATTTCACATTTGACAACTATATATGCATTTGACCTCGTAGCAAAGCTTATTATATAGCATACAATCCCTTTTAATAGACTTTCAAAATTTTATTTAGCTTGGGCGTTATCTCTCGATATCTCATTGGTGCATACTCGTGAGAAAAGCTAACTCAAAGATTGGCCAAAACCATTATGAGGCAGTATTTTTTAAAAAAAGGTACACAATAAGGCTATGTACTACAAGGTGGTCACAATTAATTTTAACTATTGGATGCAAAATCAGGTGGTTGCGTTTATTCTAGGGAAAATTACAAAATACAACTTAAAATGAACTATCTATACAACTTACCCCACCCCAATTTTTCTCACACGTTTTCCCCCAAACAACTCTTCCTCGCAAAAACCCCCCCAAGGTAAAAAGTTCTTAATTTTTGGATGGAAATGCCCTTCTCATACAAACCAAATCAATTCGCGATCCCAAATATAGTGTCGGAGCACAGTATACTACTGCCAGAGTGGAATGTTAAGAAGCACTGTCGGAGCGCGGTGCTACATTACCAGAGCGCAGTATACTACTGCCGGTGTGGAATGTCAAGAAGCACTGCCGGAGCGCGGGGCTACATTGCCGGAGCGCAGTATACTTTTGCCGGAGTAGAATGTCAAAAAGCACTGCCGCAGCGCGGTGCTACATTGCCGGAGTGTGTATTTTCAGTGCCGGAGCGCATTTTCATATTGCCGGAGGGTGCAGTATCAATGTCGGAGCATAGTTCTCAGTATGCCGGAGCAATGCGGGTTAGACAAAGCACTACCAGAGCGCACATTGTGACTGCTAGAGCGCAGTCCTCCATTGCCAGAGCCGAAGGCCGTGTGAAAAGAAACAGGAGAGAGAAGGCCGTGTGAAAAGAAACGAGGGTATTTTAATCTTACTTTATGTTACTTTTGGGTTGGGGGGGTTTTGCGAGGAAATGTTCTTTAGGGGACAAAGTATGAAAAAAAATTGGAGTGAGGGTAAGTTGCGTAGAAAGTCCATTTTAGAGTATATTTTATAATTTTCCCTTTATTTTATTAACCAAGCTAAAAAAGGTCTCATTGTTGCAAAGGTCACAAACACCATATGTTGTCCGATGTGTATTAGGATTATGAGATGAATCAGTTTTTTGCGGGTGTGGTTAGCATAAGGTTGAGGCCCTAAACAATTAAAGGTCCCAAACACCATATGTTGTCCATATATCTTGAGGTCAAGATGATCGATTTATCTTGAGGTGTGGCTTAGTTGGATCGTTTGGGCCTCAACCTTATATAAACTTTTTCCTTATCCTACCTAAAGTTTGCACCAAACTTCAAACTCAGTCAACATGACATTCCTAATCAGGGGTGGCAACTGGTCAACTTGAGTTCGGGTCCAACCAAACGCAAACCTGAACCCAGAAATACATCATGGGACCTGGACCGAAACCTAGATCCAACCAAATCCAGAGTTTCTAGACCCAACTTGTTTATAAGGGACCCGGATCATATGAGACTAGAATCCTTGGACCCAACCCTATATATTTAAATATTTTCATAAATATGTTAAATAAATAGAGGAAAAAAATTCTATAGAGCCGAGGCTCAATCAAATTAAAGCCCACCTCAAAAATTTCATTAGAAGATGTTGTTTTGATGTCCAAACATCTTCAAATTGATCTTCTTGACATCAAGATGCATGGACATGAGAAAAAAATGGATCTCAAGTTTTGAAAATAGTGCATCTTGTAACGCATTTTTGAACCATCAATTTTCAAGAATTTCAAGTTTTCATAAATCTGCTCGATCTAAACTATTTTTGAAGTTTTAAATTTTATAATTAAAGATGAAAATATATTCTAAGGCTATCACAAAGATTTCAAGTATTGAAACCACATTCGTCGATACTATTTGAAGGTGTGTTTTACTTTTATCGTTTAGAGCAACCGCACCCTTATTTAAATACTTTAATTATAGATGTATGTTTAAAATAAATTGACAGGTGTCCCCATGTATATCAAGAGTATCAAAGTGTAAAAAAAAGTTGAGTACATTAAATATATACTCTTACACTTGTAGGAGTAGCCTAACATAACCATGACTAAAGTTTACTCACAAAACACAATATTTTCTTTGCGTTCTTTTAGGGGTGTAGCTTGCATAAGGTTGCAACCTTATACAATCCATTTAAAGGGCACCTCTAAATTTTATCATAAATATAATTTCGACATTAAAAAATTTTAGAATAGCTTGAGAATCTATTTTTATCTCCAATATAAAATTTTAAACTCTAAAGATGATTCTAATCAAGTAGATCTATAAACACATGAAAAACTTGAAAATGGACGGCTTAAATAATGTGTTGCAAGATATTATTTGGCGGACTCAAAATATCCTTTTCTTTTTATATTCATACATCTCAATGTAAAGATAATCAATTCGAGGGTTTTCCAACATCTAAACAACTTTTTATGATGGATTTTTCAGGTGCACCTTTAACTCTACATTTAAAGGTTGCAACCTTACATAAACTCTCCTTTCAATATATGAGTTAGGATTCAGATATATGTGACACAAATAGACCGTGGGTATGGTAAATTATGCCTCTGTGGTCCACTACCGAGCATCCACCATCCATTCTCAATGACGGCAGTTAAAAATTAACCAGATCTAGGTAAATAGATTTCATTAGAAATATCGTTAATCTCCACCATTCATTGTCAAGAGTGGACTGCAGCTCTGTTCTAAATACCAGACTTACTTAAGGGAAGCTCCGAATGAACCTTATTCAGCAGTTGATAAAACCATTCATTCCAAGGCAAACCCCTATACCATATACAGGCTATATTTCCCATTACGCTTTAGGGTGTTGTAAAAAACTCTAGGCGCTCAAATTATATGCAGGTTCTCAAATCTATTTTTGAGACTTCCAGCATAGAACAGAGATAGCTAGTTTCATTGCTGTTCATTCCTCCAAAAGAAATAAAAAGATCAAAAAAAGGAAAAAGTAATTTTATGGTCATTTGTTGATGAAAATCCATGATTAAGAATGACATATTGAATTCATTTCTTATCAACAAATGAATGTAGAGAAAGTGTACTAAAATCCAATGGACTATAGAAATAAGCAAGAATCGAGAATCACAAAGAGTAGGAACTACTCTGAGACAAGACTAAGAACTACCCTGGTGTTCATGCATCAGACTGGCTGGTCCCAATATTTTGGACTTGAACATACCGTAGTCCATTGGATTATAACATATTTCCCATGAAGGAATAATTTACAGTCCACTTTTCAATCGTTCATACAGTGCCCAACCAATGAAGCCCAGGACTGTATCTCTAGCCAAGCTCTTCAAAAGGGAATTAACCCAACCATTTGGATTGGATGGCCGCTTCCCCACGAGATCTCGAAACCGAAGGCTCCCCTGATCACTCACTAAAGCATAAATCACACCCTTCATGTGGCTCTTCCCTATAACCCCAACCACACTCTTAGTGTTCTTCACTGCTTTGCTCCTCTTCAATGACCATGCAAGATACTGAAAGCAATGAACCAAAGTGAATTGCGCAATTGAAATAACAAAAGTGATAAGTATTCTACATTTTTCTGATGGTAAAATAGCTACTATGAGGTAAATTAACAAATAAGCCTTAGCCCTTTGCAAAAGGAATTGGTCCATTCTCAACAGTGAAGGGTGGAGATGAACACGACTTCCAACAAGGCCTTCATCCAGCATTATGGTTCATCTCCACCATCTATTTTGAGACAGGTGGTGGATGCCTCTCCAGTGAATGGCATTGCCACATACAGGATGCGTATGGTATTATTTCCCGTTATGAAAAACTTGAGGCAATTAATTCATTGTAGAAATTTTGCGGAAACTCCAGAAAGTGCAGAACTACCAACCACATCTCGCTCATGGATAAGAGGTTGGAGAAGGGAAGGATATAAAACACTGAGGTCCTTGTAAATTTGAGATATATTACCATCTGAATCTGAAGCCTGCAGCAGAATTGGATAATGAACCAATGTGGAACTCAGAAAACAACCAATGAATAAAAAAAGAGAGCCATTTCACTGATTTCCTGATATTTATTGCTTTCATTGAACACCCCATGCCATTAAGCAGGGCAAATGATCTGTCTGCGGATCTCTGCTCTATACATAGGCAAGTTTATGGGATGAAGACAAGGGCTATATAAGGGAATATTATGCAGCAATCTTATGGAGTTCTAATTTCATACCCTCTTCCAACAAGTTGAAGATTAGCTTCAGAAAACTATAGGCTAGTTAAGGTTAATCATTGAAATACCATGCAATTATGGTTTGGGGTTCTTTGTGAAAAAAATTGAACCATTATTTCACTTACACTAAACATTGACCCTCCCACCTCCCTCCCACACTCTCTCAACAGGCACGTCTCAAAAATTATAAAATAGGTTCAAGCAGGGTTTGAAAACTCTACGAGTCGAACAGAACTCGCCCGGTTCGACTCAAAAACCGGCACACCAGTGTCGGTTCCACTGCTATACCGGGAATCGCCCGTGTCTAGAGAGAACCGGGCGATTCCCAACAGTGAATCGACGTGTCGGGCTGGTTCTCAACAGTGACTCGCCCAAGAACACGGGCTGCACCAGTGGTTTAAAACGCGGATCGGTGACCCGGATCGGGCATCTCAAAAATCCATCCGGATCGGTGATCCGGATCGAGAATCAACTGAATCAGTAGGATTAAACCTTAAAAAAAATCAGAAAAATTTATTAAAATTCATTATAAATATTGTTTTTTAGTAATTCAATAAGAAATGAGGGTACTCCATTAAGAATTTTCATTTCTTTGCATGAATATGCGAATATTGATATGTTCTTTCCCTGCATTAACTACTATTTACCATTTAATTTACATCACACAAAAGGATAAACATAGAATTATCATGGATTAAGTATATCGTCATTTATGGACTACAATAAAGCATAAAATTCGTAACATACAATCTAAAAATAAAATGACAGACGACGTCGTTCTTCATCTTGGTCACAGTGCCATGGATTGAATTCGCGTGACAATTCATTGACTTGTTCTAAAAACGAATCATCCAAATTAGTGGGTACCTGACTATACCCAAATCTCTGAGTGTTAGAGTTTTGTTGTGGTCCTAATCCAAAATCCCCGAAGTTTGTCCATCCTTCATGCTCACCTACACTATCGTGTTCATCCCTATCCTCATGTTATTGGGACTCGATATGTGAATAATTTGGCTGGGATTGGGTGGCCACAGAATCATCATCTCTCTCATTTTCCCTTAGACCCCCTTCCCACTCTCCCTCATTAGGTGTAATATCACCGACATCTCCGACGAATTGTGGATATGTTGGCGGGCTGCTTCCTCTTTTATGCTGTTCATCACCTTCTTCAAGATCTTCCTCACCAAGGAACGCTCTCTTGTGCAACACTGGCTCCTCTTCTTCTACTACCCATTGTTTTGTTGTGCCTGTGACAAATATTGTGTCCAAATCTATCAGCCCATAGTCTTCAAGCTTCCTTCTTATTAGTTGCTCTCGAAGGTTTAAGTTGTAATGAAAATAGACTAGTTTATGCAGCTTCTCCAAAGCGAGTCGATTCCTCTTAGTAGTGTGCAACCACTGGAACGTACTCCAATTTCGCTCACAGCAAGTAGCAGAATATGTTTGGAGGACCACCTTAATTGCTATCCTCTTTAAGTGAGGTGCATCACTACCATATATCTCCCACCATTCAGCTGAATTAAAATGCAAAAAGCATTGTAAGTGCAAGAACGATTCATAAGATTAAATATATGAATGAACAAAATATTAGTTAAGGGATAACCTGGATCCATCTTAGTTCGAAAATTCCTGGCAAGTCTAGTTCCGAAGGATCCTATAGCATCTCTATACATAGCAAGCTAAAACAAATTATTGTGTTTTAGTACATTATTCCTCACAAATATAACAACTCAATCAAGTTCTTACCCTAATATTAAATAATACCTCTTGTATTGCTGCTACCTGGTTTCGATGGCTTCTCTCCAATCTAGCAATAATGTATCTGACCCCTTCCATAATCTTGTGGGGATGTTCAAGTTTCAAATAGAAAAATTTTGGGTTGAAGTAGTAACCTATAAAATATATAGATAGAGAAATGTCATTTAAAATTTCATAAAAAAATAATTTAGAATAAAACATTCTAATGATATAAATATATATTTACCTGCATAATGAATTGGACGTCCAAATTTACTGTTCCATCTTCTTTCTATAATCTCGATCACTTTACTAGCAAAACTACACTTCTCCTCAATAACTGATTTGGCCCTCTTGATACCTACATAAAGGATGCCCATGGTAGCTTTCTTGTCAGCATCCACCATCCTTAACACCGTGACCAAAGGGGCAGTGGCCTCTACAATACTGGAACATCGAGACCAGAACCTCCTATTTGAGACTATGCCGTCAACTTTTAGCCCGGTACTGGACTTCGAGAGGCGGTCATTTAACCACTCTTCACTGGTATACAATCTCTTTAATGCACCTTCAGATTCCTGAATGGATTCCACAGCCAAGTAATCTGTCGCAAAGCAGGTTATGGCAAGCCTGATTATCTCTTTTGTCTTAGACGGTTCTCTTTCAGACTGGTTATATATAAATCTTGACACCAACCTCGTTTCCTGTAGAGTCTCCTTGACAATTTTGATCTCATCGATCTCCTCTAACATAAGATCGATGTTGTGTGCAGCACACAGGGTCCATACTAGATGCTTCCTCTTATCCATCAACTTGCTGCCCGCAGAAACACATGCACGCGCAATGTCCGTAATAAACTGGACTACATGCTTATCTCCCACCTCCTCCACTATCTGATCATATAGTCGTACAAAGAAGTTTGCATCCTTCTTCATCCCTGATACGTCTTTGCTAGACAAAAAAGCTGTACTTTTTGGGAAATAGGCCACGAAGTTTAAAAACTCCTTTTTGCTAACTTTATTCAACCAACCATCACTCATGAGAGTAATGTCTGCTCTTGGCCAACTGTTTATATTCTTCAATCCACTTTCTAACCTCCTCCACCTCTTCATCCAATATTGGCCCACTGAGCTCATATGTCGTCGGGGGTTTTACCCCGAGCCCGGCTCTCTGGATTGTGTGGACCATAAGTGGAAAATATGGGCTATTGACTGCATCAAAGGGGATCCCTTAATCGTAGAACCATTTACCAACATATCTGCCTAACTGTTTCTCGTACCTTTCACCATGCCTTTGAAGGTCATCTGCTCTGACTTAAACTTTGAGAGAAATGGGTCTATACGACCATAACCTGCAATACTGGCACTACTAGATAAGCTAGAAACAATTTCTTCAACATCTGATTCTTCTTGATACATATTGCCACCAACCCCTCCATATATATTTGAGTTGAGCCCGCCATACATGCTCGAGCTGGGCCCGCCATGCATGTCTGAGCTAGGCCCACCATGCATGCCCATGTCATAACCACCAGGCATTCTAAACCCGCGTTCTTTCTGGTATGTTTCCTGTAAACTCATTCTTGTGGCCATCTCCAAGTCATTATTATATTGCTCTTCTGGATCATTCCCACTTGATGGCGTATATAAACTAGCTATCTCCTCATCCATCATCTGCTTTGCAATTTTTTTACCTTTGGTAGCTTTGAGAAATGCCGTCATCTGCTTTCTTACATTATTAGGGACATTATTGCACGCAGAAACATCTCCCTTAACCCCTGCCAAGCGTTGCTTGGACCTATGTACCCCACTACTTATCACTCTTTGACAGTAATTACAAATAATTTTGTCTTTTTTGTTGGGATCAAGTCCGACCTCATGTTGCCATGCAGGGTCTTCAGCAGATCTTGTCATGGTTCAACTGTTTTAATATGTAAAAGATTAAAAATTAACCTGACAATTCAACATGAAAATTAATCACCATGTGTAGTGATAATATGTAGGGGTAATTCATGAAGTTATATTTGTTGTTAATGCAAATATTTTAGTTACTACTGGGAAAAATAATATATTTATGCAACATTAGAGATAAAAATAGCCTATATCAGCCACTACATATAGAACAAAAAATTTACATTGATATAGTATCAATAAAAAATATATTTGCAATGGTATCGTAATTCACAATGCCAATACATATGGACTTATCACAAATCTTCATTTCGACAAACATGAATTAGTTTCTACTGAGAAAAAAAAAATATTTATGCAACATTATAGACAAAAAAAAGTCTGTATCAGTCACACTTAGAATCAAGAAAAAAATTACAATAATATACTCATCCATAATGCCACTAGACGTATATTTGACACAAAAGACATTTACAATGATACAGTTATTCACAATGTCACAAATAAAATTTACAATGATATAGTGAGCACAATCCCAACTCAATTGAAATGATCATAAATAGTCGTACATCTTAATTACAAATATGGAAGATAATATAATAAAAAAATACAAGCTCCAAACATGGCTACAACTCAATTATCAAGAACATACATTTTTTGCATTAAAATTTAATAATAAAATTGAAAAATGCAAGATAATATAATTATCATACATGCCACGATATTTTTACAATGATATTCACTTTAATTCCTCATGATAATACAGTTTAACAACATGTACTTTTTGCATTAAAAATTTTAAAAATTAAAAATACATTTTTAATGCAAAACTGCATTAAAAATATAATACAGTTTAACAACATGTATTTGTTAATGTCTTTTTTTGCATTAACAACAAATTAAAAAATATAGGTTTGCATTAAAAATATAATAACATGTATTTTTTTGCATAAATAATCTATCAACATGCAATTTTTTCAACTAAAAATTTGACAATAAAAATTCAAAATATTGTTTAATTCCTCATGATAATAAAAAACTGATCACAATTTTTCGAAAAATCAAGATTTTTCATAAAAATTGATCATTAATTAAAAAAAAAAAAAACGCAATTCTTCACAGACCCACCTAACACCAGTCATTCCAACTCAAACATCCGCCTCAAATCGAATAAATTACATCAAATTGAATACATGTTTTGATAAACAACACTATAAGGAATCAAAGCCCTATAATATTAACACATTATTATCAAAATATTAAATAAAATCGATTGAATTGAGGGAAAAAAAAAAATGCAGTTCTTCACAGACATTAGTCATTCAATCTCAAAAATCAAGCTCAAATTGAATAAATCAGACCAAATTGAGTATATGTGATGATAAACAACACTATAAGGAATCAAAACCCTATAAATTTAACACATTATTTGCAAAATAATGAATAAAATTGATAGAATGGAGGAAAAAAAAAAAAAAACCGCAATCCATTTTTTCTTCACAGATAGCAGTCTTTTTTTCTTAAAAATCAAGCTCAAATTGAATAAATAAAATCAAATTGAATACATGTGATGATAAACAACACTATAACAAATCAAAACCCTATAAATTTAACACATTATTTGCAAAATATTGAGTGAAATTGATAGAATGGCGGAAAAGAAAAAAAAAAACGCAGTCCATTTTTTCTTCACAGACATCAGTCTTTTTTTCTCAAAAATCAAACTCAAATTGAATAAATAAAAACAAATTGAATACATGTGATGATAAACAACACTATAACGAATCAAAAGCCTATAAATTTAACATATTATTTGCAAAATATTGAGTGAATTTGATCGAATGGCGGAAAAAAAAAAAAAAAAACGCAGTTCTTACTTATTTTCGTGCACCCGTGGCTTCAAATTCAAATTTGATATATATTCGTCTAAAATACTCACAAATTATGAACAAAAACTTCTGAACAACACTCTTATGATCAATAACCCTCAAATTTTACAAAAAATGATGCCCTCTTTTGCTTGAAATCAAAGAAATGGCAGAACCCTAAAATTTTTTTAGGGTTCTTCACATATCCAAATTTTTTTGATCAAAATTGGTGAGTTTTACTACCTTTTATTGACTGAAATGACTGAAAACTTTAAAATAAAGCTTGCAAGATTCGATTATAAAGCTGAAAAAGATGAAAAATGATAAGAAAATGACAAAAAACCATAAAAATCATGAAGAACATTGTGCAGCCCAGGGTTTGAAAACTCGGCGAGTCAAACCAGACTATCCCGGTTCAAGTCGGGAATCGGCAGACCCCATACCGGTTCCACTACAATACCGGTAATCGCCCGTGTCTTCAGAGAACCGGGCTATTCCCAATAGTGAATCGCCAAGTCTCAATAGTGACTCGTACTAGAACACGGGCTGCACAGTGTTCTTCATGATTTTCATGGTTTTTTGTCATTTTCTTATCATTTTTCATCTTTTTCAGCTTTATAATCGAATCTTGCAGGCTTTATTTTTAATATTTCAGTCATTTCAGTCAATAAAAGGTAGTAAAAATCACCGATTTTGATCAAAAAAATTTGGATCTGTGAAGAACCCTAAAAAAGTTTTAGGGTTCCGCCATTTCTTTGATTTCAAGCAAAAGAGGGCATCATTTTTTGTAAAATTTGTGGGTTAATGATTATAAGAGTGTTGTTCAGAAGTTTTTGTTCATAATTTGTGAGTATTTTAGACGAATATATATCAAATTTGAATTTGAAGCCACGGGTGCACGAAAACAAGTAAGAACTGCGTTTTTTTTTTTTTTTCACCATTCGATCAAATTCACTAAATATTTTACAAATAATATGTTAAATTTATAGGCTTTTGATTCATTATAGTGTTGTTTATCATCACATGTATTCAATTTGATTTTATTTATTCAATTTGAGTTTGATTTTTGAGAAAAAAAGACTGATGTCTGTGAAGAAAAAATGGACTGCGTTTTTTTTTTTTTTTTCAGCCATTCTATCAATTCACTCAATATTTTACAAATAATGTGTTAAATTTATAGGGTTTTGATTCGTTATAGTGTTGTTTATCATCACATGTATTCAATTTGATTTTATTTATTCAATTTGAGCTTGATTTTTAAGAAAAAAAGACTGCTATCTGTGAAGAAAAAATGGATTGCGGTTTTTTTTTTTTTTTCCTCCATTCTATCAATTTTATTCATTATTTTGCAAATAATGTGTTAAATTTATAGGGTTTTGATTCCTTATAGTGTTGTTTATCATCACATATACTCAATTTGGTCTGATTTATTCAATTTGAGCTTGATTTTTGAGATTGAATGACTAATGTCTGTGAAGAACTGCATTTTTTTTTTCCCTCAATTCAATCGATTTTATTTAATATTTTGATAATAATGTGTTAATATTATAGGGCTTTGATTCCTTATAGTGTTGTTTATCAAAACATGTATTCAATTTGATGTAATTTATTCGATTTGAGGCGGATGTTTGAGTTGGAATGACTGCTGTTAGGTGGGTCTGTGAAGAACTGCGTTTTTTTTTTTTTTAATTCATGATCAATTTTTATGAAAAATCTTGATTTTTCGAAAAATTGTGACCAGTTTTTTATTATCATGAGGAATTAAACAATATTTTGAATTTTTATTGTCAAATTTTTAGTTGAAAATATTGCATGTTGATAGATTATTTATGCAAAAAAATACATGTTATTATATTTTTAATGCAAACCTATATTTTTTAATTTGTTGTTAATGCAAAAAAAGACATTAACAAATACATGTTGTTAAACTGTATTATATTTTTAATGCAGTTTTGCATTAAAAATGTATTTTTAATTTTTAAAATTTTTAATTCAAAAAGTACATGTTGTTAAACTGTATTATCATGAGGAATTAAAGTGAATATCATTGTAAAAATATCGTGGCATGTATGATAATTATATTATCTTGCATTTTTCAATTTTATTATTAAATTTTTAATTAGTATATAAAATTAGTTAAAAATCACCGATTTTGATTACAAAAATTTGGATCTGTGAAGAACGAAGCGTGAGTTTTAGAGTTCCGCCATCTCTCATTTCAAGCAAAAGAGGGCATCATTTTTTGTAAAATCTGAGGGTTATTGATCGTAAGAGTGTTGTTCAGAAGTTTTTGTTCATAATTTGTGAGTATTTTGCACGATTACATATCAAATTTGAATTTGAAGCCACGGGTGCACGAAAAACAGGTAAGAACTACGTTTTTTTTTTTTTTCCACCATTTTATCAAATTTACTCAATATTTTACAAATAATGTGTTAAATTTATAGTGTTTTGATTCCTTATAGTGTTGTTTATCATCACATGTATACAATTTTATTTCATTGATTCAATTTGAGCTTGATTGTTGAGAAAAAAAGACTGATGTCTGTGAGAAAAAATGGACTGCGTTTTTTTTTTTTTTTTTTTTTCCGCCATTCTATCAATTTTACTCAATATTTTACAAATAATGTGTTAAATTTATAAGGTTTTGATTTCTTATAGTGTTGTTTATCATCACATGTATTCAATTTGATCTGATTTATTCAATTTGAGCTTGATTTTTTAGATTGAATAACTGATGTCTGTGAAGAACTGCCTTTTTTTTTTCCCTCAATTCAAACGATTTTATTTAATTTTTTTATAATAATGTGTTAATATTATAGGGCTTTGATTCCTTGTAGTGTTGTTTATCAAAACATGTATTCAATTTGATGTAATTTATTCGATTTGAGGCGGATTTTTGAGTTGGAATGACTGATGTTAAGTCGGTCTATGAAGAACTGGATTTTTTTTTTTTTTTAATTCATGATCAATTTTTTTGAAAAATTGTGATTTTTTAAAAATTGTGAAAATCGTGACCACGTTTGATTATCATGAGTAATTAAACATTATTTTTAATTTGTATTGTTAAATTTTTAGTGCAAAAAATTGCATGTTGATAGATTATTTATGCAAAAAAAATACATGTATTATATTTTTAATGCAAAACTGTATTTTTTAATTTGTTGTTAATGCAAAAAAATACATTAACAAATACATGTTGTTAAACTGTATTATATTTTTAATGCAGTTTTGAATTAAAAAAGTATTTTTAATTTTTTAAATTTTTAATGCAAAAAATACATGTTAAATTGTATTATCATGAGGAATTAAAGTGAATATCATTGTAAAAAATCGTGGCATGTATGATAATTATATTATCTTGTATTTTTCAATTTTATTATTAAATTTTTAATACAAAAAATGTATGTTAATACATAAATTGTATATATATTCTTGATAATTGAGTTGTAGCCATGTTTGGAGTTTGCATTTTTTATTATATTATCTTACATATTTGTAATTGAGATGTACGACTATTTGTGATCAATTCAATTGAGCTGGGACTATGCCCACTATATCATTGTAAATTTTACTTATGGCATTGTGAATGACTATATCATTGCAAATGTTTTTTGTGTCAAATATACGTGAAGTAGCATTATGGGTGATTATATTATTGTAATTTTTTTCTTGATTCTAAGTGTGACTTATACAGACTTTTTTTTATCTATAATGTTGCATAAAAATTTTTTTTTTCTCAGTAGAAACTAATTCATGTTTGTCGAAACGAAGATTTGTGACAAGTCCATATGTACTTGCATTGTGAATTACTATACCATTTTAAATATATTTTTTATTGATATTATATCAATGTAAATTTTTTGTTCTATATGTAGTTGCTGATATAGGCTATTTTTATCTATAATGTTGCATAAATAAATTATTTTCCCTGTAGGAACTAAAATATTTTTGTCAATAGAAGTATTTTGCATTAACAACAAATATAACTTCACAAACTACCCCTACATATTATCACTACACATGGTGATTATTTTTTATGTTGAACTGTCAGGTTAATTGTTAACCCTTTACCTATTAAAACAGTTGAACCATGGCAAGATCTGCGGAAGACCCTGCATGGCAACATGAGGTCAGACTCGATCCCAACAAAAAAGACAAAATTATTTGTAATTATTGCCACAAAGAGTGATAAGTAGTGGGGTACATAAGTTCAAGTAACACTTGGCAGGGGTTAAAGGAGATGTTTCTGCGTGCAATAGTGTCCCTAGTAATGTAAGAAAGCAGATGGCGTCATTTCTCAAGACTACCAAAGGTAAAAAAATTGCAAAGTGGAGGATGGATGAAGAGATAACTAGTTTATATACGCCATCAAGCGGGAATGATCCAGAAGAGCAATATATGAATGACTTGGAGAAAGCCACAAGAATGAGTTACAGGAAACATATCAGAGGGAACGCGGGTTTAGAATGTCTGGTGGTTATGACATGGGCATGCATGGTGGGCCTAGCTCAGACATGCATGGCGGGCCCAGCTCAAATATGAATGGAGGGGTTGGTGGCAATATGTATCAAGAGGAATCAAAAGTTGAAGAAATTGTTTCTAGCTTATCAAAGAGAGTCAGTATTGTATGTCGTAGTCGTATATCTCTCAAAGCCTAAATCACAACAGATGACCCTCAAAGACATGGTGAAAGGTAAGAGGAACATGTTGAGCAGATATGTTGGTAAATGGTTCTACGATAAAGGGATCCCCTTTGATGCAGCCAATAGCCCATATTTTCTACCTATGGCCAACGCAATCTAGAGAGCCAGGCCCCAGATAAAACCCCCGACAGCATATGAGCTCAATGGGCCAATATTGGATGAAGAGGTGGAGGAAGTTAAAAAGTGGTTGAAGAATATAAACAGAGTTGGCCAAGAACAGGCATTACTCTTATCAGTGATGGTTGGTTGAATAAAGTTAGCAAAAATGAGTTTTTTAACTTCTTGGTCTATTCCCCAAAAAGTACAGCTTTTTTGTCTAACAAAGACGTATCAGGGATAAAGAATGATGTAAACTTCTTGGTACAACTATATGATCAGATAGTGAAAGAGGTGGGAGATAAGCATATAGTCCAGTTTATTACAAACAATGCACGTGCATGTGATTCTGCGGGGAGCAAGTTGATAGATACGAGGAAGCATCTAGTATGGACCCCGCATGCTGCACACAGCATCGATCTTATGTTAGAGGAGATCGATGAGATCAAAATTGTCAAGGAGACTCTACAAGAAGCGAGGTTGGTGTCAAGATTTATATATAACCACTCTAAAATTTTATTTTTGTTCAGAAAACAGTCTAAGAAAAAAAAGATAATCAGGCCTGCTTTGAGACAGATTACTTGGCTGTGGACTCTATTCGGGAATCTGAAGGTGCATTAAAGAGATTGTTTACCAGTGAAGAGTGGTTAAATGACCGCCTCTCGAAATCTAGTATCGGGCTAAAAATGGACGGCATAATCTCAAATAAGAGGTTCTGGTCTCGATGTTCCAGTGTCGTAGAGGCTACTGCTCCTTTGGTCACGGCGTTAAGAATGGTAGATGCTGATAAGAAAGCTACCACAGGCATTCTTTACGAACGTATCGAGATGGTCAAATCAGCAATTAAGGAGAAGTGTAGTTTTGCTAGTAAAGTAATCGCGATTATCAAAAAAAGGGTGGAACACAAAATTTAGACGTCTAATTCATTATGCAGGTAAATATATATTTATATCATTAGAATGTTTTATTCTAAATTATTTTTTTATGAAATTTTAAATGACATTTCTCTATCTATATATTTTTTAGGTTACTACTTCAACCCAAAAATTTTCTATTTGAAACCTGAACATCTCCACAAGATTATGGAAAGGGTCAGATACATTATTGCCAGGTTGGAGAGAAGCCATCGAAACCAGGTAGCAGCAATACAATAGGTATTATTTAATATTTGGATAAGAACTTGATTGAGTTGTTATATTTGTGAGGAATAATGCACTAAAACGCAATATTTTGTTTTAGCTTGCTATGTATAGGGATGCTATAGGATCCTTCGGAACTAGACTTGTCAGGAATTCTCGAACTAAGATGGATCCAGGTTATCCCCTAACTAATATTTTGTTCATTCATATATTTAATCTTATGAATCGTTCTTACCCTTACAATGCTTTTTGCATTTTAATCCAGCTGAATGGTGGGAGATATATGATAGTGATGTACCTCACCTAAAAAGGATAGCAATCAAGGTGCTCCCCTAGACATATTCTGCTACTGACTGTGAGCGAAACTGAAGTACGTTCCAGTGGTTGCACACTACTAGGAGGAATCGACTCGCTTTGGAGAAGCTTCATAAACTAGTCTACGTTCATTACAATTTAAACCTTCGAGAGCGACTAATAAAAAGGAAGCTTGAAGACTATGGGCCGATAGACTTAAACACAATATTTGTCACATGCACAGCAGAACAATGGGTAGTAGAAGAAAAGGAGCCAGTGTTGCACAAGAGAGCGCTCCTTGAAGCTATCGGTGAGGAAGATCTTGAAGAAGGTGATGAGCAGCATGAAAAAAGAAACAGCCCGCCAACATATCCACAATTCGTCAGAGATGTCGGTGATATTGCATCTTATGAGGGAGAGTGAGAATGGGGTTTAAGGGAAAATGACAGAGATGATGATTCTGAGACCACCCAATCTCAGCCAAATTATTCACATATCGAGTCCCAACAACATGAGGGTAGGGATGAGCACGATAGTGTAGGTGAGCATGAATGATGGACAAGCTTCGGGGATTTTGGATTAGGACCACAACAAAACTCTAACACTCAGGGATTTGGGTATAGTCAGGTGCCCACTAATTTGGATGATTCATTTTTAGAACGAGTCAATGAATTATCACACGAATTCAATCAATGGCACCAGCGTGATCAAGATAAAGAACGACGTCGTCTGTCATTTTATTCTTAGATCGTATATTATGCATTGTATGCTGTATTGTAGTCCATGTATGATGATATACTTAATACATGATAATTCTATGTTTATCCTTTTGTGTGATGTAAATTAAATGGTAAATAGTAGTTTATGCAGGGAAATAACATATCAATATTTGCATATTCATGCAAAGAAATGAAAATTCTTAATGGAGTACCCCCATTTCTTATTGAATTCCTAAAAAACAACATTTATAATGAATTTTAATAATTTTTTCAGATTTGTTTTAAGGCTTTATCCGACTGATTCGACCAATTCCCAATCCGAATCGCCGATTCACCGATCCGGATGGGCTTTTGAGGTGGCCGATCGGAGTCACCGATCTGCTTTTTAAACCACTGGGTTCAAGAGTGCTTTTACGAATAGAAACAAGGGAAATTTATTAAAATATACCTAACTTTTAAACAATTTAACAGTGTATACTTTTTCTACTATTCCAACTGATGGTAATGCGTATTTTGATGGCTATCTCAAAATTTAAATTAGAAGATATGGATAAAATGTCAAATAGTTTATCTTTTTTTTTGGGTAATTCGAAATAGTTAATCTCTTCTGTGTATTTTGATAAACTTCCCTAGAAATAAAGTACAAATAGAACACACCAAAGGAGTTATACACATCTTAAATTAAACAATAAATGTTCTAACTCTCAACAAAGTAACCGGCTAAGAAATAACAATGAACAAAGATTTGGGAAGGGATTGACCTCAATGGTGTTCTCTGACATACCCAATGAAGGAGCATTTATTCCCCGAAGAAGCACGCCAACTAACCTGAGTTTCTCCCTCCAGTTAAGAGCACCCCATGCCCTTCCAAGCTGAAATAGAAGAATAGTCTGAGGAATAACATCATTAAAGATAAAATGATCAATCGCATCAAGAGTACATATGTAGGTGTCCATCTTGTAAATTAGATGGATGAATCCTGAAAAAATTACCAAAGATTTATTGAATGACCACATGAAATGACAAATCATGACATAAGATCACTTGAGCACAGAAAAATACAGTTATTTCTATCGGTCGATCCCCCAAAACTATTTGAGCCCCCACCTCTTCAGATGCCTTGCGAGCAGCACGAAACTGCATAGCATGAACAGCTACCTTTGTAAAAAAGAGAGAGAACATGGAAAGACACTATTACGGCTAATGAAAACTATGTATAAACTGGTTTCAGAGCCTAGAGAGCATATTATATCTTTTGTTGATGATTTAAAAAAAAAATGTTTAAAACAATAAAAAAAAAAGCGCTCCGATTATACTACCTCATTACCCAAAGGCCTGCCAATATCAGAGGAGATTTTTGTGGAGAAAGCTGCCAGAAGCAATCGAAATGCAAGAGTAGACTGACCCCCTGCCATTGCAGAGTGATGTACTCAGAATCCAAGCTTCAAAAGTTTGAGAGCGTTTTACAAGTTGGCGAGTCTAACTCAGACTCATCCAAATTAATCAAGCTCGACAAGGTGCCAAACCCACAACACCCCTAAACTCAGTGGTACATATACGTGATTTATTACTAGTTGTACTTGATTTTTTTGATGATTTAAACCACATATATCTGATATAATACTAATTGTACTTGGCTTTTTATGATTTAAACCTTGACCAAATCATTCATGATTGACTCATAATTCATCATCATCCGAGTCTTATCCCAATAATTTGGGGTCAACTATGATTGACTTATAATAAGTTTCATATATATTTTTGTGGTTTTATGATTTTCAATGAATTTTTTATCTATCTTATTCATGAGAAACGATTTTTATCAGATTTCTATTTGTTTTATTCTTTGAGAAGTTCTTTCTCATCTTTTAAATACTTTTGCTGTTGTTTACCAATTGTTATTTCCTGATTTTTACCAATGTTGCAGGATTTTTGCATTTTTTTAGGAGGTTTTTTTGGCCCTTTGGGTGGCTCGGATGGACTCAGGTCAGTCTACTCAAAGTCATCCAAGTAACTCCAGCAGGCCAAGACCCTGGTTCTGAGCACGAGCAATTTTAAAAGCACTAGTTTGATAAAGTAATATGGGGGATGTCTCATTTCCATCAATAAAGAGAATTATATGGTTTTCATTGCTTAATCCCTGATCAGAACAGATTGTTGCCTGAAGAGGTATTGTCTATAAATTATTTCCCTTTGTTTAGGTAAATGACTTATGCTGGTGAATATAAGGTTCCAAAGCACATCCCTCAATTTGGAAACATAGCATCTCCAACTAAGGTATCTCACTTGGACACCGAATAAATGGGGACACTGTTGACCTGCAGTCACCTCCAGTAATATTCTTGAAAATAATGACTGCCAATTTATCTTCTAATATTTTATGAATATTTATAATGCAACTTTTACAAATTATACTTATTCTAATCCAATCAAGGAGAGTTAAAGAAAACAGGTTTTAGTTTTGCTTAACTTGACCAAGCTTTAGTTACCCAAAAAACTTGACCAAGCTTTAGTGTGAATTTCTGACAAATGCTTAAAACCACAGGACATACCCAAATTTAAACTACGATTCACTGCAGCAAAAAAGCTTGACCCACTCAAAGAAAACACATTTGCGTTCATCTTGGGACTAGCCTTCACTTCACCAGATTCCATGGGAGCGTACATTATCCCTGCTCTGAAAGTAGATTCTGCAAGAATTTAGGTTGGATGCTTTATGAATAATCTGATGAAATGCACTAGGTAACAAAGATTCACAACAAAGTTGAGACTTCTAGGCAGTGGAAACAACATCAAATAGCCAAAAAAGGATTACTTATGTGAACAAATATACAACCACAACAACTACTAAAAATTCAATCGCATATTACTCTATTGGTTAAATCATCATCATAATGAAAGCCTTTTGCAACTATTTGGGGTCGACTATACGAATCCTGGTCTGCCATTCTGCTCTATCAAGGGTCATACCCTCAGTGAGGCCACAAGTCCCCATATCTTTTCGTACTACTTCCAACCATGTCCTTTTGGGATAACTTCAAGTAGTTCATGACACATGTTCGATAACTTTTTTAATCATAAAGCCCATGTGCAAATCATGTTTGATGTTTAAAGTATGAATGAGCACATTCAAAGAAGTGAAGTTAGAAATAGTGATGCATTGCTTTAACATATAACTATAAACACCTAGTATCAAATAAGCTAATGGGGGATGGGGTGGAGGCCTTGGTAGTTAGGGGGTAAGATGCCTCCACATAACATCCCAGGTTCCATTCCCGCCATTACCTCTTCAAAATATAAATGGCACATGCTATGCATGATAGCCCAACTGAAAAATTAAATAAGGAACTTTAATAATTCATTATCATCAACATCCAAGTCCAATCCCAATTATTTAAACAAAATTATTTAATCTAAATGAAATAATATATTAATTTTTAAAATAAATTTGGCTGTGAAATATAATATATTATTTTTTACTTCGCTGTTTAGTTTTTAAGCTAATATGATTATCTCTGTATCTGTTTAATTTCTACATAACTATCATTTAATTTGTCATATTTAATTTCATAACTTCTTCTAACTAATTTTCATCTTTTTTGACATACTTCCCTGTGTTGTTGAGATAGGAATCTAGTTGTTTTGATGGGAATTCTTAATCCCATGAGAATTCCTATTTCAACTTTTAATTTGAATAGAGCTATGGAATTCTTATTTTGGCTGGAATTCATATTTTATTCTGGGCAGGAATTCCTAATTTAACTTGAATGGAGCTACAGAATTCCTATTTTGACATGAACTGCTATTTTTTTGTAGGAAATCTTATTTATGGAGGGAGGTTTAATGAAATTTTGCAGGGAAATGGTTGATGGGGATGAATTTTGAAATTCATCCCCTTGCTTTTTCTCCTTTACCAACATAGATATTTAGACTATGGTGATTTTCATGATAAATTAAATATCCCCAAAGTTCCTTCAATAACAGATTAAAGCTCACTTAATGAGCAAAACTTTTCTCCTTTGTGAAGTGATTATTCTGGAAATATTTGATGAATATCTAAAACTTTTACTATTTCATAAGAGAATGTGATCCACTTTAAACCTATTGTACTAAGGTCTCAAGCCTCTCGTAATGATAAGTCTCATTTTGGTTTCGGAGATCCGGGTTTGGAAATCTCGTGGCAGAGATATTTTACTTTTGAAAAATATTGGCCAATGGATATCGTACCTTAAGATACTGATCTGAGCTCGTTTTCATGGAATTGCAACCGAGCATTTGTTGTCTTGGCAAACAATACAGCCAACACATCCCAAGCTTCTTCAGAGTGGTGGCTTCTCTGATGTGGTCCAATAGTTCCTTTTGAACTATTGTCTTTAGCATGATCATGACCTTTAAGGCATTGATGCGCCATCATCACAATGCCTTGACATTCTCTGGTGCCGCCGTCAAAACGAATGGCGTTCGTGCGTGGAATCATACCTACAAGGTCATGTTTCTACCTCCAAGAGGTCTTGTCCTTGCAAAGGTATTGTCCCACGGCGCTAATACCTCCCAGAGGTTTTGTCTTTGCAGGTATGATTCTACGCACAAACGCCATTCGTTGTAGTTGTGAATTTCGCGAGCCTTCTAGTTGCATTTGCGATGTCCGCCATCACGATTGGTGTGATCGCACGTCGATCCCAACACCAAAAAACTCAGCCCCTGACTGATCAGCTTTACAATATCTCACTGCTCACTTAAGATGGCCCCTGACAAAACCCACTCTGATACCAATTGTAGAATTTCTAGAGCTTTGATACCACTTGTAGAAATTTTCGAGAGCTCTAATGTCAACTGTTGAAAATTTTTGGAAGCTCTAATACCAATTGTAGACACACAATGGAAAATTTATGCGCACAACTGACAATTTTTTTTTTAGAGAGAAAACAAAACTTTATTTTAGCAAAGTACACAAACAAATCTCTACAATTTCTCTCTCTACAGTTCACACCCTCTCTCTACAACTCACACACTACTTTCAAATCACTTTACTACATGTCGCTTCACCCATTTTACTATGCCACCCACTCCTTCTCTCTTCTTCTTTCTCTCTCAGTTCTTTTCACTATGCCTCTCACTCCCTCTTTTCTTCTTCTCTCTCTATCATCCCAACACCACACTACTCACGCAACGCACTCTCTCTATACTCCTTACTCTCACATCCGCTCACACACCTCTTTCTCTCTCTCTCTCTCGTATACATATTTTCTTCCCCACAATTTCACATACTCTATCACAACCCTTTTTATAGCGGAGTGCCAATGCATCTCTATTTTCAAACCTTGAGCCTACCAATGTTGACTTTACAATTCTCCCCTTCAACATTGGCTTACCTTTACAATACAAAAGTGAGTCAAAGACTCCAAGATAAAAAAAAATATAGAGCCCAATTGCAAAGGCAATCCCATGTTGATGGGGAGAATTGTAAAGTCAAACATTGGTAGACTCACTCGTGGCTTTTGGTGGCTCTTGAAAGTTGACAAAAGTGTGGAGAGGTTTGAAAATGGACCAGTGCATCCCACTATAAAAAAAGGGACGATAGAGTGTGTGAAGTTATAGGGAAAGAAAAGCTGTAGATGATAGACAGAGAGAAAAGTACGAGAACAAGGTTGGGAGGGAGGAGTAGAGAGAGAGTGTGAGATAAGTAATGTAATGTTGGGATGATAGAGAAGAGAAAGAAGAAGATAAAAGAAGAGTGGGAGGCACAATGCAAAGGAGTGAGAGAGAAAGAAGAAGAGAAGAGAGAGCGAGCGGCTGGCACAGTGAAAATAAGTGAAGTCCTATGTAGAAAAGGGATTTGAGAGTGGCGAGGGTGTGAGTTGTAGAGAGGGAAAGAAAGAAATTGTAGAGAGGTGTTTGTGTATACTTTGCTAGAATAAACATTTATTTTTTCTCTCGCTAAAAATTGTGTATGTGAGCATAATTTTCGGTTGTGTCTACAATTGGTATCAGAGGTCCCGAAAACTTTCAACACCTACATTAACCTTTTGCAATAAATTTTGACATATCTACTGCATTAAAAATTCATCAATAAGTACCCCCAGTAAATATCTATAAATAATATTCAATATCAAAAACAATCAAATTTTTAAACACGACATTCAGTAATAAAATTACCAGTAAAAATTGAGAAAAAAATAAGGTTTCAATGACTCTATATTACTTGCTAAAAATTCATCGGAGAAGCAGAACCCAATTCTTACCTGCTTCTACAAAGCTCAACCACCACATTCTCTGGCTTCACAGCTTTAACCAGACGAGAAACACCCATCACTGATTCCACCGAAACATGAGAAGTTGCAATCACCCAAATCATCTCTGGTTCTCCATTTCCCCTTTCCATTTTCTTAACTAACACCAAATTACCACTCTCAACTAAGTCTAGTAGCTCAGGGTACCTCTCTGACACAGTGTCTATAGTATCAGTGAAGGTCTCCGCCCGGTAATCGAAGTCTAACGGAGGAGGAGTAATGGAAACCCTAGAATTACTGGCACAAAAGAAGGGTTTAATAGAAACCCAAGATTTCATGATAGAGAGATATGATTTACCAGAAATCTTTAAATTGAAACCTGGAAAGTGAAATTGGTAAAAATTAGGCTTAGGGTTAGGGTTTAGGAATAGGGAAGAGGCAAGGCGCTCCATTTTGGAGTTCAGAGCACTGAAATTAGATATGAGCCAATCATTTAAAGTTGGCGCCAATAAAGGATTGATAGATAAAATTGGAAATAAAGTCGTGTAGCTTACTAGCTTACTCCCGCTGGAGCAAACTATACAATTTCTCTCACAAGCAAAAGATTTTCGACACTTTTTACCAAAAGATTTTATGTTCTTGTAGGAATCCAATGTCGCATGTCGTGCTTTCGAGTCTTTTTGGGTTTGGTGAAAAAAAAAAAAAAAAAGCAATTTGATGTTTCGACATTTTTTTTATTTAATATAAATAAATTAGATATTTATAATATAAAAAAAATAGAAAATTTTTAAAATAAAAAATTCAAAAAAATATTTTTATATAGATATTTTTTTACTTCGGCCAAAGCCGACTCGAATCTGACCGAAGCGACAACATCAGTTCGTTTTTGAAATATAAGATCTCAATATTGAACACCGATGGTCCAATTCTTTTAGAGTGAGATCCAAGTGCTACAAAACGCATAATTCAATCTATTTTCTTTCGAAAAACTCATCTCGTGATTGTTAAATGGTTCACAAAATTTAACATTGAAAAAATTCTCCCAAACATGCCAAAAGGATGCCCCAAGGTCATGAGAATCATTATTCACTTTAATCCTATGGGGATCATCAAAATTGCAATTAGCTTTAAGCTACAAAATCATGGACGCAAAACAAACTATGCGTATGGAGGCTTAAAATGCGCGGTAGATCCAAAATTTATTTTATTTCAAACAATGATTTCATGCAACCGTTGTATAGTAATATGATGCAATAACTTTAAAAAACATCTTATGGCCATTGTTTGATCCAAATTTTGAAATATATACTCTTTTCATTCTAATGAACAATCATAAAAAAAGAAAAAATTGAAAACACAACCTAGAAAGTATTTTTTTAGCTCAATTAGCATAGGCCGTTCATTTTGGTGAGATGCTTAGATCTAGGCCTTAGAAGGATTTTTTTATTTCTAATTTTTTTGGATGGCTTTATTATCATTAGATGGACAATGTTACAAAAGAAAAAAATGATTTTAAGTTTATAAAAGCTAAGATATTGAAATTCACAAAATGAATGGTCTAAATTCATTTTTGGAGGTGTCCATTTGACCATATCTAGAGTTTAAATTTAAAAATTTTTTTGTTTTTTTGGGATTGATTATTGAGATGAAGTGAATGTATGTAAATTTTGAGGTCATACAAATACCACAAACATGATTTTCTAAAATGGTCGTTGCATTATACTATAATACAACTGTTACATTGGATCATTTGCTCATTTCTAAAATACAATTTTTGAAATGGCTTTTCAATGTTGGTTCTCTTGGACATGTAAAGTCCTCCCATATCCCTTTCTATAAATTGGCACTTTCTATGCACTACATTAGTAACCTCGAATTCCCCCAACCGTCCATTTTCAAGATCTTCTTATATTTATAAATCTGTTTGATTTTAATTATTTTTAGAATTTAAAACTTTATAATTAGAGATAAAAATTGATGATCACACCATTTTTCGAATTTTTTAAACCAAAATTGCATTCCCATGACTAAGTTTGGAAGTGCGCCTTAACTTGATATTTCAAAGTAAAACATTATATAAACCACACCCTTTATATATAGTGTGAAACTCTTATTGAAAAAGATGTACTTCTAATGTTGGAAATTCTTGGGATTGCCAGAAAATCTATTTTCGCCAACTATGAACATTTAAATACAAAAAAATAGTACAAAGTCATAAGCACTTGCAAATGTTGTAAATGAATGGTTCAAATAATATATACAAGATACATTGTTTAAGATACATCGTTTTTAAGACTCCATACATCTTGACATTGAAATGATCCATTAGAGGGTGGTTTTTCAGAGAGTCAGAATCACTTATTCCAATAGGTTTTTGTGGTACACCTTACTTCTATAGGAAAAGGTTGAAACCATAGAAAATCTATGTCAGAATCACTTATTCCAATAGGTTTTTGACGTACACCTTACTTCTATAGGAAAAGGTTGAAACCTTAGAAAATCGATGGCTTTATATACTTGTGCCACACTACTCACCGGAAAACACAATGCTAGGCACCAAAAAAAAAAAAAAAAAATTGTAAATTGATCATCTCTACTTCACCAATCACAAAACCTAAAAAATTCATAATTTTAAAACCTTAAAATTGATCCATCTTACAACATTTCTCTCACAAGCACTTTTTTCTCTCACAAGCGCTCACAAATCAACCTGATCTACACCATTTTTTGAGCTACAAATTCCTTAAGACAAGAAACGGATGTACATGCCATCACAAGGTTTTCCGGCCCCAGATCCGATTAACCAGCATGGTTGAGATGAGGCCCTAACAAATTTCTTAAAGCCGCGGCCTTGCCAAACCTTGCCGTTTTGTTATTTTTCAATACTAGTAAATTATCGACAAATAGCCAAAAGATTCTCCCATCGAAAGGTGAATTTTAACTTGACATGGATTTCATCTAAATATCTTTGAATTGGTCAATAAAATAATAATGATAATAATAATATTATAATATCAATCATAATAATAACATGAGAATCAACCTCGAATGGCCAAAAGATAATAAATAACACGCATGCTAATTATACATCATAGTTGATACAAACTCATAATGGCTGGCCCAACTGTAACAAACATATCTTTTAAATCTATGAACTTTTCATGAGACTCCAAAAATTCCATCTCAATTTATTTTGTCCAAGATTCACCAGTAGGAACATCCCAAAATCTATCTGGTGCGCATTACTTGCAATAGTATTTTCCATCTCCAAGATGTGACATTAAGAAAACATACAAGATGCAATGATAAATGAGAAATCCAAGTCAAAAGAATGAAAGCACATGGCAAAGAAATGTTGCTTGTGTCAAGTGTTGTGGTCACTTCTTGTACTGTTTTACCTCCTTGATGATGCCTTCAGAGAGTGAGTCTGCATCATAGTTTTTCCCAAAGAATTTCACAAATTCCATTTCTTGATCCATTAGGTACCTGGAAAAATGAAGATCAAATAGAGTTAATATATACAATTGAGGCTTTGGGCCGCCGTAAAATCATTGCAGGCCTATATGCAAACTTTACCGCACCATGATTTCTATGGGATTGTATACAATGTACACCAAGGTTGCTAACACCCTAAACCGCCAGGTAAAAATTCAGCTGATGGGATACATCATTTCTCTACACAAAGTCCGAGAAAATTTTTCTCGGACTTCAAACATTGTCGATAGTACACCCCAGCCATTCGATTTCACATCTGACAATTGGAAGTGATTGTGACATTCTCGTACCAAAGATAAAAGTGTGTTCTTGTATATTTCCCAATTCCTTTTGCAAGGAGAATACAGCATCACACTCAGGATCAGATTACACATTACATGCTCATGGTAACATGTTGCATAGAAAATATATAATGACATTTAAATGCTCAAATCAATGCAAGCATGAGAACAACTATCTGTCTTCTCCAACAAGTTCCAAGTATGAATCATGACCTCAGAAATCGGTACATCATGTATGCATATTGTGGCTCTCAAGTTAGTGCAGTAAAGAAGTAAAATCCCTTGACTGAACAGATTTCATGTTTGCCAATAAGATAGTCATAAAGGATAATTTGTAGACCTTTTGTAAGCTATAATTAGTATGTTTAAAATTCAAAATTTTAAAAGAAAAATTGCATTCTTGACAGATAGTCATGGATAACAACATTCAAGCATTACTACTACTTGCCATCTTTTTTATTTCTTAAAGGTTGCATTAAGGACGAAGCTTGGCTGCACAAAATGTTTCTTGAGGACACTACCTTTGATAGGCCAGCAAAATGCCATTCCAGACTACACATCCCATTTACACACCAAAGTAACATAATCCATGAGAGCACAAGGTCTTAAACAACCATAGGAAGAATCACCATTGCAACTTCTCCAGAATATAGACATAAGACAGAACATATACCAAAAACCAGACTCATTTGTTGTTAAGCCTAACGAGACCATGAAAATCAAGAAGATAAAATACTTTTCTTTGTTGTACACTGTAAAAGGGGTGCGGTTTGAATAGAGCCTAAACTCTAAACAATCAAATTAGAGCCTACCTTCAAATAGTATTGAAAAATGAAGTTTTACTGCTGGAAATCTTTGTGATAGCCTTAAAATATATTTTTATATTTATTTATAAAGTTCAAAGCTTCAAAAATAGTGTAGATCGACAGATCTATGAAAACTTGAAAATCTTGAAAATTGACGGTCTAAAAATACGTTACAAAATACACTATTTTCAAAACTTGAAATTCATTTTTTTCTCATGTCCATGCATCTTGATGTCGAGATGATCAATTTGAAGATATTTGGGAATCAAAACAACCTCTTCTAGTAAACTTTTTGAGGTAGGCTCAAATTTGATTGTTTAGAGCCTCAGCTCTATATAAACTTTTCCCCTGCAAAAGCAGTCAAATACTTTTTTTAATATTTATAAAGGATGTATACTTTGCTCACTGCAAGAGCATAGTGTACATCTACTCCCTTGGTCAGAAGACCCACTTGGGATGATTTTTTCAATTTAAAATTTTGGGAACCACGTGTATAGCTACTCCCTCGGTCAGAAGACCCACTTGGGATGATTTATTTCAATTTGAAATTTGGGAACCACCTAACAATCAGATGATTATTCTCAAAAGAAAAATGTAAATTTTGAGTTTTCTTACACTTAAATATCACCTCAAAAATTGGACGGTCTCTATTAAATTATGAGACATTATTATTTTCAAGTGCATAGAGCGTGCAATCGGGATTTTTTATTTTATTTTTATTTTTATTGAGGTTAATCTATGAGTTGAAGAGGTTACATTCCCAAAATATGGGGTTCAAGACGTTAGATCCCCAAAATATGGGGCCTAAATTAATCCTAGATGGGGTTTTACCCAAGGGGAGTAAATGGACCGTATACTCTTGTGGGAGCACCATGTTTGGCTGCTTATAAAGGAAGAGTGCTTACATAACAATAGAGTGATCCACAAGGTAGTCAGACCCTTCCTCTTCTGTCTTCATGTAATAAACTCGATATGAACGAGCGACTTGGCGTATGTCATCGGTGTTCCCAGTTAATCCAACTAAGTCCGGATGAAATTCTGCAAAATAAAATGAAATTGATCAAGAAGACATTCTTGAGGAGGATTTGCTGCCATAAAAAAATGTTTAGGAAATTTCATATTAAAAAACAAAAAAAATGTTTAGGAAATACATTTGAACTTTGGGTAACATGTTGGCCAGAAGTACAGTACCCGTAAGTCCTAATCCTCATGAGTACTTCCCATGCAACAACATATACACCACAATTCCCTCACAATGGGTCTCCAACAAGTTTGAAGGACTTTCTTATAAATGCATTTAGAAAAGGGGAAACAATAGAGCTGTAAAAGTACGCTCAGAGCTTCTAAATTTGGCTGAAAAGCAGAGAGTGGATCCTTTAGATGTATTAAAAGATTATAACAAAACCAATACGAACAAACTAAATGCATTTATATAGGATAAATATCAAAAGCATCCCACCTTTAACATATTCGCGAACCTGCTCAACAGTATCTCTCTCGGGATCGACTGATATAAAAACAGGTATAATATCAATACCTGCCTTCTGCTCTGTATGCCAAGAAGGAAGCAGCTAATTCAGAATGAGATCCCCAGTTTTAAAAAGCAACATCAAAATAACCAGTTCCATGATATAAGACATTAACAGATGTAAAGGGGGAAAGAAATGACAGAACTATCACATAATAGTTTTCAGGACCAGGAGAATTGCTCATTAAATGTACAGGCCATTGGTTCCCATAAAATAAAACTTACCTCACTAGAAAACTCAATCAATAGTAGACAAAAAAGGACCTAGAAATTTTATGCATTATGACGTACCTATCCATGATCACTCAACAAGCCCATTTACAAAATCAAGGTGTTAATACATATCCCTCTATCTCTTCATTGGCAACTTATAGATTATCCAGGAAATAACTCAATTACAACTTTCTTATGTAGATCACTGTTATCGAAACAAACGTACAAATGGGTCTTTTTGTATCAATCCAAATCATACTATCATCACTTCACCATTGACTAATGTCCTTTTTTGACGACACTAGAGGGGTTAGTGCAGGAACCCAACCCATTGTATTAATTTGTTGAAAACTTTACACGAGGCAAGGTGCTAGTCCATGGTTTTACACTATTATATAACTATTGGGCTTCCACATACAAGGGACCTCACTACAATTCTCTCATTATCACTCCCAAGTACATAGGAACCTGACCACATCAACTCTTTTCACTCAAGCTCAATAGAAAATCTATATTTCCTATCTTTCATGTATGACTTTTTCTCCTTCATTCCGAGGGGCTATTGCCTTTGCTTCCATAATGCAATTTTGGATTTTCCATGTCATATTCCTCGATGTCCCATGGATGGAGAAATGTTCGTCTTCCTCAGCCTATTGGTTTTTTTGAGGAAAACGCCCAAAAAAGCACATTTGATGAAAAAGTGATGGTGATACTCATTATTGACCCCATATATTCATCACTTTTCTAAATTTCTATCAGAAGTTTGTAGCTTCTTTTAAAAAGTTGCTCATGAGAACTACAAGGCTCTAGGATGTATTGACTTCATCCCCAATAGGTTCTAATGTTATGTTTTGATCCCATATTCTCAAATGAGTTCGAGAGGGCTTTTTGAGGTGATTCCTCCATAGTCATTAGGCCCACATGTGATTCCATCTTCCCCACTCCCACGTTAGGAACGTTCCAGGATTAGCCTCCAAGCTCGAACAAGTTGCCCACGTTTTCTTTTTTTTTGGTGTTTTTGTTGGGGGAGTGGGGAGTGGGGGGGTAGCCTCCATGTATTCCCAACAAAGAATTGGAAGATGGTTCAGGATCTCAAGAAACCCAATTATATTTTGATTTCCAAAACATGTTATAACAGGTTCCTTCATTGAACCAAGGATTGAACTAAGTTAATTTTAGACCCATCTCCTATTTACATTGGATAATATGGGACTTCTCCAAAGATATTTCCTTCAAATTCATTGAGCACACAAGGATTAGCTTTCGCTCACCAATACGTCTCCAAGTTTACCTAATAAAAATACATTAATAAGTCTAATAAAGATATCTAAATAAGTTATCATTAATTGTGAGTTTGTGACCCACCAAAATTTTATTCAGATTTTGAAACATCAAACATCCGTTGGGTTTCAAGATCCGGTTTGAAGTTTGAAAGAGCCAATTGGAGGTTGGATCTTGAGTTGGTTTTTGACAGCCCAATGAGAGGCGGACAGGTTTCTTTTGTCAAAAAGTTGTTTCCCAGAGCCCGTGTTTGTCATTCATTTCACATCTCTTCATTCTTGGGCAACACTTCGCCTATATTAAGTCATGGGCATATTTTCTCTCTTCTTTACAAAAAATTCCCACGTCTTTCACGTTTTTTCCCCAGTATAGAAATTGCTCCATTTTTCCATCCCAAATACATTCCCTATTATTTCCTGAAATATTTTTTCCCATTCTCTCATTCAAAAATGCTTCTCCATCTTCCAACAATTTTGTTCTTTCCAACAATTTTGTTCTTTCTTCCTCACCTTTGTTTTCTGCCATTTTTCTAAATAAATTGACCAATTTTTATCCTAAACATCTTTGATTACCCGTTTTTCATTCTCCACTTTTTCCTGCTCCTCTTTGATTCTTCTCTCTTCAATTGTTTCTCCTTCCAACACATGATAGCAAGAGTTGGAATAAGAGAAAAGTTGATCTATATCCATGCTAATATCTCCAATTTCTTTTGAGCATTGCCTTTAGCAAGAAAGCACTTTCCAGTACTTCCTTATTTCCTCCTCCTCTGTTCCCCCACTTTTCATTCCTATCCGCTCTTATCCTTTTGGCTAACTCACCTGTGAGACTCTCTGCTATCCCTCCACACGGCTGGCCATTCTAAGGGTAAGTGAGCCTTCTCTTTTCAATGATTGTCTTACCCCTTTTTATCTTAATTTTTTGTCCATGAGTTCGTTAATTTTATTTTTGTTGGGGACTCCGATATTTCACTTTTCTATAATGTGTCTCTTGTCTTATCCCCCTTTCCGGCGCGCTATGGTGCTATCCCGTATGTGGGGGCACTCGGCTCTACATCGTCACACCAAACCACCCATCGAGCAGGGATGACAGTCAGCCTTAGTGATCCGACGATGCTGAGTGGAAGGGTTGTTGCTCAAACGAATAAAAGTTACTCTAGGGATAACAGGCTGATCTTACCCAAAGTTCACATCGACAATAAGGTTTGGCATCTCAATGTCGGCTCTTCGCCACCTAGGATGGTAGTACATTCCAAGGGTTGGGTTGTTCGCCCATTAAAGCGATACATGAGCTGGGTTTAGAACGTCGTGAGATAGTTCGGTCCATATTCGGTGTGGGCATTTGAGCATTGAGAGGACCTTTCCCTAGTACGAGAGGATCGGGAAGGACGCACCTCTGGTGTACCAGTTATCGTGCCCACGGTAAATCCCCTCAAGGAGTGCTTTATATCTTACCTTTCTGTCTCGCAAGGGTAACAAGTCCCTTGAAAGTACCAACAGGAACTCAAAAGCATTGCCCATCTTTTCCATTGCTCTTCCAGGTTTGCTTCTTCATTCTACATGATCGAGAGGCACGTGTAATGTTAACACAATAGAGGCACACCCTTGTATTCAATCTACTCTGTACATCCTTCTCCTTCTAAAGTGTGAATCAATAATTTAGCAGGAACTTCCGAATTAGGTTGAACTTCTACACAAACCCTTGCATAATAAACTTTTTTGCCATCTCAAGTGGCACGATCCAAAAAACAGTGTTTCCAATGAAGGTCGCCATGTATCTGAGGAGTTTAACCAATTATCTTTGCCAAGAGTGCTTATCGGTATTTAAACGCCTTCAGGACCAACATATTTACCTCCTACAAACCATAGCCCTCCTTTGAGGACCTTTTCCATGTCTTCTCTTAGGTTGAATGCAAATAGAATGTGGCTATACCGATGGCTATGGTCTCACTTGTATCTTTTAAGTGGGATTAATCATTTCATTTCAGTAAAGACCATTACGATCTTTTGCCATAAAAAGTCCCAATGAGGACTTTCTCAAGCTTTCCTCCACATTTTCTCAAGCTTTCCTCCATTTTCTCCTTTGGCAATATCACCATTAGCCTCCCACTTTGCATTGTTGGTTTTGGATCAATCAAATGTCAACATGTTCACACTTTTTCTCCAACGATTTGCGAGAGCTTTTGACCTCATCCATGGAAGGGTATGGTGTTGAGCTCTCCTCTCCAAGTTGATATCCGATTCAAGTTGGTTTCAAAATGGGGGAAGTGAGGAAGAAAAGGATGGACCAATGGAGAAAGGGGGCATTTGGGGGAGGCGAGGGGAATGAGGAGGGGCTAGAAGGGGGATTGACGGGTGTTGGGTGGAAGGAGGTGGGGAGATTCTCCGGTTGGTTTCTAATGGGGGAGCAGTCTTCGCAAAATCAAAGCCGGAACGGTTAACCGAACATGGGCCTGAAAGCGGTTTAACCGGCCTAACCAGTAAACAGGCTATATCAACCGCTCTAACCGGGCAAGTTCCCGAGCAGTCAAAAAAGTGTTGAAAAAAAATAAAATAAAATACAAAAAAAACATCCACTAAATATGAAAAGCATATAAAGAATGATTAAAACAAAACACATTCAAATGAAGTTGAAAATTAACGAAAAAAATGGATGTTAACCCATTTTATATTTTCCAAGGGCTAGTTTTAAAATTTTCTAAAAAATATGGGAAAATATAAAAGTGAGTATTAATGACCAAAACAATTTTTAATCTTTACCATAATGTAAAGAACATTTAAAAATTCATTACAAATCAAATTCCTTATTTTTAAGAATTTATATATAATTTTTTGAAATTTTTTTTTTAAATACCAGTTGATCACCCTTGCTGCCCAAAACCAGAAGATCTAACCGGGCGGTTAGCGGTTAGATCGGGCGGATTTGGGAACAATGTGGGAGAGGAAACAAAGAACAGGATGGGGCAAGGGGGTCTGTTGGCACAAGGGGCCAGAAGGGGAGCAATGGGTGCCAGGTGTAAGGAGGGGGGAAGCTTCTTCCTCAACTACTTTGTAACGTCCATCCTACTTCTTAAGGAAAATAAGGCATTGCATTAAAAAATATCATCAACTAAAGAAAAATGCTGATTTTGATTATGCATTATGAAATTTCATTAAAAAATATCATAAACTAAATAAAAATGCTGATTTTGACCATGCATTATGAATTTCATTAAACTCTTCTCTTTCTACCCTCCAACCACCCCTAGAAAGTCACTATCATTCCCCAAATGAAAGAAATCCACTCTATAGAGGCAATAGAGAAGCATGTGAAGTCAACGGCCCATGGTCAAGTTGCACCAAAGAGGTCAAAATAATCCAATAAAGTTTTAGAATACATATTAAGTGTGTGTGGGGGGGGGAAATCACCAAGTATTCCCCAAGCAAAACCCCTGAATATTTCCCAGCACAAGTCCACTATGTAAATCTATACTATTTCAGCAAATCATAAGTCACTGTACCAACAAACCATGCCTTCTGTTATACTTCATGGCTAAATAAATTATTGGAGCTTGTTGACTCACTCAACATTAACCCAAACATTGCTATGCTCAAAGGAATGGGAAAAGACCATCAAAATGGGGGCAATGGCAACACCCTTATAGTAAAGGGAGACCGAAATAATGCTAGGTTATGCGCGTCCAAGAAAGCCCAATGTCCCTCTATATTAGCCACATTGTTTGACCATATCTTTTACCTTTGCAGGCACCTACATCAGCTTCAGACACATCTGGCAAGAGGTAAACTAAATCATTAACTCTCTCAGCATAGAGGGTGATGCAGGGAATCCACTACGGTCAGGTCACTTTTCATGCCCGGAGGGGGAACGTGTTCCCACCATTTTTTGTAGTTGTGGGACTGTATGGCCCTTCGTTTTGCTTCTAGCTTACATATGAGCTCCAGACCCCACCATTTATGATGTTGGGGGAATTTTTTGGTATCTATGTCTGTGACAAGCACCCGGAGCCATGTAAAGATCGATCTTTCATCTGATACATAAAATAGTTTTCCCAAAAAAAACAGGGCTAGAAAGACCTGTCCTAGGAAAACCTGAAGTCTGAATATGGATATAAACAGAAATTTATCAACACAAAATCAGAAAAATAAAGACTACCACCCTCATTATCCAACCAAATAGAAAAGAAAAAATTTAAGGTTACAGTGATTTAAGAGAAATAAGTGATGATAACATACTGATTTTGTCAATTAAGTTCTCTCAAAAACAAAACATACTGATTTTGTCAATTGCTAAGACCATCTTCTGTAGCTCATCTGGACAAATATCAGGACAGTGAGTGAAGCCAAAATATATTAATGTCCATTTCCCATGAAAATCTTTATCTGTTACAGGTTTCCCATCCTGATTGACAAGATTAAATGGGCCGCCAATAGCAGCTTTCCCCACAGATGGCCCTTGTTTCACTGCTGCAGTGGAGGTTTTTATTTCTGCACAAATCAAAGATAAAAAAAATGATGCTAAGGAAAGAGTTATGGCTAGACCAACTTGTTGAATATTTGAATAAAAATGTCTGATCTAATATTCATTGCACATAAACCAGTGAAACCATAGTGCATTAGATAAGACTAGCCGACATGTGTATGTAAACTAGTCAGAAAGCAATAGGACAAGCACTGACCAGGCATAAAGCATAAATGACTGGTGTCAACTTCATAAGCTAAAAAATTAATATATTTGTTGCAAATAACAAGCATGTAAAAAAAACTAATTATAATGACAAGTATTTTTCAAATTTGGATTCTTTGTAATGGGGATAGGCAGATGCAGGACAGTGATTCTCATCCACAAGATCAAAATTACTTTCATTTTCAAGGCACATTTTCCATGATTGCAGTGAGTCTTTCATAATAATATGCACCTTAGTGTTCAAAAAATTCAAGAATGCATTGGAAAAAGTATGGCTAATTTGGTGAGAAAAATCACTCTAGGAAACAGTGAGATCAAATCATATGTTGATTAAGAGTTTTCGAATCAGGTTAGGTTTCTCAAAGTTGTCATTTCAGAGAGTCGTCAATAGAATGCTCAAATTCTAAGTTCCACAGTTTTCTGAATAAAGCCAAAGGTATTTGAATAAATAATGAATGTTAGAGTGGCTATAGGAAGATGGTTTACACTGCACAAGAATATTGAGATTTGAGCGTTGATATGATAAGGCTGTCCGTAGTGGTGAACTTTCCATCCGAGAGGCCAGACTTTGCAACCACCCACAATAGAATCATTAGAAGCTGAAGTCCAGTGCAGCTATGAGGACTTAGAATACTCTAAGGATTAACATGACAACTTAGAAGTTCTCCTCCCATGAGAAGTAAGTACCTAGGTGTTTATACGCAAAAATTCCAGCAAAGCAAGCGTAGCCACCGCCTCGATTTCCCATGCAAACTCGTCGATCATTGGTAGGGATAAGGGTCATGTCGAATTGTAATGAACTGGCCATCGGATTGCTCTCGTACAGATTACCGGTAGTGCCGGCTTAAGAGGCACAAAACCGAGAATCTACTATAAGATTTGAGAAAGAGTTTTACGACAGAAGGGGGAGATTTAGAAAAGTTTTGTAGAAAGACTGAAAATAATTATGAAAAAAGTAGAGAAAAAGGGAGGGTGACCTCAAGCCGGGCCCCCAAGCCAGGCACCCAAAGTCGGTGGCCGGTTCAAGATCATATTCGGTGTGCCGACTAGTTCTGGTCTTTCAGAGTCCACTGGGCTAGAAGTATCGGTGTCAAGAGGGGTTTAAGTCTGAAGGGTATTGGTATTAGTGTTTAGGATGCCAAGTTTGAGGTTCGGGTCTAAGGCTCAAACTAAGGGTCTTGAAGATCGAGGCGAGTCTGTGATGTGACAGAGTTTCAGCTCTCATGTGTGAATTCTAGGGTTCCAAAATTGGAGGCCAAGGCTCTTATTTATAGACAAAATCCCTTTCAACAGTAACAAACAAATTTTGATATGATTTGGGTCGTCGATTTGTAGCAAAACTAGTGCCAACGCCGATGTTGACACTGGCAACACCGCAACTTTAACATCACTTAATCATTTCAAAGTCACGTCATCAATGCTCATGCTATCGACAAATCATTACAGCTTACGTAACACACTTCCACCCATTAATGAAAACATTGTTTTGGCGGGTGGCTTGCTATTGGGGTCTCATCGATTGGCAGCAAGGCCACCCCTAACGCCGGCGTGGTCGCCACTAACGTCATATTCCTAGTGGTGTACGATGCTGATAGTTTGGACTTGTTTTTTTCGAACGTTGTCGCCGCAGACACAGGCATGGGCACTACCAACACCAGCCTTAATAACTACATTTCCAATACTTGGTCCTATCCCATTTAATGAAATCATTGTTTTGCAGGTGTAGGAGGCTGTCTCTACTCAGCGTTGCCACCCCCAACGCCGATGTTGAGGAAGTTCGAAGAGTATTTTTCACTTATTGGGCTCATACCTAGAATATTTTTCTTGAAATCTTAAGAAAATTTCTGAATTGTAAAGCTAAGCACGTGGAGGACCCATATTGATAGACCCGGGGCCTGAAACAAAACTCGAGGCTTAAGACATCCGGGTGCTACCACTAACGCCCGCGGTCCCATTGCCAAGAATAATCATTCCCCATTCAACACTTATGCACCAAACCAAACTATGAACGTATGACGTCGACCAGCAATCATGGCACTAAAAATCCAAAATTCGAAGCCATATGGCCTAACTAAGCAACCATTGACATGGGTGTATACAGGTAAAAAAGTTGTTGTGATGTGTTGTATCTGTCGTTGCCACCAATGACGCCGGCGTTGGTGTCAGCATCACCACTCTATTCCTTGCTCTAAACACCGTCCAATCCCACGGACAACTTTGGGATGACTCTCCATACATCCTCAGGACCGGGGAAGGCTATGTTCAAGCAAGAAGAACAAGCTCAGGCCCCATAACCCTGGCATCAGCTTACAGGAAATGTGCTTTGAGTGGTAAGACCCCATTTATCTTCTCTACAACTTCCCTAAATAGTTGGGCATTCTCCCCTTCTTGAGTGCATCATAGGCCATCCGAATTGCCTCTGTCTGGGCAATCAGATTATCGCAGTGTCGTGCTATGAAGAGATGGCGGAGGATCTTAGTGCACTTGCTATAGAGAAAAGCGTAAGCCCCGACATCAAGCCGTTCTCCATTCACTATGACTTCAAGACAATTATGGTCGATACCACCAAAACAATGAGTGTCTATCATCTCGGTTGAGCCATCTGCCTCTAACACCATTATCAACAACACTTGGTGTTCACAGCAACGAAGCCATCCCAAACAAGCAGCTACATGGGCCTTGAATCTCGATCTCACGTGTCTAGCCAAAAGTTCCTGGGGGCAACAAACGTCCCGCCTCCACACCACAGAGGATTGTAACAGAAAAAACAAAAGGGCCATCGATCATTTCTTCTCAGGAAAAGAGGTTCAGCAATACCACTCGAGGAAGGATTCAGCAAAGCTATACAATTCAAAAAATTTCTTAAGACGAATTTACCAAGGAAAATACTCTAGGGATGGGCCCTACAAGTAAAAAATACTCTTTGATCTCCCCTAAATCCGGCATCGGAGGTGGCAATGCTGAATAACAACAACCCCCTACACATGCGAAACAATGACTTCATTAAATGGGATAGGACCAATTATTAGCAATGGAATCATTAAAGCTGGCATTGGTAGTGCCAACGCCTGTCTGCGGTAACAACGCTCGAAAAAAAGCAAGCCCAAACTGTTAACATTGTACACCACTAGGAATGTGGCGTCAGTGGCGCCGGTATCAGTGATGATCACGCCGGCGTCACTGGTGGCATCGCTACCAATCATGACCCCAATCGCAAGCCACCCACCGAAACAATGTTTTCATTAATGGGTGAAAACGTGTTACGCACGCCATAATGATTAACTTACAGCGTTAGCACTGATGGCATTACTTTGAAATGATTATGTGGCACTAAAGTCACGGCATTACCAGTGCCAACGCCAGTCCCTGCAAACCGATGGCCCATAGCAAATCGAAAACTTTGTGACATTGTTGAAAGGGATTTTGTCTATAAGTAGGTGCACTAGCCTCCAATTTTGGAACCCCAAAATTGACAAATGAGAATCGAAACTCTGCCGCATCACAGGCTTGCCTGTCCAAGCCCTAGACTCGAACCTCAAGCCCGGCATCCTAAACTCTAATACCAACACCCTTCAGACCCTAAACCCCTCTTGACACGGATACCTCTAGCCCGACGAACTCTGAAGGATCGGAACAAGTTAACAAACCAAGCACGATCCTGAACCAGCCACCGACTCTAAGTGTCGGGTATGGGAGCCTAACTTAAGGTCAGCCCCCCATTATCTCAGTTTTTTCTTAATTATTTTCAGTCGTTTTACAAACATCTTTCTTCCCCGCTTTTACCGAAAAACTCTTTCTCAAATCTTCTAGCGGATTCTTGATTTTGTGCCTCTCAAGCCGGCACTGTCGGTAATCCATACGAGAGCGATGACAACCAGTCCCCCGTCCGGATTACAATTCAACGGGACACTTACCCCTACCATTGATCAATGAGTTTGCACAGGAAATAAGGCAGAGGTTACACTTGCTCCGTCGAAATTTTCGAGTATAAGCTGGAGACCAAAATCATCCATCGCATAGTTTACTTGGAGTTAGTTATTTGGTACTTGGTAGCCTTTCAGATAGTGGTGCACTAAGAGGGGGGTAGGTTGCATATGCCAAGCTCAGAAAGGAGAGATATTTAGAAGGAACAAAGGTTGTAGACCTCAGAGCCCCTAAGAAAATTAGGCAAATAATGTTTCTCTCATTAAACATGAATTTAAAATTTGACATCAAACATATGAGACCAGGATTTTAGGCATAAGAATTAAAAGTGAGACATCGATAATATTTTAGAAAATGAGCGGTCATGAAAGTCTTAACAATGCAAAAAAATGAGGAATATGATCACCCTCTTAAAAAGTGTTCCTATGGGAATCAATAATAAGGAATAGCAACAAGCAGCAAGTACAATAATGCCATCCTCATTAGTACATAAACATTTCTATTTATCCACATACACAAAGCATCACAATAAGCCTCTTCATGGCTTATATCGTGGTAGCTTAAATACAAAATCGACCAATCCCAACTCACCGTCACAATCTACCTTCAATATGCCGTTTCTTCTCTTTGTCATAATAGAATATCAGCCCTGCTCCAGTCAAGACCAACAAGACGAAGCTTAACCATGAGACAGGCTGCAACACCAAGTTAAAGGTATTCATTAGCCTTTAAATGTCCAATATGAACAACACATAACAAAAGCAAAGCTAAAACAATCTGTCATACACTTAACAAATAATTTTGTACAAAAGTAATTCTTGGAAACTAGGGAATAAGAATCAAGACCCACCCAAGCAAACTCAGTATGGGCACTAGCAAGTGTTTAAACAAGAGGCACGACACAATCTAGTCTTTCAGTGTCTTTTAAGTTTATTTGAAGTTTTTTCTTAAAATCCTAGCAAGCCTTCCCAACTCCACTCATCCCAAGACCAACATGAGGCCACAAAGAAAGATCCAATAAAAACAATACACATTAAGAACAACAAAATTGATAAATAAAAAAAGTAGAAGCCACTTGAGGAATGAAAGATCATGGAACAAGGGTCACACAACATCAACCCATAACCACAGAATCACATGCCCCACATAATTTACAATAATATTCATCAATAAAATAATAGTGAGCCTCTACCAGGTAGCATCCACCCACGACAGGGGAACAGATACACATGCTCACATTCATTGTTGTTAGGCCCCCAGAGGAGTAGCCACATGAACTCCATCCATGACATGCAAATATTACATAAAAGAGTAAAAACACACTTCCAAGGAACATGCAAGTTTAAACTAATTAAGTTAAAGCTTGCTATTCATAGGACATCAGTACATTCACACCATAGGTGACACGTTTCCATGAGGCATTGGAATTTTTCAATAAAGAGTAATTGCAAAAATATTATTGAAGTACTTTATATTGGATAGATTTTAGGTATCTCAAACCAAAGCTTTCTTCCTAGTGCGTGCAACAACTTCCAATACTCACATGAAGGCATGCTACTCAATCCAACTTCTAGTTGCTAAAAGGAATAGCACTCCCCTTTTCTAGCATATCACAATGGAGCATAGCAACAGCATCCTCCCAAGAGAGAATTGTATAGAACAACGTTTTCTTAATCCCATTTCATCAAGCACTGTAGCTCATATCCCCACCCCGCACACACTAACTGAAAATAATTACAATAAAAAAAAATAACATAGGTAAAAATCTCCCATAAATTGAGGAACGCACAGGGAGGGTGCATTCAATAGCATGTTCTGATATACTATAAAACAGTGTATTTCATAACATTGAAAAAGTATTCAACCATATTTCAAATCATGTCACTATACTTGGTAAGAATATTAAAGTGATATTTTGTTTAACAAACTTACCCACACATCACTTCCATCCCATGTGTTAGATTAATCCTAGAAGACTTCCAAGGAAATGGGCATCACCGAAAAGAAACACAGGCAATTTATCCCAATTATTTGATCAATATATTGCATCAAGATCATCTCAGATCGCACAATATCCATTTCAGTACTAGGAACATATTACTAGAAGGCATTATATTCTAATAAAAATGCCAATCATTCAAGCCTAAATGGTTGTTTCTCCTAGGTTCACATAGATTGTCTTGGTAGGATCGCATAACAAGTACCCAAATGTTTTAGATAGCTGTCGAGCATGGATATTTCTCAATGTCATTAAAGCTCTTAGAAAAAAATTTATTATCTTTATTAATTTTTTTAATATCTATAAGTTTTGTTCCTTCCAATACAAGTACTTGTGAAATTATTTGTTTCCATCTTCAATTTCTCTATATGTTTCATTAATCTTGAACATAATAGAAACATGTGTAGCATGTTTTCATGGCTAGTTGGAATAATGTATGAAGTGCATTTAAAAAAGAAGATAGTGTGGCCCAAATGTAATTCCAGTGTACAAAAAGATGGTAGTAGAAAGGAAATACACAAAACAAGCTATTGTTTTTTTCCTTTTAAACATTAAGAGGTCAATATTAAAAAGTAATCTCAATAATATCACATGAGGAACTAGACCTCAAACAGGGGAAAGATAAGTCCTAAAAGTTTCAAGCAGCCCATTTAGTAAAGCTAATCAATGCTACTGAGTGATATTTAATAATGAAAATAAATGAGTACCCCTCCTCGAACAGGCTTCCCTGTTGCACCAGTGTCATCTGAACCTTTGGCCTTCTCCCCTTCCGTGGAACCATCATCCATGGGTTTCTCTTTAACAGGAACTTCGGGCTTCTCATTAACAGGATCTTGGGGGGGAGAACTACTGGTAGCCAGGTATCTAAAGGACCACATTAAGGTATGATTTGCACAACCAAGGGGGTTAACCTACAAAAAATGGACAACACCAAGAGTTCAGATAAAAAACATAGGTGAAAAGAACAAACTTAAGCAGCCACTAGTGAACAAACAGACGACTATAGAGTAAATATCATGTGTTATAAAAACTAGTACACAATGTCCAAAAGTCTATGGTCATGGAAACAAGGTGCGGAAGTACACAGTGACAATTATGTATAAGTAGATAGAAAGGCAGACTAAATAGGCAGTTACTTCATATAATTATCACAAAAACCTCTTCTTCTTTTTTTGGGTACATATGACGAGACCATCAGATATAGCTAAAATGCTTAATTACATATTTTCCATCTCTAATAAACAAGACACGACCTCTGCAATTCTAATACAGCTAACAAACTCAGACATGAATGTAAGTACTAATTTACAAAACAAGGAAACAGAAATGTGACAATTGACATTCTTACCAAAGGTAATTTTGTGGCCTTGGGGAGATAAGCGATGGGTGAACCTCCATGCAACTGGAAAGGGGAAAAGCACGAAGATGATTTGGGTGACCTCGAGTAGCTATGGAAAAGGCGATAACCACTGCTAAAGCAGCATTTAGAAGCTTTCCTCAATATATTGGTAGCCATTGTTCCAGAATCTCATGCACTATTTCTTGGTTGAATTTTTTATACTGTAAACAATGTTTTAATAAAAATAGTTAGCTCATTTTAGAACAGAAAAAACCCAATTCATAGTTATGGAGATCACATATTTGTAACCTTGTCAAAATAAATGCCCCTCGTTATAAAAACAAAGCAATAAGAAAAGATAAAAAAATTACAAGAAAAAATAAATAAATAATGTCTCTAACACACTTTATGGTTTATTTGCTTCTGTGATCATTCCATCCAATTTTCATTACAATACTAACACTATGTTCCAAATATATATATATATATATATATATATATATATATATATATATATATATATATATATATATATATATAATTGCACAAAAAACACCTTTAGAGAGAAAATTGTACAAAAAACACCTTCAGAGTGATTTGGAAACTTTAAGTTAAAAAAAAAAAAAAAAAGTGGGAGGGAAAAATAATATAATTGCAAATATGCAAGCCATGATTGAAGAAACATCATTCAAACTGGAAAGCTACAAATGCGCAAAAGACGAATCAAAGTGAAGAATGAACGCCATTTCAGTATTACCTCTAGTAAACAACTCAAATGGTAACTAAAAAAGCCAAATGGACAGGTTAAGAAGTAATATCAATCCACTTAAACAAATAACAAAATCAACTAAACAAGATTTATCTTGATTCAGAAAAAATACCATAAATATTATAAATTAAATGAAAATCAATGAATTGAATCAACTGGGAGTAAGGCAGAAGAATACGACGGTAACTGGGAGTAAGGCAGAAGAATACGACGGTAGCATGTAGAGAGCCTTTCAATGCAACAAAAAACTATGGAAAGAAAAACATCATGGAGAAGATAACAAGTAATTATAATGACATCCTCAGAGACAAGTATATAGCTACACAATTTCTACTAATAATAAATCAAAAACATCAATGACAGTAACAATAATACTAGGATTACTGTATACATTTTTTACTGTACATTCAGGGATGATGCAATTGGAAAGGGAGTAAACCTGAGCCCTGATTGAGGAGCTTTCAAGCATGAAATTATAGGAAGGATAAATCAAATGAATGCAAAGTGATCAGGAAAACACAATTACAAATCAAGAATCATAAAAACATACGAGAAAACAAAAACGGGAAGATGGTTCTCAATTTTTCAGATAGACTATGGAAGATGGAAATTTGAAATGAAAATTGAAAGTTAATACCTTATCAGCGAGTACCTCCCCTGTGAGCTTTAACCTCGCTCACTGTGATACCTCTCTCTCTAGAATAATGCAGGGTAAGTAAACCCTAAACCCTCTCTCTCCCTCTCTCTCAAAATGCCTGATCAACCCTAAACCCGCTCTCCCGCTATTGTGGTCTCGGGCTTTATAGAAACGCTCTTAGATTCATTTTCGTATAGGGAGTATAATATGATCCATATGACCACAATAACCGCGGACCACGGAGTCGTAACCGTCCAACTGATGGGTTGGACGATGATGGAGTGAAAGCTAGTCCAATCGATTCTTGATGGTGATTACTGTTAAGACCACATTCTTAGAGGCAATCATGTGGATCATAATAGACTTCCTCGAGGAATTACATTGTGCTCCTCTTTGTGACATGATATAGGGTAATCTCCGTCAAATTAGTGGTTTGAACGTTGATGAAGAGGATTCGGCTTCTCACGTTTGGGTAGGTCTCACTCTCACTATCACTGTTCAACCTATTGACGTACGGTGATGAGATACAGTTTTTGAATGCTTTCTAGGAATCACAAAATATCTCGAACATTCGAATGGGGAATATTTATTATTGGATTTTATTAGGCTACTCACTTCTTTTAATAGGGTGCCGTTTGTATAGAGCATAGGCTCTAAACAATAAAATTAGAACCTACCTTCAATTAGTGTTGATACATGTGGTTTTAATACTGAAAATCATTGTGATAGCCTTAAAATATATTTTCATCTTTATTTATACAATTTAAAGCTTTAAAAATAGTGTAGATCGACATATCTATGAAAACTTGAAAATTGATGGTCCAAAAATGCGTTATAAAATACATTATTTCCAAAATTTGAAATCCATTTTTTTCTCATATCCATACATCTTGATGTCGAGCTGATCAATTTTAGGATATTTGAGCATTAAAACAACCTCTTATAGTGAATTTTTTGGGGCAGGCTCCAATTTGATTGTTTAGAGCCTCAGCTCTATATAAATTGTTATCTTTTGAATATCATCTATACTTGCTCAATATGGTTTTGCATGAAACTTTTTTTTCTTGATGAGTAACTTTTGTTTAGAGGTATTTTAGGTAATTAATTATTGTTGGGTATAAATAAAAAGGACTTGGTTTTTATGCGGCCAAGCCCGCATATATAAAAATGCTCGCCTTTTAATGAATCTATTTTTGAGATGGATTTGAAGACTTAATTTTTAAGGACATGTAATCTAACATGGAGATCATGAATATAAAAAATAAATAAATTTTAAAAAATATAAATAATAATTCTACTAAGAAAACATTTGGACCGTTAGTTTCCATTATTTTTAGAAGGAACACCTACTTACATCCATCTTTTAAGATAGATGCTTTATACTTTCTGGACTACATATGTAGAAATGTGGTCTAACCCGCATGAAACAATTTTTCAAATAAAAATTTTATAAGATAATATTATTTGATTGACTATTATTAATTATTACCAAAATCTTACGTCCGTTAAAAAAAAAATTAAATTAAATTATTTAGGTAGGGTGTAACATCGTTTACATGGAGTATTAATTATGTTTCGACAACTAAATGAATAACATTATCATATTCTCAAAACATCTAAAAATCTAAGTAGGCTACTCACGGGCGCACAACACCTGCACACGTGCTATGCATTGTACGTAGATGCACTATTCAACCTCAACGTACATTTCTGGCCCTCGATTGTTTATGAATAGGTTGTGAAGCTCTTCATTAAGAGCCCGTTTGGACGTCCTAGTAGAAATGGAACACTTTTATCTTTAGCTACCCATGAGGGCTTCCCTGTACATAGCCACCAAAGAATGTAGGTAACCAGCTCCAATTGGGATTGTCTACAAAGATACCATTTATCTTTAGATGCAGTTTGTATGGGCCGAGGCTCTAAACAATCAAAGTAAATACGTAAATCGCACCTTCAAATAGTGTCGAGAAATGTGGTTTCAATATCGGAAATCTTTGTGATAGCCTTAAAATATATTTTCATCTTTAATTCTAAAATTTAAAGTGTCAAAAATAATGTAAATCGAGCAGATTTGTGAAAATCTTGAAACTTAATGGTGCACTATTTCCAAAACTTAAAATCCATTTTTTTCTCATTTCCATACATCTTGATGGCGAGATGATCAATTTGAGGATATTTAGGCATCAAAACAACCTCTTATAGTGAAATTTTTGTGGTGGGCTTTAATTTGATTGTTTAGAGCCTATGCTCTATATAAACTTTTTCTTTTATATTTTATACATGGAAGTTACAATCATTCACAATCATTAGATGTCAAATTAGACAGCTTGGGGTGAGTCACCAAGTATGAAAATTATTTGTTTTTAAATTTTGTGTCTATGTAATGACACTCTTACAACCATCCATTTTGAAATTTAAAGGATAATAATGATTGTTACCTCCATGTATAAAACATAAATGATTTTTTTATCGACAATCCCGCTCTAATTTTATCTTAATTTTTCAGCTTAAATGGCAAAATGCACTCTTTTTCTTCTTACCAAAAAAAACCAAAAGCCCAATATTGGTGGCATTTTCCATAAACATTTGTTCCCCTGTGCTCATAATAGTGGCAATCTGCATATTTATGCACAAAACTAGTGCATATTTATTGTCATGGCCATCCCAATGGTAACCATGTTGATTGGAAATTATGCTCAATTTTCACCAAAGAACTCGAATATTAGTGCAAATAAAATAGGCATTGGATGAAGGGTGTGATTTGTATAAGGTTGCAACCTTAAACAATTAAGGTTAGGTGTACCTCCAAATTTTGTGATAAATACAACATTGTTTTCAAAATTTATTAGGATGGTCTAAAAATCTATTTTCATCTTTAGTTGTAACTTTTAGACTCCAAAAATGGTTCAAATCAAGTAAATATATAAATAAAATCTTGAAAATTGATAGTCCAAATAATATGTTGCAATATGCACTATTTTTGGGACTTGAAATATTTTCTTCTGTTTTTCATATCCATCCATCTCGATGTTGAGATGATTAATTAGAGTGTATCCCAACATTAAAACAGCCTTTTTTTCTTAGCTTTATGAGGTGCACGTTAATTCTACAATGATGTTGCAACCTTATATAAATTTTTTCATACATCTATATTGTTGAGGAAAAGTTACTGGTTAACCACTTCAAATCCAATTCCTCCTCAAGCTCATTTGTCCCCCCAAATGTCTTTTTTTTTTTTTTTTTGACTCGAAACACTACACAGACTACTGCAAATCCATTTTTGCCTCAAATCCATTTATACCTTAAATGCATTAGAGCTCAAGTCAGGTGATTTTTTAAGGATTGAAATGAATTATACATAAAAATCAAGATGATCGGCATGGAGAATTTATTTCATCCAAAATCAATCTCTACCATTAGGGGTGGTAATGGACTTGGACCAAACCTAGTTCGAGTATGGGTTAAAAAATTGGACCCGATGGGTCGGCTCTAGGTCCAAATATTGGACCTGAACACTATTCGGATCTGTGTCCATGTGGACCTGACTTGAACAGTGTTATTATTTAAATAATATTTAATTTATAATAATTTAATAATATTTAATTAAATATATCTATATATTTTAAGTTTTAATATATAAATAATTCATGTACATATTTAATATAATATTTAATTATATATTTTGTTTTTAGGTTGGGTCCAATCGCGTCCGGTTGGGTTAGGGTCCAATCGGTCCGAGTCGAACCCCCTACCATCTAAGGGGGGGGGACCTACTGCTACTGGACCTATTATGACCTAAATAGGGTCCCCCTACCATTAAGGGGGGGGGGGGGGGGCAGCAGGGGGGACCTACTGCTACTGGACCTATTATGACCTAAATAGGATAGGAGTTTTGGAGAGCCAATCCATGCACCCATTCAAGTGTGGCCCCCTTCAAAAAATTAATGTTTCAAATTTTTTTTTATTGTTGATAAAATCCATGTTCCATAGTTGAGATAGATTTTGGATCCAAAATCTCATAGAATTAGAGACTCAACCATTACAATCACGCAGACACATATAGACATACATTTTGAACTTTAAAAACAGTTGATCTTAAACTTTTATTTAAAGTATTTTTTTTTGGGTTAGTAACTTTTATTTGAAGTATTCATTTTAGATATTTGTGCTATTTGCTGAGCAGCAAAATCATGATCTAAAAACAGGATTACATTTGGAGTGACTTAGGATATGTTCCAAATTTTAAATCCATGAAAAGCTAAGATGGATTCATGCATCTGGAGACTGTAACTAACAAACATGCGAATAACAATATACCAGCAAATAAAAAATTAGTATTGAATAGATTTTGGTAAGAAAATACCAAAGGTAAAAAATCAAGGCAAAACATAGATCGCCAAATTTTAAGCAAGTTTAAAAATGTGAATAATTTGAATTTAGCTAAAAACAAAGTGAAAAATAAAAAATAAAAATAAAAGACATGTATAAATGACATGAAATAAATTTACAATGCAAAGGGAGCATGCATCGCAATGATTTCGCTGCGAGGACATAATAAGGTCATTCAATACTTTTATGGGGAATTTAGTAAAGGAAAATTTATTTATACATTCTATTTTGGTGTATCATTTTCTCATTGACCTACGGCTTTAAAAAATTTATGATGACTTAAGTTTTTTAAAAAATATATCTTCTAATTCGCTGGATTCAATTTATCAGGGAAATAAATAGATAGAGAAATAAAGACGTATAGAGATAGATGTTTGGTGGACAAATAGGGATGTGTTTTTAGTTTTTGTTTGGGCAAAAAAATGAGTAGTCAAAAAGGATAAATTTGGTCCAGAGAGTTAGAAGATATTTTTTTAAAAAAACCTCTGCCGCCATAAAATTTTTAAAACCTTGAATCTATAGGGAAATGGTACTCCAAAACAGGGTATATAGAGATATTTTTTCTTTAATAAAATAAACGCGATAGATAATCTATTTAACATTTTGCCCATTGATTTAATTTCAAATATCCCAACGACATAAATAGGACCTGAGTTGAGACAATTGAGAAAGGGCAAAATGTTAAATAGTAGACAGTTAAGGTACATTTTGACAACTCTCTAATGTATACTATCATTCAGGGTCCCACTTGATAAAGTTTCTATAAATATTTTCCTGTACACCACAACATGGTATGCTCCTTCCACTTTATTGATGTGAAAAGACCAAATACTTTCTTCCATTTAAATTTTGAAAGGATTCCATACACGCATGTGTATTGAACAATGTTCATAAAGCTTGGAAGTGACAAATCGACAATGGATGGTGAGGAATAATCCCTTATGATAATACTGTTTTTATTCCAAACAATAGATTATTTTTTTTTTTGGATAATTCAATAGGGAAGACAGGCCCAACCCGTTTTTTTAAGTAGATTAAGAGTTACTTGTTTACTCCAAACAATAGATGATGAACATTAGTTACTCCTCCACTAAGATATGGGCAGGAACAAGTATGTGTACCCGGTGATGCACCTGCTACAATGAGTCTATCTTTTTAAAATCTACTTTGGAGATGGATTTAGATAAAAAATCTCTAAGTATGTCATCTCAACTGCCATTATAGTGAGTCTGAAAATAAATATAAAATTTGAACGATTTATTTCAATTGGTTAAGAAATACCAAAAAGATCGCACTTTTGATATCTTGAGCTGATGATCCAGGAAAATGAAGAGATTGAGGAAGATGTAGCATATAAAATTAGAGTTGTGTGGGCGAAGTAAAGACGTGCAATCATAGTTTTATATAATCACCCTAATGAAGCTGAAGAGGAAGTTGTAAGACCAACTTATGCTTTATAATGTTGGGCGGCCAATAAATAATATACCTATAAAATGAGCATAGCAGGGATGAGGATGTTGAGATGGATGAGTTGCAAGAAAAGAAATGATATAATTTGAAATGAATACGTTCAGAAGAATTTAGATGTGGCACTAATAGGCTATAAGATGAGAGAGGACTGACAATGTGTGGTGCAAATCCAGTATAACACTTATTAGGAGGTGGGAATTAGTTCAAGGTGTATACCCAAAATGATATAGTTGGAAGTAATAAAAAAAGACATAGGGATTTATAGTCTCACTAAGGGTATGACCCTTAATAAAATAGGATAGCGAACCAAGATTCGTGTAGCCGACCCAACTTAGTTGAAAAAAGACTCTGGCGATGATAATAATGATCATTTATTTCATTATTTTAAAAATATTTGATTTGGATTATTTTTTTAGCTCTAAATTCACAGATCCTTACAGGAAACCACAACTTGGGCACGATACTTGGCCGAGGACCCATATCGGTCAGGCAGGTAATAGGCAAGGCTAAAAAGTGTTAAATAAATATACGAATATATAAATTTTTAAAAATAAAAAATCTGTTTAAAGTAAAATTAAACAAAACGCATCTAAATAAGGTTAAAAAAGCAGTGAAAATAGATTTTGGAAAATAATTTGAAATCAGGAGTATTTTAGAAAGGGTGTGGTTCCTATAAAATTACAACCTTAAACAATCCAATTAAAACGCACCTCCAAATTTTATCATAACATGTAATTTTGTGTAAAATATTATTAGGATTATCTAAAAATCTATTTTCATTATAAATTTTTCATAAAAATTTTAAACTAAAAAAATGGTTAAAATCAAGTAGATCTATAAACATATGAAAATATTGAAAATGAACGGTCTAGATAATGTGTTGCAAGATGCACTATTTCTTGGACTATTTTTTTTTTTTTTTTCCATATTCATACTTCTCGATGTCGAGATGATCAATTAAAGGTTTTTCAACATTAAAACAACATATTTGATTCTACATTTTAAGGTCACGACCTTATATAAATTATGTATTTTAGAAATAATTCAAAAAAGAAGGAAAATGTAAAAATGAGTATTTATGGCCAAAACAATTTATAATATTTGTATATATATATATATATATATAAACACATTACAAATAAATTTCTTTTTTTTTTGGATTTTTTAAAATTTTTCTTAAATCCCAATCTTGATCACTAAACCGAGCTTAGTCGATCCAACTCATTTCAAAGTAACACGGGCTGGTTTTAGTCGACCTGCCCATTTTTTGTGAACAATGGTACCATAAAGTGATTTAAAAAATGCTAGGTCAGCACGGAATCACCCCGTTCAACTTGGAAATCGATCACCAATAGAAGAGAACTAGTCGTTCTTCACAAAAAAAAAAGAATTCTCTATGGTAAAATGGCGATACGGACCATCGATTTGGATTGATTTTTTTCCGACTGACTATTTTTTTACGTGTTTTTCTGTCGATTAACCGTTTCTCCACCCAATAAAACGGTGATTTGGGGTGCGAATTCACTTATCCAAACCGATTTTTGGAGTAACCGATTTGAGATCCGTATTTTAAATCACTAGTAGTTTAGAACCATCTCATTTAGAGAGTACGATCTTATTTATTTGTCACACCTGGACTTGAAGATTCGCTTTCAAAGGAGATATGGAGCATGGATGAGAGAGAAAGAGAGAGATTTGATGAGAGAGAAAAAGTAGATGAGGTAGGAGATCGGGCAGACATCATCACGTTGTCATGATGGTGACGAACACGGAACGTTCGCTCCTTCGTTATGCAACACAGAAGCCAGCTCAGTATTGAAGGCCGTGTTTCCAAAAGTTTCGCCAAAATTTCAGTTGCGCCAACAATTTCGGTTTACGTTAAGTTGGATCCCTACCATAAAGTTCAAAAAATTTATTTTAAATTTTAAGCGAAGCCCAAAACTCTAAGCAATCAAATTAGAGACTATCTCAAAATTTTTACTATGCTCAAATATCATCAAATTGATCATCTCGACATCAAAATGCATGGACATGAAAAAAATGGATTTCAAGTTTTGAAAATAATAAATCTTGTAACACATTCTTTGACTATTAATTTTCAACTTTTCATAGATATGTTCGATCTACACTATTTTTTAAGTTTTAAATTTTATAACTAAAGATATAAATGCAATTTAAGGCTATCACAAAACTTTTCAATATTTAAACCATATTTCTCGACACTATTTCTAGGTAGGCTCTAATTTGATTATTTAGAGCCATGTCTCTATACAAACAATAGCCCATAGAATAAACAAGTTGTTTTGATGCCGAGATCATTTTGATATTAAGGTGCATATGGACATAAGAAAAAAATGGATTTAAAGTTCTGTAAACAATTTATAGTGTCACATATTTTTGGACCATCAATGTTTAAGATTTTAAAATTTTTATAGATCTGTTGAATCTGTACTATTTTTTAAGCTTTTAAATTTTATAAATAAAATATATATATATATATATATATATATATATATATATATATATTAAGACTATCACAAAGATTTTCAGTATTGAAACCACATTTCTCGATACTATTTGATGGTGGACTCTAATTTGATTGTTTAGAGCCTCGGCTCTATACAAACCTCACCCTATAAATAATAATATACTTTTCCTTTTGTTAATTCCGGGATAAGTAAATTGATTTGGTGCCCACAACAACAAGGTCGTGCCATATTCGTTCGAGTTTAAACTCAACTATTGAACTTTGAAACCCTTACATTTTTTTTTTTAAACTTTCTTATTTTTTCTTAGTAGTTCCGATATTTCCAATTTTTTTATTTTCCAATAAAATACCTTCAGATATTCCAATAAGGTATACAATGGAGGGTAAAAAATGAGAATTATTACTAATCAAAATTTAAAAAGATTTCTAATAACTAATAAAAGGCAATTATAGCCCCACGCATGCAAATTTTGGCAATATATAAATTAATGTTTAAAAACTTAGACATGTGGGTCGAACTGGTCATCCACCAGTTTTTGAGTCAGGTTGCTCGACTTTGCCATTTATTTTTCAAAAAAGTTATAAATGTGTACTTAAAGTTATTGTATTTTGGCTGTTTATAAAAGTCTAAATAAGCCTAAGGTTCACTTCGATATACAAACAACATTTTTGCTATATTAAGACTCATAAAAATATGTGGGGTGAATTGGTCTGAATCCCAATTTAGTGAGAGACCCGGATCGGTCATCCACTAGTTATCATTCAACCCAGGAAAACAAGCCAATACCTTTTGACTTTGAAACCCTAGCACAAATATTAAGTAATGGACAGGGTTTCTATGCGGCTAGCTTGTATAGTGTAGAAATACGGGCTTGGCAATAAATATCTATTTTAAATATAATTTGATCCTCATTTTTAGAGAATATATAATCTTTAACATAGAAGTCATGCATATGAAAAAAATAAAGGTTGAAAACTATAAATAATAATTATATTAAGAAAACATTAGGACCGTTAGTTACACTTGTTTTAGATGGACCGCATATTGTAGATGGATGCTTTATACATCTGGATCATATATTGTAGAAATGCTGTCCAACCCGCATGAAATAATTTTCCTTAACTAATATGGATATGTTTTATGGGTGGGGTTTAGGTGTGTCAGCGGACGTATCCTTTGCTATGTGTCCACTCTTGCAAAATCCATCTTGGTCATAGATTTTAGTTATGAAACTCTATAGGTCTATTTTGTCAACTACCACAGTCATCAATTTGAAAAGATTTTGAAAAATAAAAATATATTTTGAACTGTGAAAATGGTCCATGTTGAACCTTTTCCGTTGGATTGTTCATTTCATTTCAATTATTTGGAGATCACTAGACCCACATTTTTTTTAGGGCCATTTCAAGTATAAATGGTCTTTGAGTAATATAGTAGGTTCCCAAAACTTGTGATTTGGCAGGCCCGACATTAACTTTTTGTTTCTTTATTCATTTTGGTATTTATGCGGGGGAAAGAGGAAATTAGTGAACTCCGCACATTTAGTTTCATAAGACACTGTGGTTGATATTTAGTTCCAACAAGCATTTTAAAATCTGGATCGAATGGGTAGATCACTCTGGATAGGATCCTGATCGGCAATCCCGCTGATTCTCTCAAGTAAATCTATCAAATAAAATTGAAGGAATTAAAAGGAAAAAACCAAATAAATTAAAAGGAAAAAGTGGTGATCTAGATTGGAATCGTCCAGTCTGGTTGAAAATCATTGATGCACAATCCGGATCCTACCATATCGAGATCCATCTGTATCCCCCCAAACGAAACCAGCTACGCCATAAATTGGGCGCTGATTGGAATCGTCCAATCCGGTAAAAATCATTGATAGTGCGATCCAAATCTTGCCATATCAGGATCCAATCGTATCCTAAAACCAATTGGGCCATAGATTGGGCGTTTACAATTTTTGCAACCACCTGGTACAAGCATGATACACAACTATTTGCAAGCTGGCCCACCAGTCACACTTTCACTCCAGCTCATTGATGCACGATTCGGATCCTGCCATATCGAGATCCATCTGTATCCCCCCAAACGAAACCAGCCGAGCCATAAATTGGGCGTTGATTGGAATCGTCCAATCCGGTCAAAAATCATTGATGGTGCGATTCGGATCTTGCCATATCAGGATCCAGCCGTATCCCCAAACCAATTGGGCATTTACAATTTTTGCAACCACCTGGTTCAAGCATGATACACAACTATTTGCAAGCTGGCTCACCAATCACACTTTCACTCCAGCTCATTGATGCACGATCCGGATCCTGCCATATCGAGATCCATCTGTATCCCCCCAAACGAAACCAACCGAGCCATAAATTGGGCGTTGATTGGAATCGTCCAATCCGGTCAAAAATCATTGATGGTGCGATCCAGATCTTGCCATATCAGGATCCAGCCGTATCCCCAAAATACAATTTTTGCAACCACCTGGTACAAGCATGATACACAACCATTTGCAAGCTGGCCCACCAATCACACTTTCACTCCAGCTCATGAGGAGGCCCCCCCACCCCCAATCACGTCCTCATAAACTCCGACCCACACATGTTTGCTTTTAAAAGCGGACGATGTGGGACTATTTGCTTTGGCCCTTGTCTTGAGCGTCTCAGTGGAGTGAAGGGTGAAAAATACTAGGATGAAAGTACAGTATGCTTTGCAAAATAAACATGAAATAAACTATATGATGCGTGTACTTTTTTCATTCTTTTATTTTCTGAATTTTGATATCCCTATTTTCTTATGTTTAGCAGTAAAAGTAATTTTGAATATCATAACAAATTAAATTTATAAGGGGTTTTGCTTCTATTTTTATTCATATGATATGGGAGTGTTTTCTAATATTTTTTCAATCATGCTTTTTATAATAGTATCATTAATAATTACACATTAATAACCAAATATTTTATTTTATTTATTAATTTATTTACATTATAAATTATATAATGTATATTTTTTTTATGATTTTTAAATTAGAAGGCATTATAATAAATTTTAATTTTATTCTTATTATGTAGTAAAATAATTATAAAATATAAACTAATAATACAAATTTTAGTGCATAAAATTATAGTTAGTTAGGTTGCGATAATTTTGGATGAGTAAGGAGAATTAGTAAATGTTTGATGTGATACCGATTTCACTTTATAAGGGGTATTGTTTTTATCTTTATAGGGAGTTACCAAAACTTTCAAACTTTCAAATTCAATATTTGAATTTCAATTCGAAAGTTTTGGTAACTCCCAACAATAATATGGAAGTGTTTTTTAATTCTTTTTGAATGATTTTAATGCAATATAAATATAATAGTATAATATAATTAATAATTATATAGACATCCAAACAACTTCTCAATATTCACATTTTTTTTTTATAAATAATAAAAAAAATAATGCAACACCCCCAATATTTTTTGAAAATTTAAAAATATTATTTTTAGAGATTTTTATTATTTTTTGTAATTTATTTGAGACCAAAACCGGCTTATTATCCAATCCGACATAATTTTTGGGATGGCCAATCCAGGTCACCAATCTTTTTTTTAAGCATTAGAAAAAAATAAAAAAATTATAAATTGAAGGAACGAGGCGATCCGGGCTATTCGGATCGTCAAGTTCCTCTTTGAGGAAACTAGACGATTCTAGGGCAACTGGCCCGACTCCTATTCCTGGTTCCGACCGATGAATTTTGAATCACTGGTTCCAGCACTTGTTTTTTTAGGGGTCAGATCTCTGATTCTTTGAAGAGTTTCAGTTGGAGCTCACTGTAAAATCTAAAACTCAATTCCGTAGACCCCAATTTTAACACACAGTCTCTCTATTTGCTCTCTCTTGGTCTATCTGTGTACCATATATTTTTGTACAAACTATTGAATTTAGCAACTGTCTTCTGTAGTCATTTCCTGGTGAAAGAGATGAAAGACTCGCTAAAGTCTGAGCACTTTTGAACACATATCCCAAGTGTGTTGGTCATGCCTCATGGAATGATTCTTACTTTCCTGCTCCCAAGTCCCAGCTTTAGAGTACTGCATTATTGAGTTGCACTGATGAACATTTGCTCTCTGGTGCAGAGAGAGAGAGAGAGAGATCTGCATTGAGAGAGATTTGCTTCTCTAAAGAGAGAGATCTGCGCCTTTTAGAGAAAGAGATGGGCGGTTGTCTATCCAGTTCAAAAAGCGTTAAAAAAAAATCAAAAAAATATGAAAAGTATATTAAAAGCATGACTAAACAAGGCACATCTAAATAAAGTTGAAAATTAGTGAACAATGGATTTTAAAAATTCAATTTGTGCTCAAGATATTTTTGAAATTTTTCAAAAAAGATGAGAATATATCATAATAAGTATTCATGGCCAAAACACTATCCAGTCTTTTGCCAAAATGATAAAAGTATTAAAAAATGCATTACAAATAAATCTTTTATTTTTTAAAATTATATGAATATATTTTTTTATTTTTTTAAAAAAATAACAGGGCGCACTACCAAAACTGGATCGGCTAGTGCCCGATTCCTATTTAACCGGCCGGTTCCGAGTTGGACCGGCCAAGTTTGTGGACACTGAGAGAGAGAGCTCAATAGTTTGTGGCTAAAGAACTACAAGATTATGTGTTATAAGATGCACTATTCTTAAGATTTAATATATATATATATATATATATATATATATATATATATATATATATATATATATATATATATATATATATATATATATATATATATATATATATAATATCTGATAGTCAATAATCAATTCAAGGGATAATATTTTCTGTTAGTTTTCAAGGTGCGGATTATTTTATTCTATGAGGCTTATATTTTTTATAAACTTATCCCTAAATTATATGCATGTAATCATACCATTTGTGAGTGTCTAGAGTGCGATAGGACAACTGTGAGCCTTCTCACACATATAAATGAGTCCTATATAAAACATTAAAAAAAAAAAAAAAAAGAAGAAAAGAAAAAAAAAGTATCATATAAGGGCCTATTTGGATGATAATTAATTTTATCTAAAATAGACCATCCTATACGAAGCTAATATACTTGGGTACATACAGTGTGTTATGTATCATATTAATTAACTAATTAATTATTTGGTGATTTTCAGCTATTTTAGCTACTTTTAGTTAAATAAATATGATTTTAAGTAATTACTTTGAACAAAGTAAAAATAACTTTTCAAAATAATGTAAAACTGCTTATAAATTTATTTAAGATAAGCTTATGAGGTACACTACCAAAAAACTTATTATTCATTATCATGATTAATTTTGTCGAAGCAATGAATAATCAGTGATAATAAGTACATCAAGACAAGCCCATAAAATTTAGAGTAATGATCCGATGAGACCCTCCCATACCCATGTGTGTATGATCTCAAAGGATCACCATTAAATTTGACACATATCTCTAAAAAAGTTACACATGAATGTGGGACTTTATTTTTTTAGAGATATGTGCCAAATTTAATAGTGATCCTTTGAGGTCCTACACACATGGGTGTGGGAGGGAATCGGGATCCTAATGCATATAGATATAAATGGTCCAATCGGAGCGAGAATTTTCAAGAACATTTGAAACATTTCGTTTCTGAACAGAAAAACCGTTTTCAAGTAGTGTTCGATTGATTACATATTAATCACCATTTGATTGATTGGTCTGAGATTATCGACAAACAAGATTTATCTAAGTTCCTTCGTTTCTTTTTGTCTAAGTCACTTCTATTTTTGTATAAGTCACTTCCTTTTTTATTTGTACGTATCGGGGATATCCCCATTCATAGGTCCGAGATCCACATCTATGAATTGAAAGCTCCGAATGATCAACTCTGTAATCAGTTGTTAGAATCAATAGGTGTTTAAGGAAAAATTATAGATACCCTCCGATTTGTATTTTCTAGGCATGTCATAACTAACATTTTTTATACCACATTATTAATCTCAACATTGTTTTATTTTTTTGCTACCACCCCTAAATAAAGAAGTTATTTTTTTAACCAAAATACCCATTTTTTAGGCCATATTTTCTAATTTCTCTCTCTACATTGGTCCATCACATTTTGTATTGGTACGGCATATTTTGTGCTGGCCGCCACAACTTGAATAGAAATCATCCGACATTTTTTTTGTACCGACTCGGCGCAACTTTGTACAGAGACGGTCTAACACATTATTTTTTTTGAAACTGTGTCGGACAGGCTCTATATTCAACTTGGGCTGGCCTAACACATTTTTGTGCCAAACCAAGCTGTACTGGTCCAACACATTTATGTGCCGAACCTACACATGTTGGGCATGACGTTTTGGAAACATGGGTTATAATGGGGGGCATTTTGATTTATAAATATTAATTTTTTTTACTTGAGGGGTGAATACGAAGAAAAAAAAAAAGTTTATATAAGGGGTCAACATTATATTATAAAGGTAAGATGCATGTTAAAAACCCATGGAAGAATGTTGTTTTGTCAGGTGCACTTGTTTGAGGTTGACACCTTATGCAATATACACCCTGAAGAAAAATAATATTGTGGCTAATAGTATTGTATTAAAAGGGTGGGGGGCCGGGGGTTGGAGGGGAGGGCATATGCCTAGAAAGGACCGGGTATCCATAATTTTCCCTAAGTTCAAGGACTATGATCCCTAAAATAAAGCCATGTGAGATAGGTACATGATGATACTTCAAGAGGCAAAGACATCATAGGGCCACCTTTTATATATTCATTTATATTTAGTACGAAGGAAAACAAGATGATAAAAAATACGGACATTTATTCCCTTTTAGCACAGAGAAAACCCTGGACTGCCCATCTATCCCAATCCCAGGTAGCCTCATATACAAGACATGTGTCCCCAAATTTTGAACCAATTATTTATGTTTACTAGAGAGATTATGACTAGAATGGGTCGGATTGGGTTTGGGATCTGGGTTCGGATCCAAAAAGTATACATGAGATTCGAACCCAAATATGGATAGGGTTTGAAATTCGAGTTTCGAATCCACACTAGGTAAATTCTCACCCTTAAAAGAGATTGCTTGTGGACTGAGTGATTTTTAAGACCATGGCTCAACTGCTTGTGGACTGAGTGATTTTTAAGACCATGGCTCAATTTTTGCCTAGAATTTGTGTTATGGTGTGGGAAAGCATCAAACTAATCACCTCGACCTTTGGATCCAAAAAGTATACATGAGATTCGAACCCAAATATGGATAGGGTTTGAAATTCAAGTTTCGAATCCACACTAGGTAAATTCTCACCCTTAAAAGAGATTGCTTGTGGACTTAGTGATTTTTAAGACCATGGCTCAATTGCTTGTGGACTGAGTGATTTTTAAGACCATGGCTCAATTTTTGCCTAGAATTTGTGTTATGGTGTGGGAAAGCATCAAACTAATCACCTCGACCTTTGGATCCAAAAAGTATACATGAGATTCGAACCCAAATATGGATAGGGTTTGAAATTCGAGTTTCGAATCCACACTAGGTAAATTCTCACCCTTAAAAGAGATTGCTTGTGGATTGAGTGATTTTTAAGACCATGGCTCAATTGCTTGTGGACTGAGTGATTTTTAAGACCATGGCTCAATTTTTGCCTAGAATTTGTGTTATGGTGTGGGAAAAGCATCAAACTAATCACCTCGACCTCAATATTGATGGATATAAAAGAAAATAGTTTTAAATCTTAAAAACAATGTATTTGACAGCATATTATATTTTTCTTTATATATTAATGATTAGGAATGAAACATTTGACGTCATGTTGTAGTTCTGCCTCTCTAACCACTCAATCCAAAATCTCATTACTTGATAGTATATTATCCGACTTTTCCAACCTAAGCACCCAAACCAAGGGTTCATTAGTTTGCAACATATAACTCTTTCTTTTATATAGATAATTAATACATTATCTAGATTGTCAATAGAGGTTCAAGTTTCATAATAACAAAAAATAAATAAATTCTCTGGCCATTAAGATTTTCGACATCAAAATTACATTTTTCCAGTGTAAATGGCCCGGCCCACCGCGATGGAAAAAATAAGAGTAAATTTCACATTGACATTTCATAAGGGAGAGAAAAATATGATTCTCAACTTTGAAGGAGATGTAGAGACTAGAGACTTTATATACAGGAGTCAAAGCTATAAACCCTTGAAATTTATTCTGAATCTATATTAGAAGGAAGTCATAGCTTTGAACCCTGAAATTTATTCTGAATTTATAGTAGAAGCATGACCTCGTGGTGCTTGGGCATAACAAACACGAGGTCCAATGCTCAGTTCAGTGGAAGAGAGAGAGATATATTTTAATTGTGAAGGTGTCATGAAAGAAAGAGAGAGAGAGAGAGATTTTAATTGTGCAGAAGGTGCCATGAAAGAGATTTTAATTGTGGAGAAGGTGTCACGAGGGCTTTAATTTGTCAAAATGGGCCCTTCCCTTAGTAGAGAGCGATCGCCAGAGTTACAACTGTCAAGTGAAGAAAGAGCTGCGCCGTTGACATCACCAATTTATCGTTTTTAGCGTGATCGAGAGCGTTACAACTGTCAACTTGAGAGGGAGCTTATTAGTTAACATCACCAATTCTTTTTTTTTCTTTTTTTTAAAAAAAAAAATTAAAAAAAGATGTCTACGTTATACTATACAAGTGAGGTGCATTTCTAAATTTTATCAAAAATACAGTTTCAGTTGTCTGAAACTTATAATGATAGCTTGAAAATCTATATTCAATCTTAATTATTAAATTTAAAATATTAAGAACAACATCAACTTAACATATCTCGAAACACTTCAGAATCTTGAAAATATACGTTTCAAATACTTGCTACAAGATAAATTATTTTTAGATCTTGAAATTCCGGAATTACCGAACCAAATCCCCTTTCCATTTATTATCTTTAGCCAAATTTTTTAGCCGTTGTTTTCTATTGTCTTTTTAAACCAAATTTTCATTGATTCGGCTCATCCAGGTTGCCAATCCAGTCATTTCTAATCAATAGCCCGAATCGTCTTTTAAAATGCTGCCCTAAACAAAAACATCCAATAACAAAACGCCACAAGTTTCAAATGATTTCATGCTCCTACCGGAGCATACTCTTGATTTACTCCCTCGAGTAAAGCCTAATCTAGGAGTATCTTAAGAACCCCAAATTTTGCAAATGTAACCTCCTCAGTTCATAGACCAACCTGAATAACTTTTTTTTTCTAAATCTCGTTCTTTGTGGGCTTGAAAAACAATAATTTCAATGTTGAATATAGACCATCTGATGCAAGGAAGTGGGGAATAAAACGAGTAAATCAGAAAATAAAAGATTAAAAGATCTATTCAACGAATCTAAAAAAAATCCACCTCAAAAAAAACTCTTCACAATATCTAAAATGAGCTCTTCTTCTCTTCTCTATTCTTTTTCAATTAAATATTTATAAAAAAACCTAGCTTAACTTGCTCCCGAATAAATCTTAAACAATACTAAATTTCAAGCTTCCATCTTTTAAAATTTTAATATGCAATTCTACCCCTCAATTTTCTACAATAAAAAAAGATACAAATACCCTTAAAAAACTAGAAACTAAAATAACCCCAAACCCTAGTTTTTATCTCTTAAAAAAATAATGAAGTAAACAGTTAAGGGTGCAGTTAGCCTACGGATGTATCCGTAGCTGTAGAGGTAAGGTGCACCTTCAAAATTTGCCATGGTATATAATTTTGATGTAAAATTTTCTTAGGATTATCTCAAAATCTATTTTTATATCTAATTATAAAAGTTTAAATTTCAAGAATGGTTAAAATCAAGTAGATCTATAAACATATGAAAACCTTGAAAATAGACGGTGTAGATAATATGTTATAAAATGCACTATTTCTGAGACTTAAAATCTTTTTTTTTTTTCATGGTCATACATCTCGATGTCAAGATGATCAATCAAAAGGTTTTTCAACATTAAAACTACCTTTTATGATGGATTTTTGAGGTGCATCTATCGTTCTACATATAAGGTTGCAACCTTATATAAAACTTTTTCCAAAAGTTAATTGCATCATTGCTTACGCTCGGATTTGTGCCAATCTCTGGGATGAGATCTGCTCAAATATTAGTAAAAAACTGAGTTAATTTTTTTAAAAAAGTAGAGAAAGTGAGGTTGCTTGAATTTATGAGCTCAGAAAAATCCCAGATCTATTTTGTCATTTTCTGAGTCAATTGGCAGTACCAGCTCCAAATCCGTATTTTAACTAAAAAAAACGATTCTAAAATTAATGAAATCTAATAATAAATACGTTTTCAGAAAAATAAAATAAACCAAAGAATTAAATGAAGAAAAATATATTAAATTAAGCATTACCTCTAAGTACTTGAAACCTGGAGTTTCAGGTTTGGATAAGACCGCTCTTCCAATTTGTACCACCATCTCCTTTTTTGGATGCCTTATGCTTGTTGGAATGGGTAGATATAAGGATATTCGACTTAGATCTAGGGTTCCTAAGGCAAGGGAAATATTCAGGTTTTTTTTTTATGCCTTATGCTTGTTATAATTGGTAGATCTAAGGTTTTTTAACCTATATCTAAGGTTCCTAAGGCAGGGGGAAAAGCCGTGAATTTTAAGTCAGCTCTACTTAGGCTTTTCTTGGGATTGGAGGAGAATTTCCTTACTTTTTTAATGGTTTCTAAGGTTGAATATGAATTTTGGGATTTTTTCTAATTTTTTATGATCTTTCTATGTGGTTTTTCTATTTTTTGATATTTTTAGGCTATTTTCTTAATTTCGAGAATTTCTACGGAATTTCTTGATCTTCTTTCTCTTTCCTCTTTTTTGGCCAAGTTTTGGGTTATGGAGGGGATATTTATAGGATTTAATTGGTCATTTTTCTTATTTTTTTGGATTTTTTTATTTAACCTTATCTAATTAAAGACAACACCTTTGCTGCATCATCAGGCTGCGCTTGGGCTTGCAGAGTCGCGTCACGACCCGGCCTACGGTCAGACATGTGTCTCACATGGACTAAATTGTCATTTGTTAAATCATTTTATCCATAGGTTCGATTCATGTGATTCTTCGAACATTGGAAAGCTCTCGGGGTCTATTTCAAATTGGGATAGGCTTTGGGCAGTTTTGGTGCAATTGTATTGAGTCTAAATTGTCTATGGTCTATTAAAGTTTGTGTGGTCATTTAGGTTCAGAATTGAAGTTTTTAGGAGTTCCTTTAGCCAAAATTTTAAGAGGGTGTCTACAATCATTCTCTTGGTAGAAGCTCAACTTCGAATTTGTGGTGCACATCGCATCCTTTAGATGTCACTTGAATAGTTGGCAATGGTATCCTACTATGTGCCTAAGTATTTTCACGTGAAAAATCTCGTTCATGTGATTAGGTGCGGGATTATTTTCATATTAACTAGCGGCCAATTGGTGTGACAAAATGCGCTAAGACCAATATGTGTGAAAATACTCCCACACCTAATCACATAAGAGTTTTTTTATGTGAAAACACTTCATAAGAAGTATTTTTACGCTTACCAAACGTGCAAGCTCTTCATTAAACTCGAGAAGATTGAGCTTGATACTAATATTATGCAGACATTCTTCAAGCCGTGATTCTTGCCTTGAAATTTATTCATTACGGATGGAATCAACCCCTGTAGTATGCGGTGAATCTCGATTCATCCCTTAGGTAAGAATTTATACTGGGTATACGAAACTGGGAGCACTGTTGGAAAAATCGGGCGATCTAACAGCTAATTGCCTGGTTAGTCAGAATTGGCCATTGGCGTTTTTAGTTTTGGGCGGTTTTGGTGATTGACCAGTATTTAAAATTTGTATTTTCAAAAAAATGTATATAAATTCTCGAAATAAGGAATTTGGTTTGTATTGTATTTTTTAATATTATTTACATTATGGTAAAGATTAAAATTTGTTTTGGTCATTACTACTCACTTTTTTTTTAGAAAATTTTAAAAATACCCCTAGGCACAAATCAATCTATTAAACTCCATTTTTTTCATTAATTTCAACTTCATTTGAATGTATTTTGTTTTAATCATTCTTTATATGCTTTTCATATTTTAGTAGTTTTTTTTTTTTGTATTTTTGTATTTTTCTCGTTTTGTTTTTGTTTTATATTTTTTTTTATGATTTTAACATTTTTTTGACCGCCCGTGACTTGCCTGGTTAGAACAGTTGAATTGGCCGATTTACTGGTTAGGTTGGTTAAATCGCTTCCAAGCCCATGTCCGGTTAACCGTTCTGGTTTGATTTTGCAAACACTGACTGACTGGGATTCTCAGTAATAAGTATTTACTAAGTGTTGTAATTGCAGATTTATTTAGCCGATCTCTCCATGAATTCCATGTATTTTGCTCAAAATTTATGCTCTCTCTCTAATTTGTTGGGTTGGGTGGCACAAGCAAGCCTGCCCTAGCACGAACTTGAAAATGTAGGGCTTGGACCACAAGATGTGGCTCGTGGGTCAGGTCGCGCCGAGCATGGGCTAGGGCCATGATAGGGCCAGTTGGCCCCGACCCTGTAGCTTCCTTTAATTTTTTCAAAAAAATTACTTTTGTTAGGCTCGATCTAGCCTAGGGATTTGGCCCAGTCGAGTTCGGGCTGGGCCAAGAGCTAGCCTCATAGGGACTAAGGGCAGCCCTGGGATAAGATGGACCAGCCTAGCCCCAGTAGGGGTGGCAATGGGGGTCAGGTCTGGCTAGACTTGGACCCGAAAAATGATATGGGACCCGAAACCGAATTTATCAAACTCGGACTCAAACCCAAAAATATAGTGTAGGACCCAGACCGGGACCTGACCCAAAAATTAAAATATCTATGTATTTAATTGTATTTAAATCTATTTCATATATTGAGACCTGAAAAATATAACCAGACCCCGACCCCGACCGATCCCAGACTTGAACCGAAATAGCATTTGGGTACAAAAATTAGACCTGATGGGTCAGGTCTGGGTCCAATTTTTGGACCTATACCCGGACTTGGATCGGGTCTACCCCTCGGGTCTCGGGTTGGGTCCATTACCACCCCTACTTCGGTCCAGCCCGTTGCCAGGCCTGCTCCCCAAGCCAAACTCAAAGCATCCGCAGCCACAATTAAAGCAGACAGGGAGCGTACGTACCCACACAAACACATCAAACACGAATTAAGAGACACCATTAACTTAGCTACCACTGTCTACCAAGCACCAGCTCACTTCAACCCAAGCGCAAAAACTCCACAAAGCAAAGCGTGTGCAAATCCCTGTACACCGCGCTTTTCCTCTCCTCTTATAATACTCCCAACTCCTCTCCTAATCCAAAAAAAAACCCCTTTCTCTCTCTCTAATCCAAAAATCACTTTCTCTCTCTAACCTACCTACTTATAAACAAAGCCAACCCCCCTCCATCCATGTCACACCCCTTCTCCTCCCGCCAAGTGTCATCATCCCAACAGTCAAATAGGACCGCGATCGGAACTGGATCGGATAATCGGCAGGACAGCCCACGGTCGCCTGGGCGGCACCCGATGTTTAGGGGAATCCGGTCGCGGAGCGGTAAATGGGTATCGGAGATACGGGAGCCTCGGAAATCGAACCGGATTTGGCTCGGGACTTACCCGACCCCGGAAATGGCCGCCTCAGCTTATGACGCGGCCGCCTATTTCCTTAAAGGATCGAATGCCGTGCTCAACTTTCCTGAAAGTTATGCTTCGCTCCCTGTCCCTGCTTCCTCCTCGCATGCCGATATACAGGCTGCAGCGGCTGCGGCCGCTTCTCTCCGCCGCCAAACCAACAGTGCCGCCTCTTCCACTGGCCCGAACCGGGACCGGGACCGGGACCGGGACCGGGACCTAGCACAAAATGACCCAATCGTTACTCACGGAAGTCCCCCTTCTGCCCCTGCCCCTGCATCAGCAGCCGAGGGCGAAGGGCCATTCTTGGAAACTGAAAATGTGGGTCAGATACAAGAGCCTGAGTTTTTGGACGAAGAGGAGTTGTTTGATATGCCGAGTCTTATTGTGAGCATGGCGGAGGGGATGCTGGTAAGCCCCCCACGAATGGACCCACCGCCGGAAAATGACAATGGAGATTCAGATTCCGGCGGGCTTTGGAGCTACCCATGATGTGAAAGCCATCGGAAAATTACTGTTTGGTTTCTGGCGAGTTTAGAGAGAGAGGAGAGGAGAGGAGAGGAGAGGAGAGGAGAGTGGCCTTGGAAGAGTTTAGGGGCAGAGAGAAAGAGAGAGTTTTTGTGGCGTTATGTACAGTGAAAACGCTTCACAATTTTGCCAATGACAAATAACGGACCAATAACGCTGTTCCTAACATATGCTGCCGCGGGAGCACATAGTAATATTTTTGGCTTTGTTCTGTTGTAAAATAACCGCTATGTTTGGTTTTTTCAACGACATTGTGCTCCCGCCGGAGCACAAAAGATTTTGGAATTTATTTTGTGGGTGGTGTTAAATGAGAGTGATTGAGAAGATGGGTTCGAAAAATCTTACCCAACTATTTCATCATCTTCGAAGCTTTTTTTCAATTAATTGAGATTGGCTATACGAATTATGATCCGTCATTATTATCTATTAGATAGAATGATAGATATTTTTAAATATTTTAATTTGTCACCTTACTTATAATGAACTTTTGACTCTCAAAGTGCATGGTTTGTGAAATATACTATTTTGAAAAAGATGCATGGATTAACTAATTAATTCCTTGGGCTAATTGTACCTCTTAATTTTCCGTTCTCTCAATGAAATCTTACCTACTTAATTAAGAAAAAAATCCTTTTAGCTAAACCCAACTTATACAACTTAGTGACAATTATCATAATCAAGATATTATCAATTAAGGGGTTTATCAATATATTATCATGCTTGTTTCATTTATTGAGATTTTATCGGATATTTTCAAACTTTAATGTATTAAATTCTAGAAAATTACATGACTTTATCATATGAAAATCTCATATGTGAGAAATATAATTTATCTTAGCTTATCAGGACAAGTTCTAGTGCGGATAATAGCTCTAATTACATATTGATTAATCAATTTTCATATATTTTGGATAGGTGGAATAGGGTGGACTTATAAATTTACCACTTTATTGAAATTTGAAATACAAAGCAGAACAAGAGAATGCGTACAATAAGAATGATTACTTTTACAATAAAAAGGGTCACAATTACCCCTAGCTATTAGAATGGAGAATAGAAAATTGAGACCTACCTGAAAAACTTTTGACTTTTTCGAGAAATGATACAACCTAGTTGCCCAATTTCATATTTGACGGCTTGATCCATATGTAATCATCATGCAAGAAAATTAACGATGATTACGTACAATCATGTGCTAAAACTATTGATTTTCCACCCAATTTGAACTATTTTGAGTGAAAGTTATTGACTTACCACTCAATTCAACACTGAAACCGGAATTCCATGGCATAGAACACAAATCACTAGTTTTGGATGAATTTATTAATTCACAAAACTCCACTTTGGATTCCAAATTGATTGGAATAGAGTTACTATTTTTTAATGGGATGAGTGAGATGAAAGTTATTCATTTACTTAGTCAACTTTGGAACATGGGAACATGGAGTGAATGGCTTGGAGGAACTATTTAAATACTATCATTTTGAAGATCGAAAGGTGTGCGAGGAGAGAGAGAGAGAGAGAGAGAGAGAGAGAGAGAGAGTCAACAATGAAATATGAGAACATGGAGTGAATGGCTTGGAGTAACTTAGTACCATGATTTTGAAGAGTGGAAATCTAGAATTGGTGGGCGAGAGAGAGAGAGAGAGAGAGAGAGAGAGAGTAAGATGAAAGTTATTGATTTACTTTCACTAGAGTTAAACTTTGGAACATGGGAACATGGGGTGAATCGCTTGGAATAACTATTTTAGTACTATGAGTGAAAATTTAGAATTGGTGTGCAAGGGGGCCTGGAGAGAGAGAGAGAGAGAGAGAGAGAGAGAGAGAGAGAGAGAGAGAGAGAGAGAGAGAGAGAGAGAGCTTGAGGAAATGTTTTTATGCTGGTCCTTTTCAAATTTGGCATAAAAAATGAAATATTGGGATTTGGTAGAGAGAGACAAGAGCTCGAGGGAGTGTTTTTATGCTGGTCCTTTTCAAATTTGGCATAAAAAATGAAATATTGGGATTTGGTAGAGAGAGACAAGAGCTCGAGGGAGTGTTTTTATGCTGGACCTTTTCAAATTTGGCATGAAAAATGAAATATTGGGATTTGGTAGAGAGAGAGAGAGGGACCTTTTCAAATTTGGCATGAAAAATGAAATATTGGGATTTGGTAGAGAGAGAGAGAGTGAGAGAAATCAAAGGACAAGAGCTTGAGGAAATGTTTTTTGTGTTGGAACTTTTCAAATTTGGCATGAAAAATGAAATATTGGGATTTGGTAGTGTCATAGCCTAAGGGCACATGCTAAGAAATTATGTCTCCCAACAAAAAAAGGGAAGAAAATGATGGTTTCAAATTCCTTGCAACCAAAAATAAGGAGTAAAATATTTGTAAATATTTAATTTTTACCCAAAAAAATGGAGGGATTTAAAATATATATGAAATCTAATCCTTATGGTGCAAGAGATTTAGTTACATGCCCATGAACAAATCTAATAAAATTGTGGATCAAAGAACTTCTTTAAGTTCTTACAAATCAACCATCTCTTAATCTTGCTCAAGTATACACATCTCTTAACTCGGGAGTCACCTACGGCAAGGGCCCAATCTAAGGCCGCTTCGAGGTTTAAAACATTGATCAGTATAATTCAAGTCAAATAACATTTTTATTTTTATTTTTATCGTTTACCAGATCGGTCAACCGATCTTTGAGAGTGATCCATCTTCAGGCATGAGAGAGAGAGAGAAACTTTTATGAATGTTGCTACTTTTGATCATTTGAAAGATTTGTTATAGTCCCTAGAATTGATTCATATTCAACAAAATTTCTCCTTTTGGGTGCACATGTCGAATCCTTCTGACGATTTAATTCATCCTACCTTCTCTTTTCTTTTCTTTTATCTGTTTATTTATTTATTTTTCATCCTATCTTATGTTGAACTTTTTGAGTGCAACTTTTCAATTTCAAAAGTTCTCTCACTATCATTCTCTTTTTTTTTTTCTTAAATATAATAATTATTATTGAGTGATGAACATGTGAATAGTTCTTCATTTGGATATGTGGTCTCATCTCCATCTCTCCTTTTTGTTATTTTAAAGTTCTTACTAATATTTTTTTTCTCCTCTCCTTTTTTTTTTTTTTTTAAAACAATGTTACGTTATTTCATTAATAAACCGAAGAGTTACAAAATAGTTATACATTAATCAAATCACAAGAAATTAAAAGCACTTCTAGGTTCGTATCAAACTTAACAAAACTATCAGCTACAGAATTAGGGTCTCAATAAACATGTTGAAACGAGACCATCAAATTCTCACATATATCCCTAACCTCTAACCCCTTCGGGGTAACTCTTCATGGTGGTCTACAACGCTTGGTACACCAATTGACCATATTCAATGAATCACCTTCCACAATTCAACATGTGCTTGAAGAAGAAACTAAGGTTTTATTTAAGGAATGAGGACTTGGCATTTGAAGTCGGCATGGCAAGACAAAGAGGGAGACATTCTTTGAGGAACACAAGTTGGTGGGTTTTTTTCACTTTTCAAGTCATAGCTTTTTTGTCATCATGATAGAGAGAGAGAGAAAGAGAAAGAGAGAGTGGAGAAAAATGGATGTCTTAACTTTGTGGCCAAATATTCTGACTAATTATCATGGTCTAAAGTTTGAAACATCAAAAAGTTCGAATCTTCAAGTCGGCTGCTTGCTCTATGGTGGGACTTGCAGTGAAAGAGCCAAAAAAAAAAGGGGAGCTGGATTTCTTTGAAAAACACATGTTGAATAAAATCTTGTCTCTATTTTTGAATATGATTCTTGAGGACCATTAAATTTTCTCTTAATTTCCATACATTTGATTTTGCTTGGTTTAATTCTTTTATGAAGGTAATACCTGTGATAAATAATATTTGACAAAATTTAATTCCATTGGCTACAAAAAGGGATTGTATACTATTTACATAAAAGGGTTGTAATCCCATTTAGGCAATCTAAGGTGAAACAATTTTTTTTTTTTTTTTAAGACTTTGAGCCTGATAGATGGGACAACTTCAGCCTTCCAATTCTTTATCCAACAGCCAAAGTTGATTGTGATTAATAGTAAATGATCTTATCTTATATTTTTCTAGATTAGAAAGGTGTTTCAGTAGCAGGACTATGAGAGAGTATAAAATTTGGTTCTCTAAGCTCATTATTTTAAAGTTTAATTATGGTAGGAACTCATTAGAGTTTCGATCCCGAGCCTCCCATTAAGACTCGGCCAAGTCTGAGTCAGACCAAAGAAGTTTTTTAAAAAAAAATCGAAAAAAGGGAGAGTAGTGTGATTCAAGGGTTTCCAACCTTGAATTGCCTGGCTCCTAGGTGGGCTGGCTCAAGGATACTTTTAATAACCGGATATGATTGGCAATCAAAGGGAGCTTCTAAATCTTGAGGGAAAAGGTCCATTAAATTATTTAGACATAGCCATAACACCATTACTACACTAAATAAAATAACACTATTTATGAACCTTTTGAGGAGGGGGCATTGGTGTTTGATTTAGGACCACATTTGGAAGGGATGTGCTTTCCAACCACCCACCACTGCACTCAATTGTTTTTTGGTAATGCATTTTTTTTTTGGGTTATACAATTAATTAATTGGTAAGCAAAAAGTAATGGTAGTCATGTTTCCCATTATCAATTATGGTGTCAACCAAGTGGTTCACTTATTTAAAGCACTTGCTGGCCTATATGGAGATTCTTGTCCATAAAAAGATAATCCATGGAAATTATGATAATCATGCTTACCAAATTTAGGGGATTGAAGCCAATTAAAATAGGCTCAAATGGGCCATTGGGATGTCAAAGAGAGAGAAGACAAATGAATAAGAAACAAGAATTATCTTGAAGAAAGTTTTATTTATTTGATGATCACCCCTTATTTAATTGTGTGTTTAATTTCTATGACTATTGCTAAGTAAGTGTTAATGTCTTTGAATTGCTCTTGTGTTTCCCTTAAGGCACTCAACATGGTTCTTTCTCTATGCTCCATGTTATATATTTTTGCTTCTCCTTTGATATGTTTTACTCATTCTTTACATGTAAGTTGATGTAACAATATTTTCAAGATAGAAAGTTATTCTTGCTTGTCGACATGCCTTCACAACCCATGAGAGAGAGAGAGAGAAAGAGAGGGAGAGAGATTAGATCTTGTTTGACAATATTTTCAAGGTAGAAAGTTATTCTTGCATGTCGACAGTCCTTCACAACACATGAATGAGAGACAGAGACAGAGAGATTAACTCACCTTCATCGACATACTAACAAGTCTCTGAGATAGAGACTGTTCATCAGTAACACTCGTAGGTACTTTGGCAACACGCTTCCTCATTAACATACTTTGACAACTCTCTTAGATCTCGGTGCCTTTTACGAGAAATTTTTGCCGATTCTTCCGCAAAGAAACTACCCTTTTCTAGGGTTGACAACAGATCTGGTGGCCAGACTTGGACTTGGACTTGGACCCGATACAAAAATAAAAAACTGTATTAAATATTATTTTATAATTATTCTATTCGAGTCGGGCCCACCTGGACCTGGACCTGACCCGCCAGGTCCAATTCTTGAACCCATACTGAGAACTGAGTCGGGTCTAGACGTAAGGTCCGGGTCCATTGCCACCCCTACCCTCTTCTAACTCAATACATGGCCAGTGTAGGCTTCTGGACCTAGCTTCGAATAGCATGGATGCTCAGCAATGAATGACATTCATAATGAAACCTTGGGAATCGATGAAGATTAAAGTGTGCCGTGTGTAGTTTAGTGTACATTTCCGTTTTATGTAAATCGTGAGTGTTACTAATAGAATCCTATGAACCATAGTTATCCAAATCAGAACGGGTGGTCCAAATGGGCAGACAACCATTCAGTGTTTTACTAGTTTGGTTCAAGGTAAAAAATGAGTTTGACTAACGATCATTCAAAATTGGTTTGATTGATTTCGGTCAGGTGGATTAATCAGTTGTAATCTAGAAATTTAGTAAAGTTTTTCAATACATTTTATATTTTTAATTGAATATCTATTTTTTTTTAAAATCTGGTATGACTGGTTTAGTTAGTAATTGAATAGATTTCGATTGTACTAAACTCCTCACTGTTTCAGTGCAAACCTCTCACTGATTTAATGCCAATCTGAGCTTTGATAACACTACTACGAACACGAGTTTATGCACGCTTCTAACTATATATGAATTTGTGTGTGCACCCAGTGGATATCAATATGGTCAAGAGAATTACTAAACCTCTAGTTAATGGATTGGATGGTGATGGAGATAAGAGGGACTTGCATTTGATAGGAGGGCATGTTTCATAAAACCCACTTCCATAGATGGCATTGGTTGGATGGTGATAACCCTTATGGTCATGATCTTATCATCATCATGTTGGTCATGGAGCGCATATAGCGTGGTCCTACTGGAGCACGGTTTACACGGACATCGACATGCAAAAGAGCAACATGGGGGGAGCACATATAGCATGGTCCTGTAGGAGCACACTTTACACAGACCTTGTGCAAAAGAGAGATTGGACCATTCTTAAGTAACCAGTCTGGGATGCTCTCTAAAACATTATAACGAGTCCTATTTTCTTTATATTTTTATACTTTAATTTATAATGTAGTGGTATTTGGACTTTAAGCTTTCTTTTAACCCGTCTCGAGTAAAAGAGGTGGGTTGCATTAGGTAGACAGTCAACGTAAAACTTTGCCACATCTTATCATGACAGCTAACCCCAAATAATTGAGATAAGATTTGGGTGATGATGATGATGATAATGCAGTTCAATGTCTAGATATTAGACAATAATTAAATAACTGATTTGATGTTGCAAACTTCAGATAACATTTAAAAAAAAAAAAAAACAATTGGGTTCACTTTGATATTCTAAATAATAAACATCAGACCAACCCAAAACAAGAAAGTAATCTATGTTAGGGTTGTTCGATGAGTCGATTCGGTATTTCAAACATCGAACTGATACCTTAGCTTTCTTAGCCTCCCAAACAAACCTACAGTCAAAAAAATGCCCTGCAGACCAAAGAAAATAAATAAAATAAAATAAGATAAAAACCGGTCTAATGTTGGACTGGGGAAAATTGGAAAAAAAAGAAGTGGGTAATTAGGACCTGATAAAAATTTTTGTAAAAAAAAGAGGATTTCGTAACATCAGAAATGTTTTCCAAATTTTTGGTAATTTTTCTATATTAGATTTTAGGAAAATTTATACGTGGGGAGGTAATCTTATGTGGTACGATGTTGAGAACGCTTGTCACTTAAAAGTTGCCCGGGCCTCCCAGGCCGGGCCGCCATAAAAAATAAAGGGGGACACAAACCCCACCACTCGTCTCTCTCTCTCCCTTTTATGGGTTAGCAGCCAAGACTTTAAATCTATTTTTCTCATATCCATGTATACTGAGGTTGGGATGATCGATTTGAGGAGTTTTTGACATCAAAACAACCTTTTCTAGTAAATTTTTGAGGTGCACTTTCACTGTACACAACGCCCTCTCAACATTTGCTATATGTCAATTGATAGTATCTCATCCTTAGTACTTCATAAATTATTTTTGCCTTCTGATTCATAAAAGATTATCTTTAACTGTACCTCTGGATTGTTATTTGTGGGCATGTCATTCAATTTTATCTTTTTTTTTTTGTTAGATTTTAGTTTTTTCAACAAAAATACTCCAAATTGTTTGACTTTTATGACTAAAGAGATTATAATTTAAAGATAGATTTATCAAAATACTTTTAAGATATGAACTATTTAACGATTTATCTTATTGGAACTATTCTAACTCAAGACTGTGTATTAATTTATAGGTATTTGGAAATTAAATCAAAAGACATGGATAACGTGTTAAGTAGTTAATCTGTCATGGTTAATTTGATAAATTTTCCTATTTAAATTGGATAATAAGACTCCATTTGGAAGGCCCAATAAGTCTATCAAAGAGATGAAGTTATTCGTTAATGAAGAGAAAACATGTTCACTTTTTGAGTAGATTTTTCCACTTCTAAATGGTTGGAGTTGAAAAATAGCCCTACTACCGAAATCTGGTCTGCCCAAACAGGGCAGAGAACCACATCTGGCATGCGGCCTTTATATGATAAAGTGATAGGCTTAACAAAGATATGGCATTTAGGGGATAGGGTTTTTGCCATTCCAGTCAATGGCATACCTCCAACCACCTGATTTCACATTTAAGGGTCAATAGTGATTATAACTTCCTAATACAAAAAGTAAATGATCTTATTGTGTATGTATTTGTATAAGGGTGGGGTTTGTTACAGTACCATCTCCAAATCCATGTTGAGATGGATTCCCTTTTTTTTGGTAGTTCAGCGGTAGTAATTGAACTTGAGATGTAGCTAAATGTCAGTTGGTAACGATTTAAGCCCATGCTTGATTCCTATGTTGAATTTTGTATTCTTATATTTATGGGTCTATCATCTTGACCATCAGGATCATGGCTACAAAAAAAATTGAGTTTAGAGCCTTTGTACTCCTTTTTGGATCATTCTTTTTAATCCTTCAAAGTTTGCACTATTTTTGGAGATACACATTCATGTATCTCCAACAAAAGTAGCTTCGTAAATATTTAGGATGTGTTTCAAGTCCTAAATCGCTTGACAACTAGGGTAGATCCATGAGTCGGCTGACTCACCAAATACTTTTTTTTGATATGAACTAGTTAGTGACGTAGCATTGCACAAGCCTTCAGTTGAGAAGTTAATAAAATTAAAATTCTAAAAATTTAATCTGAATGAAATGTTAATGTATAACCTTTTTCATATTTCTTAGATCTAATTCCATTCTTACATAGATTCCTTTTGTGTTGAGAAAAGAGCATATGGAGACTACCCCACCTAAAGTTGCAGAAAAGTAATTCAAGCTTAGAGGCTAACCCTAGCAGACTCTTCCTATTGATAAGTGAGGAAGACACCACATGAGTGCCTGATGACCATGGAGAAATCACCTCAAAAAGCTCATGTGAAGTAATTTGTGAGCATTAGGTTGAAAAAAGAGAGAAAGAAGAAGAGGTAATACAAGAAAAGCCACAAATTCTAGAGTCTCATGGTATTCATGTGTACCTTCCCAAAAAAAAAAAAAAAAAAAAGAAAAAAAAAAAAAGAGCCACCAATCTCATGCCTCCTCACAAAGTGATTTTAAAAGAAGTTCAACAACAAGTTTTTAGTTGCACTTTGGATTGTCTTCCTTCCTGCCCTAGTTTGGGCTCTATGGTAAGAAAGAAGCTTGTAGATAGAGAAGACCATTGCGATTACATTCAACCAAGGTTAAGAGAGATGACATGAGAGAAAGATTTTAAATTGTATCCAAGCATAAAAAATAACCTCCTTGAGGAATGCAAGAGAAATACAAATTTGCAGTGCTCTTGGGTCAAAAATAGTACATGAATCAATAGCCGACTCCAAGTAGTTGGGAAAATACTTTAATGATGTTGATGTTGATGATGTATATGATATAATTTATATTGAATTTCCATTGTGCATGAAAAGATGAAGAAAAATATATGATAATTATAATTCAATCACTAAATTCCTAACCGTGGTTAATCTTCCATAATTAATATAAAATATTGTTGACCGCACAAACCCCCACTAGCTTAGTGATTTCTTTGAAATTTTTTAAAGTTGTTATTAATTTTAGGATTATATACAATGAGACTGTTTACTTTTGATACAAGGAGGTCACAATTACTAATAACCATCTGATGTGAAATCTAATAGCCTGGGTGTGTCATGAAGTTCAAGAAAATTTCTTTTAAAATTTGAGTTTAGTCAATAGAATAAATGTAGCCACCCAATTTTACATGCAATGGTTTAGATTAATTAGTAGCGACCTCCTTGTGTCGAAGATAAATAGTCACATTGTATACTTTCCATTATTTTTACTTTTTTATGTCGCTCTTGCATTTTGTTCTTTCTCTCTAGTTTATTTTTATTAAAATTAATTTTGAATATTTAAAGGGGTTTTGGCCAACCAATGTTGGATATATATAATAGTTGAGGAATTTTCAATGATAGATTCTTATCTAAAGTGCCTATTTAAGAAAACATATCTGAAAGAGTTTACATAGTGAGATTATTCAGAAAAATTGGAGGGAAAGGAGATGCAATTTGAAGATTAAAATCCAATTCTTGCTTATTCTCCCATGTATATGAAAATTTGGATTGGAAATGAAATGTATTTTCATCCCCATATATTTAAATTTAAACTTTGCAACCAAATCATTTTTCTTTAATCTTATTTACATTAATGACATTTGAGATAAACTATGAGCATGTATATTATGCCCCCGTAGGAGCATATTGTGCATTTACTCCGTCACCGAAAGGCCTACTTAGGAGGATTTTTTCATCCTGAAATTTTGGGGACCGAATAATCATCACTAGATGATTATTTTCGAAAAGAACAATTGAATTTTGAGTTTTCTGATACTTAAATCTTGCCCTTTAAAAACTGATAGCCTATGTTCAATCTTGAGACATTGTTATTATGTTTTTCTCTGAGATTTCAATTTGGAAATTCACTAAGGTTAGTGTATGGTCGTAAGGCTACATCCTCAAAATTTGGAGTACTAAAGTTACTCTTATATTGAGTATTACCCAAGCAGATAGCATAGTCCCGCAAGAGTATAAAACCTTCTAACTTTTAAATTGAGGAATTATTTTTGGGCTTGGACATTAGTGCCTAAGCATTCAACATGAACTAGATGCCAACACCCCACTATATCCTTTCCAAGATATGAGGGTCCACAATGCCAAGGCTTTTTTTTGTGCAGCTTCGTAGGCAATGAGATGAGAAGGCCACATTCCATGTATCGATAAAGAGAGAGATATTGTGAACGACTATGAAATGCAAAAGGTACTATCATTCCCGTCCTTTTCCAGTAAAAAAGTCACTTAAAGGCTGATGTTTTTGTGGGACTGCGGCCCCAGGATATTCGATAAAGCTGAACCTAGAAATCCTATGAAGAAAGCAGCTTCAGCACTAGAAACCCTTGTGATGACATGTGCATCCATTTTCACTCCTGGATAATTAATTTTAGAATAAAGGAAAAATAAATTTCGATTTTTTTGTCAATAAGATCCTGCCCCTCATAAATTTGGCGGTCCCTATTCAATTTCGAGACATTATTATTTTTAGTATATAAAGAGATCAATTCAGATTTTTTTTTTTTGAAGTTCCTCCACAGGTTGAAGATGTTTTTATTGAAGTTAGTTTGCGTAGTGAAGATGTTACATACCTCAAATTTCAGGTTCCAAGATTACTCCTATAACAGGTTCTACTTGAGGGAGTAACTAGACAGTGTACTCCTACGGAAGTATAAATCTATGGGCAACGGTCAATTAGTGGTAAGGGTGGCAACGGGTCCGGTAGGAACGGGTCGGGTAGGAACGATGTCCGGCCAAACCGGGACCCGAAAAGGTATTATGGGATCCCTGGACCAAAAAATATACTGTGGGATCCAAATTGACCCAAAAATTCAAATACATATGCATTTAAATACATTTAACTATTTTTTATAAATTAAGATCCAAAAATATATAGAAGACCCAGATAAAAGACCCAAACCCAGACCCAAACTCAAGAGCCGACTGGCATCCGGGTCCAAGTTACCGAACCCAGTGGGCAGTGCCCTTCTTATATATTTAATGTTTTGTAAAACGCTAAATAAGTGGTCCCCAAAAGCTTTTCATAATAAAGACTTACAAACATTTAAGGAAAGATTTCCCACGCGTTTCCCTTGCGCAACTGCCATAACGAAACAGCTGTCATACGTGTGCCACCAACTAAATGCTCACTAACGCTTACGAAGCACGCGCCATTTTGGAAGCTTCGTGTGAGGGCTTTGCAGTACAGAGTAAGACCAAGAAAGCGATGGTCCAACCCTCTTATTGACCTATCATTGAGGGCATACCTCAAAATGTCTAAATGTACTAACTTTTTTTTTATGAACAAATTGTCCCTCCTTTCTCTAATCAGGAGAACGGAGACCACTAAAATCTCTCGATACATACCTTTATCCATATACGAAAAAATTTATATAAGGATGCAACCTCATAATGTAGAACTATGGATGCCCTTCAAAATCTGTCCGGTAGTTTTAATATTGAAAAACCTTTTGATTGATCATGTATGACTATGAAAAATAAAAAGAATTTAAGTCTAAGAAATAGTGCATTTTATAACATATTATCTCACCGTCCATTTTCAATATTTTCATATGTTTATAGATCTATTTGATTTTAACCATTTTTGAAATTTAAAATTTTATAATTAGATATAAAAATAGATTTTGAGATAATCCTAAGAACATTTTACATCAAAATTATGTACCACAATAAAATTTGAACGTGCACCTTACCTCTACACCCACGGATGCATTCGTATACTAAATGCACCCATATAGATAAGTGATTTAAAAACAAATTGGTGACCCAGAACATGCACCCAAAAAACTAGTGGGAAAATTATGGATACTTTCAAATTTCAACTTTTTACACATCTTAGCTCTCAATATTTTTTGTATTGTACCTTAAACTCTAACACTATTTATTCTTGTATATACCTCCAGTTAAATAATAAAACCATTTTTTTTTTTGACAAAATGCAATTTTCATTCCCTCTCTCTCTCCCCCCACCCGACTAAGGGTGGCAATGGACCCGAACAGATTCAAGACCCGGTGGGTAGACTTGACCTCAAGTCCGAATATGGGTATAAAATTTGAGTGTCCGGATCCAAAACCACGATTTGGCCCGACTCCTTGCAATCCCTGCCACCGACTTATACAGCAACCAATTTCTTTTTAAAAACTCGGAGGACCCTCTTGCCATTTTAGGTTTTGTCTAGGGCACAATAGAGAAAACAAAAGCACACGAGAATTCAGTCAGTCACCCCTTAGACCGTGGTACGTGAAAACTTTTGGCTTCGAACTGACGGGCCCACTCGAAGCACACTGAAGAAAGCACCCGGTTTGCCACGTCATCAATAATTGACACGTGCTCTAATCCGTCTATCAAACTCTAGACAGCTGGATCCTAGTCACCACTTCGCGCCATGTTTTCCGTGGCTTCTCCAGCCTGTCACCCGACACATCAGAACCGTGTCCGAAAAAAACAAAAATCAAATATATATGACTCTCGAACCTGAACACTGCAAACTTAAAACGGTGCATTCCTTTTTCTGGAATCAAACTGAACCCATTGCCTTAGTGAAGAATTCAACGAGATTTCTATTTTTAGTACGTATTTGGGTCCTTGGTCTTTTATTCGATGGACTTCCTCTCTTTTGACTGGGATTTCAGGCGCGATTGGCCGGAAAATGGGGATTATTCTGGCTTGTGGGATTTCCAGCCAAATTTTTGCTTTGGTGGTGAAGGAGAAGTGGCTGCAGACCCGCCGGACAATAAGTTTTCCGGCCAAAATTCGAGGTTTCGGCGCTGCACTTCATTGTTGGAAGGGAGGAGCCCTGTCGGGCGGTCGCGATTCTCCGTGGATGCAGAGTGCTCTGTGAGCTGCACAGGGGAGAGCAGCAGTGCTAGCGGGTTTTCCTCTCCATTAGAGAGAGGAGCCACCCAAAAAAGAAGCTTGGAAAGCGAAAATTCTTCTGGGTTTTTACCTGAATTCCACAAGTTTTCAGGCAAGTCGGCCTCTGAAAGCCCCCTCAACAGTGCGGTGAACCTGCCGGAGGCTGAAGTTTCCGGCCCGATATCTCCAATTTCTGGCAGCACATTGCAGGAGAATTCGTCGGACTCTGGCCGCCGAGCATTTTCCGATGAGGACCTCGGCCTTGCGAAGCTTGCGTCCTCCTTCCCAAAGCGACGGGCAGGGCGGCGGAAGTTTAGAGAAACCCGACACCCGGTTTATAGAGGAGTGAGACGTAGAAGCGTCGGGAAATGGGTATGCGAAGTTCGAGAGCCGAATAAGAAAACACGAATTTGGTTGGGGACTTATCCCCTGCCCGAGATGGCGGCGAGGGCGCACGACGTCGCCGCCTTGGCATTGCGTGGGCCATCGGCGTGTCTCAACTTCGCGGACTCTGCGAGGCTGCTGCCGAGGCCGGACTCACGCGAGCCCCGCGACATACAAAGGGCTGCTGCTCTGGCGGCAGAGGAGTTCCGGCCATCGGAGAACGGGGTTTTCGACCGGGGCATGCCCGACTCATTGCCGGAAAATCAGGGCTCCGGTGTGGTGGCTGCGGCCTCGCCTGAGAGTCTGGTGTTTCCCATGGATGAGGATTGTTATGGATTTGATGGGCCCTACACGGGAACGTTGATGGGGGCCATGACGGATGACGTGGCGGCCGATATGGTGCCGAGATGGGATGACGTGGACTTTGGTGCTGACATGGCACTTTGGAGTTACTCTATATGAGTTGAGTTGAGTTTGCCGTACAATTTTTCTTGTGTGCGGGACGCGGGGCTTTGTAATTGTATAACCCAAAGTTTTGATTCTACGTACACAAAAGTGTATCGTTTGACTGAAATAGAAATATAGTGTTTTTTTTTTTGGAAGGAGTAATCTTGATTTTATTAATTTAAAGGCTGAGATTTAATTAAGACAAGCGGTGCAAACCACTATGAAATTATTAAAAAATGATCGCCACTTTGGGAAGTCAAAGCCTGTTTGTCCAATCAGTTAAAACTACCTTAATTTTATCGGACTCAAATTTAAAAATTACTTTAAATCAGACCATTGCTCGCTTGATTGGTTGCAGTTTGATTGGTTGGTTGAACGACCGGATCCAATCGTCATAACACTTTATGGAAATACTACTCTCACTTATAAACCGTCACATTTTAGGTCAACAATATCAACCCAAGGGGGACCACATTATCAAAAAGAGAGGGGACCACCAATGTCCCCAAAAAGAAAAGCAAATAAGCCATCCAAAGTAGCACGTGCGTAATTCCCTTTGTTTTTGCTCCAATAAGTAATGGCCTTGAATAATGTGATGCATGTAGCACTACAAATAGTATACTGCATGCAATCTCAACCGTCTATTGTTGACATCAGAAGGCTGAGTATGTTTCATCTCGGCTGTCCAGTATCCAGGACCACGGCTGAGCATATAAGTAGTGTAGCCACATGCATCATGTGGCTAATCCATATGTAACTATACTCAATAATTTTTACAAGGGAAAAGATAAAAACCAAATTTAAATTAAATAAAATTTCCAGGAATTTACAGATATACACACCACTTTGGGTATAACCTTAACAAAAAGATGAAAAAAAACACCAAAATCAGAAAAAACCAAAGACCCTCCCCCCCACAACCTTGTATCCACACTTCTCCCTCTCCTTCAAAATTTGATTTCCTTTTTCTGATATTTACATGAAAAGAGGCAAAAAAAAGGAACTGTTGAATGAGGCCTAACCTAAAAGCAGGCGTCTTCTAACCGACTTTGAGAAGGTCCGGTCCTCTGAACTTCTTGTTTCTGATATTGCCCCAGAATTTCTCTTGTATTTCTTTGAATTTTTAGGCGTTGTACCTCCGGAATTCTCCTCACTGACTCCCTCCCCAGAATTTCTCTTGTATTTCTTTGAATTTTTAGTCGTTATAGCTCTGGAATTCTCCTCAATATCTCCCTTCATGGGGTCCTCACCACTTTTTGGAGATATCAATGGCTTGGTCACTCTGAAGAATTCGGTGATGCTCCTCTGGGTGTCACCTGTTTCCTTTCCTGTCTTGTTTTTCATGGATTTCTCTTTCTTTGTTTCCTGTTTCATTGTCAAAAAGAACTAATCAGTCCTTTCTATCTGTTGTTCTCTCATAATTTAAAATGTCTTATAGTTTCCATATTTATAAGCAATAGAGAGACCAAATGGACAGAAATGGACTTTGGACAGCTCAAAGAATATAGAACATCCGCAATAACCAAAATAATCTCTCCTCTCTCTGTCTCTGTCTCTGTCTCTGTTGAGAATGCTAAAATAGAATCATGATGGTTCGATTATTATACATGGAAGAGTCCTGTTTTCTAACTATTAACAATCACAATCCTGTGAAACAGTATTGACTATTAATGAATTGGCATTGCCAAGTAACCTCGAAGCGCATTGCTCAGAGTGTATAGAAAATCCATGATAGCCAAAACATAATCTCTCTCTCTCTCTCTCTCCAATGGTTAAAACATATGAAATATCTATGTAGTTCTAATTTATGCCCAACTGATGTAGAAGAAAAGAAATATATGGATTGAGGTACTCATAACTCATTTAGACACACATCCATAATAACCAACGTTATTTCTCTAAACGTGGACTGAAAATTTGTTTGAACACAATTTCATAATAAATAAGAAGGGGAGAAGCAACATTACACAAAATTATTGTCCAAATTTACATGAATTATACATTTATAGAAAACATACATATCATGAAATACTAGAGAACATACATATCATGAGATACTGCTCCTATCATGAAATACTGCTACTATGCATGTATGTACATATGAATGAATGTTTTATGCATGCATGTATTTAATAAGCATGTATGCGTATATACATGCATGAACATGTGTATGCATCTAAGAGACCTTTGCAGATAGGTACAATCTAATGGTAAGCACTGCGATCACATTCATAAAAGGAGCTCACATGGAATTGAAGAGTTTCACGGCCCAAGAGCTCTCTTTGGTTGCGTCGATATTAATAGGGGCTCAAAGTTAACATGCTATCATGGGATCCTTTCTAGTGATCACCCGAGTCTAGTGCTAATCCCCCCCTTTAGCCCCACAATTGTTGTATCAATTTTGGTCCCCTTTAGCCCCACAATTGTTGTATCAAATTTGTAACTTTGTACACCCAAGTTAGTTCATCACTTAATGAAACACAGTTACTAATAGAAAAACAGAGGGTTTCAACATGCTATATCTAAGTTTCTCTTGGTGCTCATATAAGAGGATTCACTAAAGAATACAACACCGCGTCAGGAATTAGAATACACACACACACACACAAACAGAATTAGAATACACACACACACACTTTGTTAGTGCTGTAGTGATGTTTACAGCCAAAAATTTAGTGAAAAACTGGCACAAAGATAAGTTCGTCTGGTCAAGAAATAAATAAGCAATACCTTTCCTTTAAGGAATATCTCGACTATTTCAGGAAAGGCAGCCTGCACCAGCCCCACGTCCTCATCAGTGGAAAGAAACTCACATCCATTAAATGTTATGATCTGATGATCGTCGGGATTGTCATCCAGCAGATCGATAAGATCTCCACCGTCTATATTTTCATCTTGTTCATGAACAATCCGCGCATTTTTTGGCCCAAAATCCTCAAGATTGATTGGAAATGAACCTGCCCTTTTCCACTTCACCACGTAAAATGGATGGCCATATCTTGCTTTCTCTCTCTGAATCGAATGAAATTCATACTTGTCACAAAGTAGTAGACCCTCTGTATGCCTAGAAGCCATCTCTCGAAGAAATATGGTAGAGAGAAGTGGAAGCATTCCTTGGCGAATAAGTGAAGGACTCCAGTGCTGATGATATTCTAAGAAGTCCACTAAAAGCTCAGTTTCTGGTGCTTTCCATGAAAGAGTAGATCCATCGATCCCTGCAAAATGGTTCGATTTACTTCCTTTATGGATGAATATCAGAAAAAAAAATGCATCGCTGTTATTTAGGCATATTTCATCTGTATTGAGCCATCAATATTGACTAGTTTCATGGATTTCCATAATATTTCTGCGTACTCTTATGCAAATCTTGGTCACTACGCCCAAAATATAACTTGTATGAAGTGCTCCCTACTGCTTTGCCTCTTTTACCCAATTCCGTCTAGATATGCTTCTTGATAAATTAAGTCTGTCATGAATATCAGAAAGTTCTATCCAAAAATGGAAAACATACCATTGAAAATCCCATGGTTCTGACAGAGAAACATTTCTATGATTTCTTCATTTGGGAAGTTCCCAACTGTTGCTATCTTTGTACAAATTTTTTCTCTCCAACTCATGCATTTCTTCTGATCCTTGCTCTTTCTTTCCTGGCATAAAAACCCAATAAAATAAATATAATGCTTTCATTTTAAGAAAATGAAAATGCCGGCTGGAAAAATAACAAGCAGAAATAAAGGATAATTTATACATACACACAATGCCAACATGTACAATAAGGGCTCCAACCTCAACATGTTTACTTCTTGCATGAAACATTCAAGAAGTCAAATAATCAAAAGTTCATAGAAAGTGCAGAGTTTTTTGGTTGAGACTAGCTTGTATTGGTTAAGACTATTTTGTGTAGAAAGGTGATGTTTCCCAAGTTAAATTGTGATATAAGCATGGATCCCTTTTAGGAGTTCATCTTGCCTCGGATTCCATTCCACAATGTCATCTTAGTTGTAAAGCTTGTTCCAAACCATTCTATTTGTATGTCTGAAAAACACAGAAATGCTTCTAGCCAACTCCAAACTGCCCAAACTTTGATTTACTGGAAGACGAGCCAAATCATACTAATTGAAGGAAATGTTTCCACCCATGATCAAATTACATTTTGGGAGGGTTGACCTGTTGATATAATGACTATTGTTTTGCTCCCTTTAATATGTCTGTCTCTGTCTCTGTCTCTGACTCTCTCTCTCTCTCTCTCTCTCTCTCTCTCTCTCCTTTCCAGATTGCAATGTTCAGAAAATGATGAACTTTTCCACTTCCTTTCCAGATTGCAACGTTCAGAAAATGATGAACTTTTCCACTTGGTTGTAATTTACATGTGCAATGCACAGAATATAACTAGTTCTAGGAGAAACACGAAATACAAAATCTGATAGAAATCAAACTTAAAACAAATTTGAATTACAAAATGGTTTTGAGCATGGGCAGAAACCCAAATTCAGATATCAGTTAAGAGGTCATCTGAAATTCTATTGTAAATGAAGAGTTCAACAAAATGCAAGAATGGTGGCCAAAAAACTTCAATTTAGAATATTCTCAGTAGAGTTTTTAATAAAAAATACTCGAAAAGGGCATCAATCACAAAATGACAGGATATAATAAGTTCAGATATCGTTATTTTAAGTCCGCGATTGTTTCCAAGTTTCAGTTGGTTTCATCCTAAATTGAGGGTATAATGCCAATCCTACCCGGTTTCAGCTTTGACGTGGGTGATAACAAAACCGAGTTGAAATGAAGTCGAATTTGAAAAAATTTCAGTTCCTAGTCCAAATTGCAAGATTTGGCACAGTTACAAAGCAAATCCATATTATGAGTGACAAGCTTGCTAAGTAAAAAAAGCAACAATTTCACCAGCTTGAAAGAAGTCAATATACCTCAATGCAGTGACTGCATTCACAGGTAAAGTTCTGAGGCTTTGGTTGGCAGCCTTCAAGACCATTGTGAATGCAATAGTCACAGGCAAGCCTCATATGAATACCTTTAGTACCAGGGTGTCCACAATTTGAACAATGAGAAACTCTTTTCTTGGTTGGGCTAACAGCTGAATTAGACTCCCCTAAGTCTTCGAATAACTTGGTATTGTCCAAAAGGCATGACGCATTCCCTGTTCCTAGATCACGTAACCTGCACATATAAATAATGTGATAATGTCAATAACATCCATCAGCGATAGTTTTTTAATACAACTGCTACCTGCTACTGCAAATCATTTCTGGTCAAGAGCACATTCCTTCATTTGCCAGGAGGAATGATACAAGAAACTAAATAAAAAGGAAAAAAGGTGTCGTATGATTACATAGCAGCTTTCTATTTTATATATATTTTTAATCATTGATCCTGGCAAACGATTAAAAATCCCTTAAATAAAAAAAAGATTTGCAACCAAGGTGATGAGCTTTTTGCATTCAAATGCTTTTGATAAAATATTACAAACTTTTACTGAAATGAGCAAAGGTTAATAATGGCTTATACTAAAAACATAAACCAGAGTCTTTCTTTTGTTTTTATACAGTAAGTATAAATGAACTATATGGCCAATGGGAGACTAGTACCGATCTAAAATCTCATCATCATGGAACAACTGGACAAAGCGAGCTGCAGTAGTAAACCCTATCCCTGGAACTCCTCGCATGTCATAGTCATTCCCAACTAGCAATGCTATGACTATCATTTGTTTCCTCTTCAATCCAAGACGACTTTCTATGTCTGCTGCTTGGTAGCACTCAACACAACGTTCCTGCACAAAATAAATGGGTATAAACCATATAAACAAGAATGTTAACTAAAATAGCAGCCAAAGGAATGCATGGCAGCAGGGTGAGAGAAGCAAATACAAGCAGCAATTACAAACAAAGAAATAATTTTTCCCATTTACGGTTATATTTAGTTTCAACTACTTTTTATCCTCTCTCAGTAAGGTTAATAAATATGGGACGTGTGTTATCAATGGCATTTCTTGGCGGCTAGGCATCAACTTCACCGCCTTTGATAACACGGCCATTATGAAATGTGAATAGAGACTCAATACCCACAAATGTTTCAAATAAAAGAGATGTCGAATTCAATTCCACAAGGATTTTATCCCCTTCATTCCTCAACAATCATGCCCTACAGACTATAGCCTATGTAGATCAGTGTCATACAACTCAACATTGATATTTGGGTTTGTTTCGCTAAAATAGATCAGTGATGCTACAATTGTTTTGGCCATAAAGATTTAGTTTTCACATGTCCACCTAACCTGCACATGCTTTGGGGTGAATCCCAGTGCCTAGTGATCTGAATCTATTAGTGTCACATCAAAAGATGCTGATCAAAATCCCACATTCCATAGCAATAAGAGAGAAAGAAGAACACAAAGATGCTGATTCAAAACCAAGCTTATGTCAAAAAGGAAAAGGGAAATAAACAATGCCTTTTGTGTTCTTAGTCTACATATGTGGGTGCACACACATGCACAAATGTTTTACGTCCCAATTACATTGAATAGGAGAACGGTTTCTGACTTAAGAGAGATACATCTTCTATACACACCAGAACAATGAAATGCACTTTAATTATTGATTCACATAAATTGAATGCTCATCGACATTATCCCACCTAAGCACTTGATATCTGAAGCCTAAATGTATTGCATACACTTAATCTAAAATGTCGATGTCATTCATGGGAGAGAAAAAGGAGAGCAAGGTATAAGATGGCGTTCCATTAGCATTGGTTTAGGGAGCAAACACCAACCAAATACTAAAATTTTGATTGGAGCACCTCCACAAAGGTTAAACACTACTAAGAACAGGACGACTTTTGCTCAAGTTTCTTAACTGTGAAAGAAAAAAGAAGAAATTATTGCTGGACAAGACAGACAATAACGTGAGCTCTATTCATTTGCTACAGTTGAAACTTGAATTATTTAATGGGACATTAGAAAATAGAGAATAGTTGATCAATCTGAAATAATGAAGATCAGAAGATATAGCCTTGACCAATTTTCCACGCAAACATGAAAAGAAACACTGCACGATAAACCTTTAATTGAAGGTCCCAAACAACTTCAATGGTATAATGTACTAGATGTAACTTCATGGTCACGTTTCTAAAACGAACTCAAATTATTGATTATCCAAAAGGAATTCAAGAAAAAAAAGAAAAAAAAAAAATTAGTCCATTTTATTTCTATGAACCCAGCATCCAGATTTTACAAAATGAGATTACTTACAGGAAATAATTCTAACTGTAAAATGTAAGACAGTGACAGCTAAAAGGAATAAGATATTCTTTCTGTGATGACCCCTCATAAAAAAATCCAATTTCCTTTTTTATTTATCACTAAGATGAGAGAAACCTAAATAGTTAGGAGAAATAATAATGAATGCAAGCACTTCAGTCATATATGAAAAAAGACTTATCAGCAGAATGATTTCAAAAACTCTTCAAAGTACACAAATCACTGTCTGAGAAAGAAGTATAAGCCTGTACACAAATCACTGTCTGAGAAAGAAGTATAAGCCTTACTTTAAAATTGTATTGGAGAGATTTTATCACACACTTTGCTCCATAAAGAAAGGCATCACTGTCAGCTGTTATACAAGCATCCACACGGCCTTCACTATCCAACTGAGCACAGAGTGCTTCAGCCTCACATTCTGCTTTCAAAATAGGCATCCCCAACAGCTCAAGCAGTTCCTATAACAAGAGTCTTCATCAGATTAATAGCACATACGAACTCCAATTTCTGAATTTACAATAGTACATCATGATTCCATTGTTATAAAACAAAAGAGAAACAATCATGTAGGAGGCCCCTTATATTTGTTTATGGAGGGATTTCCTCTCCAAACTTATCAGATGATTCCATTGCTATAAAACAAAAGAGAAACCATCATGTAGGAGGCCCCTTATATTTGTTTATGGAGGGATACCGTCTCCAAACTTTTCAGATGATTCCATTGCTAAAAAACAAAAGAGAAACAATCATGTAGGAGGCTCCTTATATTTGTTTATGGAGGGATTCCCTCTCCAAAGTTTTCAGATTAAAAATTTGACAGGGAGTAGGATGGCACTTACCCATTGTACAATAACGAATATATCACTGTTCATTAATCGCCATCCTATTACCTGTCAAATTTCTAATTTGATGGTTAGGATGGAATCCCTACTGACCAAATCCAGGGGGCATTCTAAATAAAATTGCTCAACTTCAAATATTTGACAGCACAAAATATTTATTTAGGTCACCCAACTTACAACTTAAGATTTTGGAATTGGGTTTTGGGTTTCTTTTGTAGGTAAACTAAGAATTCCAACGGTTACACCCTACAAAAAATATAAAATACATAAAAAGGAACAAAAATACATAGAGAAAAGAAGACACCACCTCATCCAAGCGTTGCAGGCTGCCCCTTATCACTCCTAAAAGAAATTAATAAAGAAACAGAATGGTGCCTTGGTGGTTGGTTAAACCTATATGATGGTTTGTGTTGGGTTAAACCTATATGATGATTTGTGTTGGGTTAAACCTATATGGTCTCTTCACTATGCCTAAGATTTTCATTCAACCCAACATAAAATAAGTTAGATTTATACGAAACTAAAATTACTCCAAACTCGAGCCCAATTACAATTTGTCTTTATTCATCATCGTCTAAGCCTTTTTCCGACTAATTTGGGATCGGCTTTTCCAAACTAATTGGGATCGGCTACACGAATTCTGGTCTGCCATTCTGCTCTATTGAGGGTCATACCCTTAGTGAATAATAGAAATATGAATCTTCTCTCATCTTTCCTTCACATTATTCTCAACATGGTGCTTTTCTCTTGAACTAAACATAGAAGACAAGCCAACAATAAAACACTATACTCAACCAGCTATGTTTTAAAATGAATACCTAACAAATTTCCAAACAAACACGATCTAATGGAAAAACCAATGCAAACAAACCACTATATAAAAATTTGTGTATATACACACACAGACACACAAAAATCTTTATGTAGGATAGCATGGAAACAAGGTGATTAACATATGGGTGCGGTTTGTATAGAGCCTAGGCTCTAAACAATCAAATTAGAGCCTACCTTCAATAGTGTCGAGAAATGTGGTTTCAATATTGGAAATCTTTGTGATAGCCTCAAAATATATTTTCATATTTATTTATAAAGCTTAAAGCTTAAAAAATAGTGTAGATCGACGTATCTATGAAACTTGAAACTCTTGAAAAAAGACGGTCCAAAAATACGTTACAAAATACATTATTTCAAAAACTTGCAATCCATTTTTTTCTCATGTCCATGCATCTTGATGTTGAGATGATCAATTTGAAGATATTTGGACATCAAAACAACCTCTTCTAGTGAAATTTTTGAGGTAGGCTCAAATTTGATCGTTTAGAGCCTCGGCTTTATACAGACTTGTCCCTTAACATATATATATATATATATATATATATATATATATATATATATATATATAACTACAACATAACATAGAGAGTATGAGAAATAAAAGAGAAATTACAGACCACACATTCTTGAACACTTCTGTTGAAAACTGGATTTCTCGCAATGGTCTCATTTTCAGAGTGTGAAAAACCTGAAATGTCGATGCCTGACATTCTGAAAAACCTCTCGGCCCTTGCTTGCGCCTTCAATGGTGAAGGGTTTCCATCCAAAACAAAAACTGGATAGGCCCCAACCTTTTTTTGGAGAGAGAGAGAGGATGTCAGCAATGCTCAGATGAATGGAATTTTTTACTTGTACATATTTTATCAGGAGATGAACAATGAAATTCTCAGTTAAAGAATCCACAAAAACAAGATCCAAAAACAAACCCAGAATTCTCATAAAAAATTCCAAACTTCCAGTAAAGAACATAAATGACACCCAATTTCACAAACCTTTTCAGAAGGTTGAACACTCTAAATCTGACCCCCAAAAGAAAAAGAAAAATCACTGGAGAAAAACTCAAAAGGCTCCAGTATAGTGGCAGTTAATGACGCCCAAAATCACAGTAAAAACCCAAAAAAATTCCATTAAAGAACCCATAAATGGTACCCAATTTCTCAACAAAAGAAGCATAAGAAGGGCCAAATAAAACTCCAATCCCAATAGCAAAAGTTAAACAGAAAAGCCCATGAAAGAACCCAAGAAGAAGAAAGGCACAGGTAGAGAGAGAAAGTACCTTGGAGAAGAGATTAATGGTTCTGAAAAACGTGACCCTCAAATGGGGATTCCTGGCATTCCCCTTCAAAGCAGTTTGGTGCTGAACAATCCAATAAGAGAGGTCCACTGCAACTTTCTTGTCTCTGAGAAAATCCAAGTTCTCGTATCTCGCAATGGGCTTCACAAATTCCCAGAAACCACCTCCAAGTCCCATTGGGTCCTTTGAGAAAGAGCAAGACCAGGCAACAATGGCCTTTTCAGCTCTCTCTCTCTCTCTCTCTCTCTCCCTCTCCCTCTTTCTCTCTCCAGATAGGCGTTGCCTGGTGCAAAAAACCGTTATGTTGGGTTGTTCGTGGCTGCAAAAACCTTTGATTTGAGTTCCTAACGCCTCTTTTTCAATGCTTAGTCTCTCTCTGGCCGAGGTCTAGGACACAGCCATCTCTCTTATGTACTTCTCTCTCCAGGGAAAATTAGGAAGGTATTCGTTTTATGTGCCGTTATTTTCAGAAAGGGAAAAGTTTATATAAGGTTGCAACCAATGGTTTAAAAAGCAGATCGGTGACCCGGATTGGGCGCCCAAAAAATTGATTCGGATCGGTGAATCGGCGATCTAGATTGGAAATTAAGTGAATCGGTCATAATAAAGCTTAAAAAAAATCCGAAAAAATTATTAAAATTCATTATAAATATTGTTTTTTAGGAATTCAATAAGAAATGAGAGTACTTCATTAAGAATTTTCATGTTTTTGCATGAATATGCGAATATTGATATGTTCTTTCCCTGCATGAACTACTATTCAGCATTTAATTTACATCACACAAAAGGATAAACATAGAATTATCATGGAATAAATATATCAACATACATGAACTACAATAAAGCATAAAATTAGTAACATACGATCTAAAAATAAAATGATAGACGACGTTGTTGTTCTTCTTGGTCACGCTGGTGCCATTGATTGAATTCGTTTGACAATTCATTGATTCGATCTAAAAACGAATCATCGATATTAGCAAGCGTCTGATTATTCCCAAACCCTTGAGTGTTAGTGTTTTGTTGTGTTCCCAACCCAAAATCCCCGAAGCTTGTCTATCCTTTATGCTTACCTGCACTGTCGTGCTCATCCCTACACTATTACTGTTGGGATTCGATATGTGAATAATATGGCTGGGATAGGGTGGCCTCAGAATCATCATCTATCTCATTTTCTCTTAGACCCCCTTCCACTCTCCCTCATTAGGTGCAATATCACCGACATCTCCGACGAATTGTGGATACGTTGGTTGGCTGCTTCCTCTTTCATGCTGCTCATAACTTTCTTCAAGATCTTCATCACCGATAGCCTCAAGGAACGCTCTCTTGTGCAACACTGGCTCCTCCTCTTCTACTACCCATTGGTCTGCTGTGTCTGTGACAAATATTGTGTCTAAGTCTATCGGTCCATAGTCTTTAAGCTTCCTTCTTATTTGTCGCTCTCAGAGGTTTAAATTATAATGAACGTAGATTAGTTTTTGAAGCTTCTCAGAAGCAAGTCGATTCCTCCTAGTAGTGTGCAACCATTGGAACGTACTCCAGTTGCGCTCACAGCCAGTAGCAGAACATGTCTGGGAGAGCACCTTGATTGCTGTCCTCTTTAGGTGAGGTGCATCAGTACCATATATTTCCCACCATTCAGCTGGATTAAAATGCAAAAAGTATTGTAAGGGTAAGAACAATTCATAAGATTAAATATATGAATGAACAAAATATTAGCGAGGGGATAACCTGGATCCATCATAGTTTGAGAATTCCTGGCAAGTCTAGTTTCGAAGGATCCTATAGCATCCCTATACATAGCAATCTAAAACAAATATATTACGTTTTAGTACATTATTCCTCACAAATATAACAACTCAATGAAGTTCTTACCCAAACATTAAATATTACCTATTGTATTGCTGCTACTTGGTTTCGATGGCTTCTCTCCAACCTTGCAATAATGTATCTGACCCCTTCCATAATCTTGTGGGGATGTTTAGGTGTCAAATAGAAAATTTTTGAGTTGAAGTAGTAACTTACAAAATATATAGGTAGAAAATGCCATTTACAATTTCATAAAATGAAATATTGTAATGATATAAATATATATTTACCAGCATAATGAATTGGACGTCCAAATTTGGTGTTCCACCTCCTTTCTATAATCTCGATCACTTTGCTAGCAAAATTATACTTCTCCCCAATAGCTGATTTCGCCCTCTCAATACCTTCATAAAGGATACCCATGGTAGCTTTCTTGTCAGCATCCACCATTCTTAACACCGTGACCAAAGGGGCAGTGGCCTCTACAACACTGGAACATCGAGACCAGAACCGTCTATTTGAGACTATGTTGTCCACTTTTATACCGGTACTGGACTTCGAGAGGTGGTCATTTAACCACTCTTCACAGGTAAACAATCTCATTAATGCACCTTCAAATTCTCGAATGGAGTCCACAGCTAAGTAATCGGTCGCAAAGCGGGTTATGGCAGGCCTGATTATCTCTTTTTTCTTAGAGTGTTATCTGAACAGAAATAAAATTTTAGAGTGGTTGTATATAAATCTCGATACCAACCTTGCTTCCTCTAGTGTCTCTTTCACAATTTTGATCTCACCGATCTCCTCTAACATAAGATCGATGCTGTATGCAGCACACGGGGTCCATACAAGATGCTTCCTCTTATCCATCAACTTGCTGCCCGTAGAAACACATGCACGCGCATTATAAATAATAAACTGGACTACATGCTTATCTCCCACTTCCTCCACTATCTGATTATATAGTCGTACGTAGAAGTTTGCATCCTTCTTCGTCCTTGATACGTCTTTGCTAGACAAAAAAGCTGTACCTTTTGAGAATAGGTCAAGAAGTTTAAAAACTCCTTTTTGCTAACTTTATTCAACCAGCCATCACTCATGAGAGTAATGCCTGATCTTGGCCAACTCTGTTTATATTCTTCAATCCACTTTTTAACTTCCTCCACCTCTTCATCTAATATTGGCCCACTGAGCTCATATGCCATCGGGGGTTTTACCTTGAGCCCGACTCTCTGGATTGCACTGATTATAGGTAGAAAATATGGGCTGTTGGCTGCATAAAAGGGAATCCCTTTATCGTAGAACCATTTACCAACATATCTCCCCAACATGTTTCTTGTACCTTTAACCATGTCTTTTAGGGTCATCTGTTGTGACTTAGGCTTTGAGATAAATGGGTCTTTACGACCATGACTTGCAATACTGACAATCCTAAGTAACTTAGAAACAATTTCTTCAACATCTTTGAGCTGGGCCCGCCATACATGCTTGAGCTGAGCCCGCCATGCATGTCTGAGCTAGGCCCACCATGCATGTCTGAGCTAGACCCACAGGGCATTCTAAACCCACGTTCCCTATGATATTGTTCATGTAAACTCAATCTCTTGGCCATATCCAGCTCATTATTATATTGCTCTTGTAGGTCATTATTATATTGCTCTTCTGTATCATTCCTGCTTGATGGCATATATAAACTAGCTATCTCCTCATTCATCCTATGTTGGCAATTTTTTTACCTTTGTTAGCATTAAGAATTGCCGCCATCTATTTTTTTACATTACTAGAGACACTAGTGCATGCAGAAACTTCTCCCTTAACTCCTGCTAAATGTTACTTGAACCTATGTACCCCACTACTTATCACTCTTTGACAGTAATTACAAATAATTTTGTCTTTTTTGTTGGGATCAAGTCTGACCCCATGTTGCCATGCAGGGTTTTCTGTAGATCTTGACATGATTCAACTGTTTTAAGATGTAAAAAGTATAAAATTAACCTGACAGTTCAACAAGAAAAATAATCACCATGTGTAGTGATAATATGTTGGGGTAGTTCATGTAGTCATATTTGTTGTTATTTGTTATTGCAAAATGCCTCTATTGACAATAATATTTTCGTACATATCAATTACAAACATTCAGAATAATATAATACAAAATGCAAGCTCCAAACATGGCTACAACTCAATTATCAAGAATATACATTTTTTGCATTAAAAAATTAATAATATAAACAATTCTTCAAAGAGCCAGCTAACATAAGTCATTCCAACTAAAAAATGCATTAACAACAGATAAAAAAAATACAGTTTTGCATTAAAAATATAATAACATGCATTTTTTTGCATAAATAATCTATCAACATACAATTTTTTCAACAAAAATTTTAACAATAAAAATTTAAAATATGGTTCAATACCTCATGATAATTAAAACCTTGTCACGATTTTCACATCTTTTCGAAAAATCATCATTTTTCAAAAAATTCAATCATGGAAAAAAAAAAAGTACAGCAAACTCAAACAATAAAAATTAAAGTTTGGGTTTAATAGATCATGATAATCAAAACCTTATCATGATTTTCACATCTTTTCGGAAAATCATCATTTTTCAAAAAATTCGATCATGGATAAAAAGAAATAAAAAAAAAAAGTATAGCAAATTTTCAAAAAATTCGATCATGGATTACAAAAAAAAATTCGATCATGGATTAAAAAAAAAAATTAAAAAATTTTCAAAAAATTCGACCATAGATTAAAAAAAAAAAATCACAAATTTTCAAAAAATTCGATCATGGATTAAAAAACAAAAAAACAAATTTTCAAAAAATTCAATCATGGATTACAAAAAATTCGATCATGGATTACAAAAAATTTGATCATGGATTACAAAAAATTCTATCATGGATTACATAAAATTCGATCATGGATTACAAAAAAAAAAAAAAACAAAAAAAAACAAAAAATTCGATCGTGGATTACAAAAAAAGAAAAAAACAATTTGATCATGGATTACAAAAAATTCAATCATGGATTACAAAAAACTCTATAATGGGTTATAAAAAACAAAAAACAAAAAATTCGATCATGGATTACAAAAAAAAACAACAAACATTTCGATCATGGATTACAAAAAAAAAAAAAACATGTCGATCATGGATTACAAAACATTCGATCATGGATTACAAAAAATTCTATCATGGGTTGCAAAAAAAAAGAAAAAAAAACAAAAAATTCGATCATGGATTACAAGAAAAAAAAACAAACATTTCGATCATGGATTACAAAAAATTCGATCATGGATTACAAAAAATTCTATCATGGGTTACAAAAAAAAAAAAAAAAACAAAAAATTCGATCATGGATGACAAAAAAAAAAAAATTACGTTCTTCACAGAGCTATCTTACATAAGCCATTTTAACTCAAAAATCCACCTCAGAGCGAATAATTACATCCAATTGAGTACATTTTCTGATAAACAACAATATAAGGAATCAAAATCTTAAATTTTGAACATATTATCATCAATAAATCAAATCAAATCGACTAAATTGAGCAAAAAAAAAAAAAAACGCAGTTCTTTTCTTCACAAACAGTCATTGAATCTAAAAAATGAAGCTCAAATTGAATAAATCAGATCAAATTGAATACATCTAATTATAAACAACACTATAACGATTAAAAACGCTAGAAATCTAACACATTATTTTTAATATATCATGAACAAAAAATCAAAAGGCGGAAAAAAAAAAAAAAAAAAGCAGAAATTTGGTTCCACAGACATCTCTGTGTTCATCTAAAAATTCATACTGTAATTGACCAAATTACATAAAATTGAATATGTTAAATCATAATAGATACAATAAAGATTAAAAATCTTACAAATTGAACTCATTATCTTCAAAATATGCAGTGAAATTAATCATATGGAGGAAAAAAAAAAAAACCCAAACTTCTTACCTGATTTTATGAACCGGAGCCTTCAATCTTCAAATAACTTTGTTTTTCTCAACGATTATCACAAATTAGTAACATAAAGTTTTGATGAACAACTTTACGATCAAAATGCCTACAAATTTTGAAAGATTCATGCCCTATTTGGCATGAAACACAAGGAAAGGAGGAAACCCTAAAAATACAAGTTTCGTGATCCAAAAACACAATTTCTCAACCATTTAATCCATATAAAAGCTGAATAAAGTTGTTTAAATGCTGCAAATTAGATCACATGCCAAAAAAAACAAGAAAAATGATAAAAAAATGACAAATTTCTAAGAATCCCGTGAAGAACACTGTGCAGCCCGTGTTCTTCATGGGACTCGCCGATTTCGTACAGTGAATCGGCGAGTCACTGTGCAGAATCGTCCGGTTCTCTCTCTCTAGAACCGGACGATTCCCGATTTTTTTAGCAGTTCGAGCCGTCTATGGTCTATTCCCGAGTCGAACCGGGCGAGTCCGGTTCGACTCGGCGTTTTTTTAAACACTGGTTGCAACCTTAAAAATGTAGAATTTCGTATGCACCCTAAAAATCTATTGAAAAGGTTGATTTAATGTTGGAAAACCATCTATTTGATCATCTTGACATCTAGATGTATGAATATATATATATAAAAAAGGTTTTTGAGTCTAAAAAATAGTACATCTTGTAATACATTATCTAAACCGTCTATATTCAAGATTTTCATATGTTTATAGATCTTCTTGATTTTAACCATTTGTGGAGCTTAAAATTTTCTAATTAGATATGAAAATAGATTTTAAGCTAATCTTAAGATATGTTTACAATAAAATTACATATTATGATAAAATTTGGAGGTCAACCTTAATTAGATTGTTTAAGGTTGCAACCTTAATAGAAACCACACCCTTTCTTAAAAGAGTAATTATCCTATGAGACCTTCCCACACTTATGTGTGTAGGACCCCAAAGGATCACCATTAAATTTAGCACAGATATCTAGAAAAATCAAGTCTCACATTTATGTGATAACTTTTCTAGAGATCTGTGCCAAATTTAATGGTGATCCATTGAGGTCCTACGCACATGAGAGTGGGAGGGTCTCATAGGATCATTACTCTTCTGAAAATACCTAACGAAAAAACTTTTGATTTTTTTAATATGGAGTTTGTTTGTTTCATTCAAGAAAAAGGTTTATATAAAGCGTCAACCTTATACTATGAAAGTAAGGTGCACCTTGAAACCCCGTTGAAGAATGTTATTTAATCAATAAAGTTTGTTCCAATTGATCATCTTACCTCCATATATAAGGACATGAAAGAAAAAATGAATTTTAAGTCATAGAAATAGTACATATTGTAACACAATAGTTGGACCATCCATTTTTAAGATGTTCAAGTGTTATGGATCTGCTAAATCTGCATTATTTTTTGAGCTTTAAATTTCATAATAGAGGTGAAAAATAGACTCTCAGGCTATGATGAGAGTTTCGATGCTGAAAATATATCTTTTAATGAGATATTCAGGTGCACCTTACCGTGATTGTTTAAGGTTGCCACCTTATACAAACCTCACCCTTCAACAAACCTTGGGTTTTGAAAAGGGTGAGGTTTGTATAAGGGTCAACCTTATACTATTGACATAAGGTATGCCTCAAAATTATGACGAAAATGCAGTGTGTCACAAAGCCTTGCGATGAAACAAAGTTTATTATTGCCCCCAATTATGAAATTTGAAGTTCTAGAAATGGTGACGATCAAGCAGATCTATAAACACTTAAATTTTTTGAAAATGGATGGTCCAGATAATGTGTTAGAAGATGAATTATTTTTAACGTTGGAAAGCTCCTTTTGTTTCATATCAATAAATCTCGAGGTCGAGATGATCGATTTGAGAGTTTTCCAGCATCGAAACAACCTTCATGGGTTTACTCATAAGTATACGATTGAGACCTTATATAAACTTTTGCCTTTTGAAAATCTGTCCTTAGTTTCTGTATTGTGGAACTTGTTTTCTTTATGGACCCTGTTTCTATGCGACCAAGCCCACATTTCCACATATGTAGAAATGTGGGTCTCTTAATAAATCTATTTTTTAGATGGATTCTAAGGCTTAATTTTTTATCTCTAACATGGAAATCATGAATATGAATAAATAAATAAATTAAAAAAATTAGAAATAATAATTTTAATGAAAAAACATTTGGACCGTTAGTTTTCATTATTTTCAGATGGAACACCTACCTGCATCCATCTTTTAAATAGATACTTAATATTTTCTAGATCACATGTGTAGAAATGCGGTCTAGCCCGCATGAAACAATTTTCCTTTATGTGTATTGTCTTTCAACAAGAACTTCAGAATTTAAAAATTCAAGGTTGTTCCTTCGTCAGAAAAATGATTTTGAAAATCCAAAGTTTACATCTAAGGGACTTTGTTAACTTAGGACCTTCAAATTACAAATTATGGTGTATTTGTTATTTTTAAAAAATAGTGAACAAATTGGGTATGATGAATTTGTGAGTACTTTAGAGGGATATGCCTGTTAATTACTCATACGTTTATTTAAAGCCTAGGTTCTATGCTTGGGCCGCACCTCAATACTTGAGCTCTAGTCTAGAAAACTTTCTTTCAAATTGATCATCCTACTTGAAATAAAAAGATGAATTTTGAAACCTAAAAATAGTATATCTTATAGTATATTATTTGAGCTATTCACTTTCAAGTACTCACAAATTCATCATTTTTGGAGCCTTAAATTGTACAACTAAAAGGGACAATAGATTCTTAGGCCATCATTAGAGTTCGAAGGAGCTTCAAATTTCAAAATAAATGATGAAAATAGATTTTTAGGCCATCATTGGGGTTTCTGGCATTAAAACTACAATCAGAGAGATTGGGGACAAGGCTTTACTTTCAATTACAAAGTGTAGGCCTCATGCTAACCGAACCCTTTGAATAAAGGGTGTCATTAGCATGAGGCATGGGTGTAGTAAAGATGCACCAAATGGTGCTCAAAGTTATCTAAGACGAACTCATAATTTTTCTATAGAAGTGTTAAATTTTAAGGAGAACATAAATAAAAAGATCAAACGACTTCATAAAATCATTAAAGTGGTCAAATCATCTCTTTTAACCTTACGACGGATAACTTTTAAATTTTTTTCACGCAGTTACCTCTTTAAGGAATATATTAACTCTTTAATCGAATTGCCTATGTGTAGTAATTTCATGCACTTAATATCTTGAGTGAAATGATGGTAATAACCCTAAATGATCAGGGTTAGCAACACAGAGCAAGGGTTTACAATTTAGAAAATGAGTTTTAGCTACCCTTGAAGAATCAGGGGTATCATGATCTGATAGTTTTGTGTTGCTAAACATGAACAAGTGGGGGTATTGTAATCATGTAGCTTGAGCCCATTGAGTGGGGTTAAATTACAAAAATGCCTCTATGTGTTAAATCGTTCACCTTATTCTAGAAAAGTATCTGAGTGAAATAAAATTTTAAAAATATATATTAAATATGATGATTTGATCACAAGATTATGTAAGGTGGTTTGTCCATTAAAATGATTTTCTCATTGAATCTCATAGTGAGTTCAACCTTCCAATATCCATCTTAGATGACAAATTTTGGATTATGTCTCACTTTTTTATCAAAGGCAATTAGATTTTATTAATAACCCATAAAGAACATTATAGCACCAGAGTTGAAACAATGCTACTAGAATCAACCATGAATAGAGGAAAACTTTGGCTAACTAACTTATTGCTTTGCCAAAGCATTGCTCCCTGATTGCTTCTACGTAAACATGCTTAAAAATAATTTTTAAACTCCCACTGAAATCTATGATTCCCAACTATCTTGCTCTTAGACTCCAAGGAATCTTTTGTTCTTTATTGCACCATTTGATTACATTTTGTGAAGGGTGAGGTTTGTATAAGGTGTTAATCTTAAACAATCACGGTGAGGTACACCTTAAAATCTCATTAAAAGATGTATTTTTGGTGTTAAACTCTTATCATGGCCTAAAATTCTATTCTTCACCCCTAAAATGAAATTAAAAGCTCCGAAAATGTCGCAAATTTAGTGTATCTATGAGCACTAAAAAAATCTTGAAAATGATCGAACTAGATAATATGTTAGAAGATGCACTATTTTTAAGATTTGAAATTCATTTCTTCCTATATATATATATATATATATATATATATCAAGGTCAAGATGATCAATTGGAAAATTTTCTAGTGACAAAACAACATTTTTCAATGGATTTTTTAAGTGCACCTTACTTCTAAAATATAAGGTAAATCACCCTCTATCCTAATAGAAGTACCAACATGTAGCTCCAAAAACACTTTGTCCCAGTAACAAAGCATGTAATTCAGCTTGAATGGTTATAGTAAAGCCATAGGATCTTGAGTAATTCACTAAGATACGACCCAAATGATCCCTTAATTAGCCTACCACCCCGGCCATACCTGAGTTACCCAATGAGTTGCCATCAAAATTCAACTTAATAATACATTAGGTCGGGGGCACCCACGTTCCTCAAGCTCTTGTATTAAGAACTACTACATCAACAACATTCTCCATATTCATACAGAGATCCATCTTAGTAATTCCCAACATAACTTATTAACAGAAATCCAACTGAAAAAGGACTCCAAAATCCTTAACTTTCTCCTCATCTATGCTATAACCACTACACACCTTTCTATTCCTTGCCATCCATATTCCCACTAGATGGCTGAGAAGGAAGATTTAGGTGATCCATGATATACACAAAGCTATTGGAAGATTTATACAAATTCCCAACTATTGGGTAGCCCATTCAGTTTTTTTTGGGTAAACAACAGATTGGTGATCCCCTCCTCATCACCTTTACACAGAGTATAGATATTACCAATCAATCTACCTCACATTCTCAGTTAATTGATAGTTAAAGTCTTTCCAAAACTCAAAACCCAAAACATGTATTGTATTTTATGGGGAAGTAGCCCTTTCCGCATCTTAACCCTTCTCGGTTCTACCCATCTTAATCTATCATAAAACAATAAGAAGTACAGATATACACTTTTCCCTGGATTAACTCCTGCTCCATGTTCGAAACAAAGTATACATTCTTCAAATTGAACATAAATTTTTCAATAATCATGTCAGGAACTCTATTATATCTAAACACAATCTCCCAATTTGTATTAAAGCCTCTACCCACAACCATATCTTTGATCTTTGATGATGTATTAACCACAATATCTTTGATCTTTGATGATGTATTAACCACAAGCTAGCCAAGCTAGTTATGCATCCAAAAGATAATTCTTTCTCCATTTCCATCAATCCATCTAATGCTTCTCTTAAACATGCTTGCATTGTAATATCCCCTTCCAAAGAGATGACCTCTTATACTCATCCTGCCATCACCACTAACAATCAAATCTTTATTCAAGCCATATTTCTCCATCAAGATATATCTCAATAATAGATTTTCATCTTTCGTATATCTCCACCACCATTTAGATATTAAGGCTATTTTCATCAATTTTAATTTCATGACGCCATGATCATCTCTGCAATCATGAATATGAAAAAAAAAGGAATCTAATGCAAAAGCGGGTTTGCGCAAAAGCAGGTTTGCAGTAATTTGGGATGTATCTCGAATGCTAAAGCCCTTGAAAACATGGAGGATGCATGGTTTGGTCACCAAAAACTTTTCCTTTACATAATTAGCATAGTATATAGAAAATTTTTATATAAAAAAATATGGACAGGCCTTTACAATTAAAATAAGATTACCAAACTTGTATAGCATTACCTGAGCCAATGTATGTGCAAAATATTTGAAAACTTTATGGCCATAGCCTTTGTGGTCGTCGACAATGACTTATAAAAAGTCATGTAAGTTAAAAGAACATAAACCAAATAATCCCTACCCTGATTTATCCACCTTAGAAGGACTTTAATCCCCTAAATCTGTCGCTCACTCTATAACAAGGGTTTCTCTCTCTCTTTACTATTTTGTTGCTGATTTATCCACCTTAGAAGGACTTTAATCCCCTAAATCTGTCGCTCACTCTATAACAAGGGTTTCTCTCTCTCTTTTCTATTTTGTTGCTGAACCCTTACCCTTTTCAATTTTTCCTGTTCCCTCGCAGGAAATTTATCTAGGGAAAATATCTTGTTATCCCATATTTTTAACTTCTTTATCTCATAAGACTTAAGAATTGAAAATGTTACTTGTAAGTAAAAGGACTCTATCTTTTCTATCTTCCAACCCCCCTAAACCCTTTTGACCATATATTATTGACCTCAACAACTTATGGAATGACTCTATCTCTCTCTCCAAAACTCCATCTCTCTCTCTCACACATCATCGTCTCTCTCTCAAAACTCCACCTCTCTCTCTCACACATATCATTGTCTCTCTTTCAAAACTCCATCTCTCTCTCTCTCGCACACATCATTGTCTCTCTCTCAAAACTCCATCTCTCTCTCACATCATCATCTCTCTTTCTCTCAAAATTCCATCTCTCTCCCTAAAACTCAAACTTCATCTTTTCTCTCTCTTAAACTCCATCTTTTTCTAAAACCTAAACTTCTTCTTTCTCTCTCTAAAACTCCATCTCTCTCTCACACATAAGAAGGTGTGCTCGTGTTCGAGCTCAAGTTAAACCCGTTGACTGGTAAACTCACCAAGAAGTGAAGAGAGAGAGATAGAGTTTTAGAGAGAGAGATGGAGTTTGAATATGATGTCATTTTAGTGTTTGTTTGGGTCAAAAATTTATAGTTAAAAAGGTACAGGGGTTGTAAAATAGAAAAGATGAAAACCTTTTGCTTACAAGTAATATTTTCAATTCTTGAATCTCATGAGATATGGAAGTTAAAAATAGAAGATAAAGAGATATTTTCCCTTTTATCTATGTTCTCATGCGACAGTGATCTCCAATAGATTTATTTTATGGAAAAAGTTTATATAAGGTTACAACCTTAAAATGTAGAATTAAGCTGCACTTCAAAAATATATCATAGAAGGTTGTTTTAATGCTGAAAAAACCTCTAATTGATCATCTCGGCATCGAGATATATGAATACGAAAAGCAAAAAAGTTTTGAGTCTTAAAAATAGTGTATTTTGCAACAAATTATCTTGACCGTCCATTTTCAAGATTTTCAAGTGTTTACAGATCTACTTGATTTGAACCATATTTGGAATTTAAAATCTTATATTTAGAGATGAAAATAGATTATCAAGCCATCTTAAAAAAAATTTAAACCAAAATTATATTTATGATAAAATTTGGGGGTGCATCTTAATTTGATTGTTTAAGGTTACAACTTTATACAAACCACACCTTTATTTTATGGGTAAGCTTTCTATTTTCCCCTACAACATAGAAGCTCTATCCTCTCCCTTATCCAACAGTTCATTTTTTAATGGAGGGCTAAGATTGCCCCAATCACAATGTCACGTCTCTACATTGTTTTATTTTAAAATTTTTTCTATAAACTGTTTTGACACCAAATTTTGGACGTCCATTCCTCTATTAAACTCACACTAACGAAAAATATGAAAAAATATTTTCAATAAATTAAAATAACCAAAATACCCCTAAAATTTTCAATTGGTATTTTGGTCATTATTTTTTATCGAAAAATTATTGTTAATATTTCTTTATAGGTACGCCCCAATGAGAAGATGGCACGTATAAAATTTCATATTCGGAAAAATTATATTAAAAAAAAATAAAAATAAAATACTTTGAGACGTCGGCTCTAAGATCAAACGGTGAGTTGCTCTCTTGATAAAAAATAGACGGCTGGATGGTAGGGGGAGGATAGAACTTCTATCTTGTAAAGGGAACATAGAAAGCTCTCCCTTATTTTATTACATTAAATTCTAATATCGATTATAACTCTGTTAATATGCAAGTAAAATCAATTTATTGCAATATAAAAAATCTTTCTTTTCTATATGTAAGGCTAAAAAAACCTTAATAATAATAACATGGGTGTGGTTAGGCTAAAAAACCCTTCCTAATAATAACATGGGTGTGGTTAGGCTAAAAAGCCCTTCCTAATAATAACATGGGTGTGGTTAGGCTAAAAAGCCCTTCCTAATAATAACATGGGTGTGGTTTTTATAAGGCCAAGTCCCTAAACAATCAAAATAAGACGCATATTCAAATAGTGTTGAAAGATGCGGTTTCAATACTGAAAATATTTGTGATGGTTTAAAAATTTATTTTCATCTTTAATTATTAAATTTAAAGCTTCCAAAATTGTGTAGATCGAATAGATCTATGACCTCGCGAAAACTTGAAAATTAACGGTCCAAATATGCTTTACAAGATGCAATATTACCAAGATTTGAAATCCATTTTTCTCATGTCTTGAGGTTGAAAAGATCAATTTGGGAATTTTTTAGGATCGAAACAATTTGTTTTAGTAAATTTTTGAGGTGTACCTTAATTTGATTGTTTAGGGCATCGCCTTTACATAAACTTTTTCCTTGTAAATTTATCACATAAAATTTAACATATTTGTGTTTCTAAATGTGCATATTTTGAATTCATGTTCACTTATCTTAATAACAAATTATTCTATAATGAATAATACATTGTTCGATAAATTCTTGGTGACAAAGACATCTAATAATATCCCGATAGAATGTCCATCCTTAACATCCCAATAACAAAAATTCTCACTAAAATTCTGATCTTTCCATTTCCATGCCTAAGGATAACATATAAGCTAACTTCAAAATTATATAAGGAATTCTATACCATATTTGCATTTGGAAATGTATACAATAAGGCCATTTATTTTTTATATAAGGAGGTCACAATTGTTCAATTTGAAATTGGGTGATTGAATATGTATTATTGTTTGAGCACAAAGTCAAAAATAAAATTTTTTGAATGTTGTGACACACTTTCATTTATTAATTTTTACATCCATTGGCTAAAAAACAATCACATCTCATTTACTTTAGGTCACAATCACTCCAACAATTAGTGTATAAAATTTGGCAGCTGGGGTGTATCGTCTATTGCCATAGATTCAGAGAAATATTTTCTTTCTATGGAACACCTTGAGCCGCATGATTACATATCTGACAGCTAAGGGGATTATGACTTTCTTATGCTAATGAGAGACAATATTAAATACAGCTTGAGAATGATAAACTTTCAAGAATATCAATGGAAAGATCGAGGAGGATGAGATTTTCAAGGAGATTAATGAAAAGATTGGGAAGATAAAGCTTAAGAACTTGAGTTTGCAAGAGAGAGAAACTTTCAAGGAGATCAATGGAAAGATTGAGGAAAAGGAGAGTTTCAAGGAGATCGATGGAGAGAGAGAGAGAGGTGTAGGAAGAAACAGAGAAAACCCCATTCTTATTTTTGACACGATGGAAAGAAACTCAATGAATCTTTCTCTTTGTGGGAGTATGTAATCCCCATATATCCTTCATTTACAAAGAGATAGGTTAAGTGGATGCCACTAGGATTATATCATTTTCTTTATGCATTAGTCATGTCCCTATTGTACGAAATAGATATTTTTTCTCACCCACTGCTTGTGTAGTAACTTGAAACCTATAGTGTGAAAGAGATGAGACATGCCATTGTATCATTCTTCACGAAGATGATATCAATGCTATCATCACACATAATTTCCATTATTCTCAAACCACATTGAAGTTGATTGTCATTCATCATCATTATCGCTATTAAATCATTTTTTTCATTAATCGGGGTCGGGCTACACGAATTTTGGTCCGTTATTTTACTCTATTAAGGGTCATACTCTCAGTGAGGCCATAACTCCCCATATTTTTTCTTGCCACTTCCAACTATATCCTTTTGAATCCTTGTCTTTTTTGAGCTTTTCATTTGATCTAACTCGCACCTCCTAATAAGTGTTGTATTGAGTATACGCCACATGACCAACTCACCTAAGTCTACTTTCTCTCATCATATTGCTTATTAGTTTTGCACCTAAATTCTTTCGAATGTATTCATTTTGAATTCTATACCTTCTTGACATACCACTTATCCATCTCAGCTATAGTCATTATCTAGATATATTGTTTTTTAACCGCCAAATATTCTGCCCTATAAAACAAAAGCTAGTTTCACAGCTGTCCTATAGAACTTGCCATCAGCTTCATTGGTATGCGACAATCACATAAAACTCCGGTTGCACATCTCCACTTCGCCTACCCAACTTTAATTCTATGTGCGACGTCTTCCTAAATCTTTCAATTTTTCTGGATTATTGACTCAAGATATCTATTAAAGTTGATTGTTATTATGCTAGAGAAGTTCTTGTTACTTAAGTTATTTCTCTTCTGTAATATCCCTTAAGTTAAATATATGGTTGTAGCTCCATTCCTCTTGTTGCTAGGCATTGGCAGCAACTGTTACCATATTTGCTTCAGAGGGCGCTTTATTTTTGTTACGGAAAATGAGGTAGTTTGGTTCATAGGTAGATCAGGGGAAGTCATCATATGTATTTTTTAAAATAAGAAAACAAAACTATTATGTATAATTTGGTACTTGTTTGTAAAATTTTAATGAGAAGGTATATCTTATAAAATTGTGAATAAGGAGTTATTTGTCTTAAATTTTATTTTTGAAAATTTGAATGCATAAGGTTGGTTTCGATAATTTTATGAATATGTTTATTGGAATGGAGCATAGGGGCTAAGATTCCAGCAGTTTCAGGAAGAGTGGAGAATAGGATAATATTAGACATGGTAACGAAGTTGAGAATTGTAATTTATATGGTAGGGGATGCTCCAATTTTACAAGGGATGTCAAACATTATGTCTTGATCTTAGGGGTGGCAATGGACCCTGGACCTGACGTTCGGAGCCGACTTGGGTCTGTGTATGGGTCGGTCCAATAATTGGACATGTCAGGTTGGGTTATTGGAACCGAATACTCTTCGGGTTCAGGTCTTGGTCCAGATGTTATTATAAAAATAATAGTTAAAAAATAATATTTTAATAAATATAAATATATGTTTTTAGTTATAATATTTAAATAAGGGAAAAGTTTGTATTGAGCCGAGGCTCTAAACAATCAAATTTAAGCCTACATAAAAAATTTCACTAGAAGAGATTGTTTTGATGCTCAAATATCTTCAAATTGATCATCTCGACATCAAGATGCATGGACATGAGAAAAAAATGTATTGCAAGGTTTGGAAATAGTATATTTTGTAATATATTTTTGGACAGTCAATTTTCAAGATTTTCAAGCTTTCTTAGATCTGTCAATCTATACTGTTTTTGAAGCTTTAAACTTTATAAATAAATAGGAAAATATATTTTAAGGCTATCGCAAAGATTTCCAATATTGAAACCATATTTCTCGACACTATTTGAAGGTAGGCTCTAATTTGATTGTTTAGAGTCTAGGCTCTATACAAACCGCACCCTTTAAATAATATATGTATATATTTAACATAGCATTTAAATATATTTAAATATATATATATATATATATTTTTTTTTTATTTTGAGTCGCATCCAGGTCCGAGTCCGTTAACTTCAGATCCAACTCCAAATACCATAAATTTTTTTTTTTCGGATTCAGGTCCAGACCCAACCCAATTCGTTGCCTTCCCTACTTGATCTAAGATTCATCTAAGGATGTAGCTTTTATCTTTGAATGATTTATCAAAACAACGATGCCGCTTAATACAAGTCCAATGCCTCATGAGAAAAAATTAAGCCGCAACTCAAAACCTTTTCAACAATGAAGTTTTGATGTCAAAAACCCTCTATGTCGGCCTAAAAGTTTATTTATACCCCGATTATAAATTTGAAGTTCTAAAAATAGGAAAAATTACTTATATATATCTGTTATAGTTTTTATTATTACGGCTCTACCGAATAGTTTTCGCTATCCGTTTTTCATATAAAAACGAAAATTTTTAAAAAAGACACCTTTACTATTTTTCTGTTGTCAATTTCGGTTATTGAAGAATCGAAAATTTAAAATTTTCAATTGTTGAATAACCGAAAAATGTTTTCTCTATCTTGTAGCCTGTTTTCTCCACCTTCATGAAGTCATAGTTTTCCGATAAAATCAAAGAGGACCAACTAGTGTGAGCCCCTAAATTTAGGAGAAATCTTAGAGACACAGGGATGATTATTTTGACTAGAAGATGTTGTTTTGATACCCAAATATCATCAAATTGATCATCTCGATATCAAGATGTATGGACATGAGAAAAAAAATGGATTTCATGTTTTGTAAATAGTGCATCTTGTAATGTATTTTTGGACGGTTAATTTTCAAGATTTTTAAGTTTTCATAAATCTGCCCAATCACTATTTTTGAAGCTTTAAATTTTATAACTGAAGATAAAAATATTATGTAAGGCTATGCCAAAACTTTCCAGTATTGAAACCATAAATCTCGACATTATTTGAAGGTGAGCTCTAATTTGATGCCAAAACTTTCCAGTATTGAAACCATAAATCTCGACATTATTTGAAGGTGAGCTCTAATTTGATTGTTTAGAGCCTCGGCTCTATACAAATCACACCCTTTCCGGAAAAAAAAAAACCCCCCAGTTGACTGGCAATTTGACTTCAATTCCTATTGTATTTATAAGATGAGGTCAAGAGAGGCACTTAGAGTAGAGTGGTGATATTTAGGTAAATTTTGTATAGTTCAGTGTCTTTAGACTCGGTCAAGTTACTTGGAGTTGTCTAATTAACGAGCTGAGTTACTCTTGAGTACACATTTACAACTCGAGGTGTTGACAAAAATACAAAAGAAATTGTAAAGCTATATAAACATATGGAATTAATGTATACAAGTTTAATATACAATTTTGATTTTTTGGTAATTGAGTTTTTTTAACCATATGCCCCATTTTTATATTTTTCTTGTTTTTTTTTTGGAATACTTTCATCGGATCTCCTCAAGCCAGGGCCGAGTGTTAAGCTTGAGGCAAATCTAAAAATACTCACACTTGTCAGCTGAGTGGCCTATGTATGTCACAAATTATTTTTAAATTCAAACGTCATGAATGATGAGTAATCTGTAATTTGTGAGAAAAAGATTTTGATGGGCTGTGAATTTTAATAGTTGATCATCATTATCATCATTCAAGTCCTATTTTATTGATTTAGGGTCCGCTATGTGATAAAATTTTATATTGGCTGCCTGCCTAACACAACTCACATCTTTTACTTGAGACAGGTCAAGGGAAAATATAGGATCCTCACCCTTATTAGACTTTTTTAAGAGGTTATAGTCATTAAAAGGACTCATGAAGTTTATCATAATGGGGAGCAAAAAAAAGAGAGGTGCAACGAATCAAACTCAATTGGCAACTCAGCTTGATCAGTGTGGCACAAAGAGGATTTTAATTTTTTTTTAAAGTAACTCATGTCTATAAGCTTAATTTTGTACAACATTGATTTTAATTTTCTAGAGAATATCATGTGCATAAGCTCGATTTTGTGTGCCGCTGAATTGTTAGACGTGTAGATAACGCTTGAGAACATTGATGAAAAGAAGATGTTCACATTAAAAAATAGTTCTAATATAACAGAAATTAATTTTCCCATTGGCACATTGGCTTTAGCATACAGATAGCATACTACAAGTAGCATAGGCTATAAAATATTATCCACTTAAATAAGGATAGAGTTTCCAATACAACATGACATATAATTAAAGGTAGAACCTCATGAGGATATACTCTTTAACACCAAAAGATTTCATTCTCCCACATGAGATATTATCCATTTACTCCCTGAGGAAATGCTGAATCAACCTCTTGAAATTATAGCCTAATCTCAATAAAAAAAAAAAACAAAATTATAGGGCTTGAAAAAAAAACATTGAAGAGAGACTGTAAATTAGAGGGTAAGAATCAAGTAGTAGAGTACTCAAAATCCAAATGTCTTGTATTAAGTAAGCATATACCGTAAATTTAGTGGTCATTAGACGTCGTATGTCATACTGGTTGGGTCATTTGCCTTTATACACTTTGTTTTAAATATCCAAAAAGAATTTAAGTGGTTCCAAGAATTTGAAATTAAAATAAAAGACAGTTTATGTCAGTCCATCAGGAAATAAGTCCCCTCTTAAAATTCTATTTTTCAGATGGATTTTTGGACTCAATTTTTAAAAACGTATAATCTCTAACATGGACATCACAAATATGAATAAATAAATAAATTAAAAAAATTTAAAATAATAATTTATGAAGAAAATAGTTGGACCATTAGTTTCAACAGTTTTTGGATGGACCACCCATTTGCACCATCTTTAAAATGGATGCTTTATACCTTGGGGGACACAAATGTAGAATTGCGTCCCCTGGCACATGAAATAATTTTCCTTAAATAAACCCTTCCCTATAAGTCTTTTGCTTAGGGAGTAAGCATATAATAGGAAGTCTCTTGTGCATCAAAGTATTTGCATCTTAAAACTGGATGTAGTGGTGATCACAACAACGAAAACATTTTCTTCAACAAAAACTATTATTTTTAGCTTTGAATTTAATTTATTTTTACACATTAATATTCTCCATATTAAACATTTTATATTTCTAGAAAATTAATTGTCACCATATTAGAGATTTTATATTTTTAGAAAATGACATCTAAAATCCATCTAAAAAGTGGATCAGGGGAAATATATATACATGTGAGTCCTAGGACTATATATCTAGAAAATGGATCTAGTAATTGTTATTTATTTTTAATATATCTCTTCACTAGTAATATCTAAAAGGTGCGGTTTATATAGAGCCTAGGCCCTAAACAATCAAATTAGAGCCTACCTTCAAATAGTGTCTAGAAATGTAGTTTCAATATTGTAAATCTTTGTGATAGACTTAAAATATATTTTTATATTTATTTATAAAGTTTAAAGCTTCAAAAATAGTGGAGATCGATAGATCTATGAAAACTTGAAAATCTTGAAAATTGACAGTCCAAAAATACATTACAAAATACACTATTTCCAAAACTTGAAATCCATTTTTTTTTCGTGTGCATACATCTTGATGTCGGGATGATCAATTTGACAATATTTGGGCATCAAAACAACCTCTTCTAGTGAAATTTTGATGGTAGGCTTTGATCGTTGAGAGCCTCGGCTCTAAATAAACTCTTCCCATATCTAAAAGGTGTGGTTTGTATAGGGCCAGAGCCTAAAACATCAAAGTAAGGCGCACCTTCAGATAGTGTTGAAAGATATTGTTTCGATACTAGAAATCTTTGTTGAACTGACACTTTATTTTCATCTCTAATCATAAAATTTAAAGCTTAAAAAATAGAGTATATCGAACAATATATAAGCACTTGAAAATCTTGAAATTCATGGTCAAAAAATACATTACAAGATGCACTATTTCCAAGACTTAAAATCCTTTTTTTTTTTCGTCATGTCCATACACCTTGAAGTTGAGATCATCAATTTGAAGACTTTTAGGCATTAGAACAATCTCTTACAGTGAATTTCTGAGATGCACTTTAATTTGATTGTTTAGAGTCTCGTCCTCATATACACTTTTTCCATATTTAAATATAAAGTTTCAAACTTTAAACTAAGCTAATGTATTTCCCAAAAGGATTGCATTACTAATTGCATTTGTTTTTTTGGCTACATACAAATAGAATAAAAAAACAAAAAATGAAATCACATTTACCTAAAGCATCGAAAGAAGAAAGGTATGCAAGATCCAAGAGACACCGCTAGGACTCATAGAATCCGTGTCTTGTACAAATGATGTTCGGGCCTCTAACAATTCTCTACTCAAAAATGATATTCGGTCCTTCTGTCATCAAGAAAAGATAGACGTTTTGGTTATTCAAAAAACAAAAATGGGAGCCCCGAATTTTCGAACAACCTTAGAAGTTTGGGGGAGGAGGTTTTTGGATTTGTAGGTTCTGATGCCGTTGGGGGACGAGGTTTTTGGATTTGTAGGTTCTGATGCCGTTGGACTTTCTGGAGGTATATGGATTTTATAGGACCCCTCTTTTCTGCAGGCTATTGATTTTATCATATCTTTTAGACATACATCTATTTTGTTTAAATGACATTTGGATGATTTTAGATGGCGTTTGACTATTATTTACCTAATAGACTACATGAAAGACCTTTATTTTTTAATGAGTTATATAGTGTCTATCCAAAATTCAATTTGCCCTGGTGTATTGCTAGTGATTTTAACATTATTCTATGCCCTTTTGAATCATCTTCTAGTCCACGAATGTCTTCCTGCATGAGAGTATTTGATAGTTTCATCTGAAGGCATGAATTAGTTGATATTCCATCGATTGGGCCAAACTTTACTTGGTCAAATCACAATTATAATTAGTCTGTTTTAACCAGATTGGATAGGTTTTTGGTTACCCAAGATTTTGTAAATCGTTTCCCCAATTTACGTGTCAAAACATTACCAAAAGTGGCTTCTGACCTCGTTCATTTGTTACTCAACACATATGGTTTTTTTTATGCGTCTTCGCCCTTTATATTTGAAATTTTTTGGTTGATTGACAATCTTTAATTGAATTAGTTGAGAATTTCTGGAAAAATACACAGGCTGATGGGTGGAAAAGTTTTTACCTATCAAGGAAATTTTAATTTTTGAAAGAGAAAATTATTTGTTGGAAAAGAGACTCTTGGGGTAACCTTCATTCAAACCAGCCAAAAGAGAGAGAGAGAGAAATTTGATAATGTCCAATTTGAGAGAAGGGGGGGGGGGGGGGGTAACCCTCATTCAAAAATATGCATAGCCAAAAGAGAGAGAGAGGAATTTGATAATGCCCAATTTGATAATGTCTAATTTGGGATCTTCTTAGACTAGAAGAGATTCATTGGAGACAAAGTATGAGGGTCCGATGGCTAAAGGAGGTAGACATGGACAGTAAGTTTTTTCATGTTTATTACAAATGCAAGGAGAAGAGGTAATTCTATTCAAAGTCTTAAAATCCAGGGGGTTGATTGTGAAAATTCTTTTGAAGTGAAAGCAACGCTCACTCATCACGTCATGCAGTCATTTATCTCTGAAAAGGCCTTGAGTTTGTCCCTTGCTAATGTACCTTTTGTTAGACTCTTTTTACAAAATGTCGTTTGATTGGAAAGAAAATTTAAATTGGAAGAGATCAAGGAGATAGTTTTTGGTAACCTTCATTAAAAAATATGTGTAGCCAAAAGAGACGTAGAGGAATTTGATAATGTCCAATTCGCGACCTCCTTAGACTAAAAGAGATTCATTGGAGACAAAGATTGAGGGTCCAATGGCTAAAGGAGGTAAACAGGGACACTAAGTTCTTTCATGCTTATTGCAAAGAGGTAATTCTATTCAAAGTCTTAAAATCCAGGGGGTTGATTGTGAAAATTCTTTAGAAGTGGAACAACGCTCACTCATCACTTCAAGCAGTCTTTTACCTATGAAAATGCCTTGAGTTTGTCCCTTACTAATGTACCTTTTGTTAGACTCTTTCTAGAAAAGGTTATTTGATTGGAAAGAAAATTTAAATTGGAAGAGATCAAGGAGGCAGTTTTTGGCTTAGGTAAAGATAAAGCCCCAGGACCAGATGGGTTCCCTTTAGTTTTTTTCCAAATCTTTTGGGACCTTTTAAAAGATGATATGTTTAGTTTAATGGAAGAGTTCCATTGGAGAGAAATGATTAATATAGTCATGAACTCTACTTTCATTGCACTAATTCCTAAAAAATCAGTTATTCAATAGATGAAAGATATACGGCCAATTAGCTTGCTGGGCCGTTTGTATAAGATTATTGCTAAGATTTTGGCTAATAGGGTTTGTCAAGTTTTAAACTTGGTTGTTCAAGGGCCGCAATCAGCCTTTTTGAAAGACAGACAAATTATGGATAATATTTTGGTGGCTCAAGAATGTATCTACTCAAAAATCAAAGATAGAAAGCCAGGGTTAATTTGTAAGTTGGACTTTGAAAAAACATATGATAAAGTGGATTGGGAGCTGTTACAGAGCATAATGGGGGGTATGGCCTTTAGGCATCGCTGGAGGTTGTGGATTCAAGGGGGCTTAAATTCCACTCATTTGTCGTCGTTGATTAATAGAAAGGCTACTGGTTTCTTTAAAGCTTCTCGAGGCTTTAGACAAGGGGAACCTCTTTTACCATTCTTATATGCTTTGATGACTGAATGTTTTAGTGTCTTGTTCAAGGGTTCCAAGGGATATATTTTTTATGCGAAAATTGTGCCCTATGGTATCCCATCTGCAATATACAGATAATACCATTATCTTTTGTAATCCATGTGAAAGAGAAGTTACTAATCTTTGGATTTTTTTTAAAATGTGTAGAAATGACGACAAGCTTGAAAATCAATCTAAGCAAGACTAAGCTTACAGTGATAGGATGGCAAGACCATCTGGTGGGTAGGTTGGTGAAGCTTTTAGGTTGTGGTACAGAAAAGTTCCCTTGTAAGTGTTTGGGCATTCATCTAGTGGATATTAAACCTTCAAAAGCAACTTGGGACCCAATTAGTGATAGATGTCAGAAAAAGTTGGACCTATAGAAGGCTAAGACCCTTTTTTTGAGATGAAGATGTACTTTAATCAAGTCCAACTTATCCAATCTTCCAGTATACTTTATGTCCCTATTTCGTATGCCTATGCAAATTGTCAAACGTCTTGAGAGATTAATGATAAATTTTCTATGGGGGGATGTGGACAAAATAAGAAACTTCATCTAATGAAATGGGAAACAATTTGCGATCTAATCAGGGAAGGAGGTTTGGGTAGAAGATTAAATTTCATGAACTCCACTTTATAAGTGGTGGTGGAGGATACATTCTTAGCAAAACGCCTTTTGGGTAGAGGTTTTAAGAGATAAATATGGAGAAGATACAGTAACGGGACTCATTGAGATTCTAAGACAAAAAAATCTATTTTTTCCTTCTTATAGAGATGCATTGATCACTGTAGGGGAACTTATTTGACCCACATCAGAAAGGCAATTGATGATGGAGATTAAACCCTCTTATGATTTGATAAATGGTTGGGGGATGAGCCTTTGAGACTCCAACATCCGAATGTCTTTACCAAAGTTTTGAACCCCTTGGCTACAGTTAAAGTGGTAAGTGGGGGTGTTTTTACTAACATTGTTTGGTTGGTCTCTACCTTGTAGGTACAGAAGAGTCTCTGATTCTTTCATTGACGCCTATCAAAACTTGCTAAATAGGTTGAAGGATGTATACATTTCACCCAATGAAGCAGACTATACTGTTTAGGAATGCACGAAGTCTAGGGATTTCTCAGTTAAATCAACCTAAGTTAAATCAACCTATTGTTTATTGTTTCAAAACCATAACAGTGCATTAGATCGCTAGCTGCTCTATGGAGATCAATTTGGGTGAGCATGCTTTGGGGAATTTGAAAAGAGCGAAATAAAATAGCCTTCCAGGGAATTATGTTAGAAGAATCTATCTTTAAATCAAATATCTTAGTATTGGTTGCAAAATGGCTTTCTACTAATAAGGATTGTGCATGTATTCCCAGGAGCTTTATAATATGCATCATTATGAAGTAGCTAATCTTCGTAACTATAAACTCAACTTTGATGGCAAGTCATTTGGAAATCCGATTTCCAAAGTGCAGTAGGAGTCCTGCCTCTTTCAAACACCTATAAACTCTTCCAGAGTGCAGGATACCCAGTAGGTATCCTGCCTCCTTCAAACACATATAAACTCAACTTTGATGGCAATTCATCAGAAAATCCAAGAAAGGCCGGTTTTGGGGGGCTTATCAGAGATCATCTTGAAAGGATCCTATTGTCGTACTCTGATCGTTGTAGTAATACAACAGCCAATGAAGCTTAAGCTAAAAGGCTATTAAAGGGAATTAAATTGCTTTCAAATTTTGATGGAGGAAATGTTATTGAAGGGTACTCGGTGAATATTATACTATGGTGTAAAAAAAAAATACGAGTTCCTCTTTTCCATTTTTCATGAAATTGGTGGCATTCTTGAACCATTTGAGGTTGAAATTCTCTATTGTTACAGTGAAGCAAATGTTGAACCTGATTCTTTAGCTAAAGGAGGTACTTTTCAATTCTCATTGGTGATTATCAATTTCATGTGATGTACTTTTATGTATTTTGATGCCCTTGTAACTTCAAAGATTTATAGTTAATAAAAGCCTAGTGTTAATGTTACAAAAAAAAAAGAAAAAGAAAAAAAAGAAATGCCCAGTACAAATATCATCGCACGTGCTCTTCTCTAGTAATATTTAAATTTAAAGTTTTAAAGATTAAACTATGCATTTCCCAAGAGGATTTGCATTTCTAATGGCATTTTTTTTGCTAAATAAAAAGAGAATAATAAAAAAAAAAATTTAAAAAAATCACATTTCCCTAAAGCATCGAATGAAAAAATGCATGCAAGATCCAAGAGACCTAGAAGTGACACATTTTTGTATTGAATTTAAAACATATTTTGACAATGATCCTTATTATTTTTTTAGCATTCTTTTGACCCTGATTCCTTCGAATCTTCATTACATGAATAACATCAACAAAAAAAAATCACATTCTAAACGAACCTGTACTTTAGGTCAGGTACACGTACCGTACACGGTACGCGAAAACCCCTCTCTCTCTCTCTCTAAAAGACAAATCCCATTCCCTAATTCTCCAAATCTCTCTCCCTCTTCTGTAAGCAACAAAACCTAATCCCCAATTCTCTCTCTCTCTCTCTCTCTCTCTCTCTCATTAACCAACAATACCCATTACCCAATTCTCCATCTAAGCAACAAATCCACTCTCCATCTCTCTCTAAGCAACAAAACCCATTCCTAATTTCTCTCTCTAATCATTGTAAACACTTCCCAATTCTCTCTCTCTCTCTAACGCACAAATATGTTTCAATAAGGAAAAGAAAATCCTAGGGCAAGGCAGAAAAATAGAAGAAAGAAAAAAAAAAGCGCAACACAAAGGAGAACCGTCGGATCTCAGAGACCCCCAAAGCCCCATCTCAGATCAATGGCCGCCCCTCTTCCTCGTCTGCTTTCCGAGAGATCTCCGTTATCTCGATTGATGACTTACCAGTTTTAGAAGGTTTTAAGGGCTGTTGATTTTCAGGCAAGAGCTTGAGGGCTATTCCCATTGCAATTAGTAGAAGACCCGTGCCGTGTTGCTCTGTCAGTGGCTTGGTAAAGATGATATAAGAGAGAAGGAGCGTCACTGCCTTCCTTGCAGTTGTTATCTACACCGAGTTAGAAATTACTCATGAGAGACGAACAATTTAATTTTAATATAATTCTAAAATACCTATAAAAGAATACATGGTCATAATCATTGTTGCAAATGGGTAAAATGTTAAATAGTTAATCTCTAATACATAATTTGATAAAACTTCCTAAATAACCCTGAGATATGAACTATTTAATATTTTACCTATATCTTATGATTTAATTTCAACATACTCATCAGAAAATATATGATCACGACTTGAAATAGTTGCATAAAAAGATTAAATAGTTTTCTCAAGTTCCATTCCTTCGTAACCTTGTCAAAAAATATATATGTATTGAATAGTTTTATCTAGTTTATCTCTTTTGTGTAGTTTGATAAATTTTCACAGTTTCTGTTCTCTCCTAAGTAAAATATTTAAACCATTTCTCAATTTATGCATGGCATTTCTTTTCTTCTTTTTTTTGAGTAGTTCAATGGCAGGAATAGAACTTCAGATTTAGTCCTGTCAATTGCTAACTACTCAAGCCTGATTCCTTGGACATGACCCATGTTAATTAATCCCTTTGGTATTATTCCAATTTGCCAATAGGGCCAATTTCCTAGATCAGCCAGGGGAGAATCGATCGGATCTCTTTGGTATTGTTCCAATTTCCAGAACAGGCCAAATTCCTGACCGGCCAGGGGAGAATTGATCGGCTTGCTTGCGGATATGGATTGGCAATTTGCTTATCGGACCAATTTCCCAGATGGCCACTTTGACAGGCCGATTCGGGATTCAAAAAACTTACTGGAAACTAACTCACTTAAAAAAATGGAAGGGCAGATAAAAGACAAGGAAAAAGGAAAGAGACCATGGCAGTTGTAGCAGCACCAAAAATGGCTATGAGACTGAGAACTGAGACTTGCCCAACGAACGTTGCCATAGCTTCAAAAACCAGCACACCGTACACGTAAAGGTGCTGCCAAAAAAACGAATTCAATGAATTAAATAAATTCAAAAGAACAATAGATTATTCGTATTAATAATCATTTTAAAATATTAATTAATGATTGATCTTTTTAAAATATTAATTAATTAATTCGAAACCATTTAATTGCCCAGCTGGCCGTTCATGCGGATCACGTCGCCACCAATTTCTCATTTTCCCAACGATTTGGAAGAAAGCATGGCGATTTTTTAGGTAGTGGTTAAAATTAGTTTAATTGAAGAGATGACACAAATGCCCAATCCCATTAGCTATGGGAAAACTAATTCTAAGACATAAAATTATCTTGTTTAATATTCGGGTTATAATATGGGTGCAATGTAACTCGACACTCGCGAGCTCATCGTCAACAACGAAACAGTCATCTGTGCTTCAATCTCATATAAATTATATTTTTATAGAGACCCCACCCTATAATTAGTAAATGAGATATATAATTAGTAAATGAGATATACATGCTAGCTAAATTCTGTGTCTTTAATATGAATGTGTCGAGATTCAAGATATTCCACCATCCCAAATAGATTAAAAGGCCGAGTCTAGCTCAAAACTAATATCGACGATATTGTTATCAGCTTACTCCTCCCATTGAAGATCAAAAGGTTGTGGGTCCCCAGATATGTGGGCCCAAAGGGGTTCCCCATATCTATTTTTTATTGATTAAAAGGCTACAAAAGAATTGTGGGTCCCTAGATATGTGCGCCCAAAGGCGTGCCCCATATCTATTTTTCATTTTTCTGTTGATTAAAAAGCTAAAAAAGAACTTACAACTAGTATCAAGTGGCAATATATTGTTATCAGCTCACTTGTAACCCTTTCAACAACCCTTTCAACAAGGATTAAAAAGTTGTGGGTCCTTTGATATGTGCCACGAGCGAGGTCATATGTACTTTCATCCCAAAATTGACCTTTGACCCTCATTGGATTTCCACTAAAGGAAGGGGTATCATAAGAGTTTGGATTTATCCTTTTCTAAAAGGGTAAAGATTGGCCTTCTTTGCAATTCAAGAAAAAAAGGAGGGGTATTTCAGTCAGAAACACACCTGAGAGCAAGAATTCCACGCCCTGAAGAGCTCCCCAGTCAAGAGCATGGGAGGAATAAGGAAGGGCAGTCCAACAACGGTGGAGCAAAAAAGCATCTCCATCTGTGTTTATTAGCATACCAAAAAAATATTCAAAAACTATTTTACATCATAATACATCAGCAAAATCCCACTTTAATTAACAATAGTTTATCCACATGCTGACTATTCTAATGAACACTTCAATAGCTAATAATGAGTACTAAGAAAAGTCACCTCTAAATATCTCTACCTACCACCAGTTATTCAAAAATCGCATGCGGGTCTGACCAGATAGATATACTAGCAATTTGTGGCCAAAAAACCCTGGAATCGCCCTAACCTCAAGGTTTTCTATTTCTTTTTTTTATTGATTTTTGCTAAATATATAGCCTGCCCAACTTGAGAATTCCCAGAGTAAGACCCGGCAAATAAAAAACAGACCCTGATGAGTTCAGCCTGTTTTCGATTTTTTGAGTCTCTGTTGGAGGCAATCAATAAGTCTATCTCTAGATAACTCAATAGACGTTTTGGTGTGTCGTGGCTTGCAACTCATAAAGTCCATAATAACAAAAGAAAAAATATACAATGAGACCATTTATTTTGATAAAATGTGGTTACAATTAATCTTGACCATTGAATGTGAAATTGAATGCATTTGTTCCATTGACCAAACTCAAAACTTCAAAAAAAATCTTTTCGAAGTTGGTGACACACTCAAGCTATTAGATTTCGGATGGTTATAAGCACTTGTGACCTACTTGTATCAAAGGTATATAGACTCATTGTATACTATCCTTAAACAAAAATTGAGAGACCATTTGATTCTTTCTCTAAACAACTTTACATGACTTTCAAAACTCTCTCGCTAGATGCCTAGAAATCCACCATTTCAAAACAGTGTAACTGAGTATCAAGAACATGGGTTGCATAAAACAGTTTTTAGCTCCCCCTCTTCTAAAGAGAAGAATAAAAAGGGGAAGCATGGGATGCATGAAAGAGTTGAATAAAGCATTTTTATGCTCCCCCTCTTCTAAAGGGGCACATAAAAAGGGGAAGCATGGGATGCATGAAAGAGTTGAATATGAAACATAGGGGTGCACAAAAGAATTGCATAAATTGCATATAATTACCCAAAAAAAAAAGAATTGGATATAACACATTCTCTATGCTCCTCACTTTCAAAAAAGAACGTGGAAAAGAGAAACATGGATCTCGTGAAATGGTTACCTGCAAAGCATTCTCTATGCACCACCTCTCTAAAAAGAATCCAAAAAAGAAAAACATGGTATGCATGAAAGAGGTTGACTCTCTCTCTCTCTCCCCGCGCGCGTATGCAAAGAATCATGAAAATGAGCAACATGAAATTCATGAAAGAGTTGGAGGATCACCTGCGAGGTTTCGGGATTCATGAGGAATATGGCTTCCTGTAAATTCCCGAGAAATGAGTCCATGACTAGAGCCCCAGAGACCATTATCACACCAAGAATGCTGAAATTTGGGGATGTATTAGCATCTGCTAGAGTAAAAAGTATCAACCCCACAACTAGCAAAACAGCTGATACATATTCATGGAGCGGGTATTTCCTTCTCAGTCCTGGAATGAAAGCCCCCATGATCATCACTGGCAATACCTGTGGCCAAAAGTTAGAATAATTTGAAGGAATTGTTGAAAAGAAAAGAAAATATGCGCAATTAAGTGTCTAAATGCAGCGGTAATTAAGCTTTTCTTAATAGTACGAGTTAATTAAGCATTTCTTCCCAAAATCAGACAAATGAAGCAGAAACAATGAAGTATAGGGATTACAGTTATATGCCTAAAACTCATACATATTCAACCTTTTAGGTTAAACAAGGAACAACATGAGGCTCGGAAAACAAAGAAGAGGGAGGAATTCCAACTAGAACACAGTTAATCAATGAAATCTCAATTAAGTAATCGCTTGTGGCCTATTTTGCACACATTAGTGTGGTGGCAAGAGCCTTGTCAATGTGGCAGCTTACAAAGATAAAGGTGTGAAAATGACAAGCCCACCAGGGTTTTCCATATCTGTGGATTAAGCCGTAAATGAGAAATGAGATGTTTAGGACCCAGGCCTTAGTAAATAGCTCAATCGGTCATTTTCCACCTTTGGGTTAAAGCCAGTAAGAAAAATCATCTAAGTTCTCTTTTCTTTCCAAGATGAAAATGTCAAAATGAGAGAGACAGATAGAGAGAGAGAGAGAGAGAATTCAATACATTTCTTCTGCTTAATAGGATTAAGCAGATCATCAATTGTTAATGAAAAAAAATGCTTCATCTAAAGGAGTTTAATGGCAATTTGACCTTTGTTGATTTGAACATCAATTGTGCAGGGTAATTGAGGAAGGCCAAGGACCCCTTGGTTAACCCATGGGATCCCATCAGGACAGCAGAGAGCTTCACATAAGTCTTCCATGGGTTCACCATGTGCTTTGTGCTGAACCCTTGCAAATATATCAGTGCTAGATAGACAAATCCTTGCACAAAGGTGAAGTACCAGCCATAACTACATTAAGAGTAATATTCATCCGAAAAATCAGAAGAGATAAAAGACTAGATAAAACAATTAATGACCAAATACCGACGAAGTTTGTAAATACCTGAAGTGTAGCCGGTTATACACATATTCCTGTGATGTAGAGAAAAACAGAGCAAGCTTGGTTACAGAAAAACTTGTGAGATGATATTGAATTTCGAGTAAAGAGCTCATCAATGAAACCCAAGAGCCAGGAAAAGCACGTAGCAATGGACAACTAAATATCCTCAGAAGGGAAAAATGCAATTGATTATGTGCAGATTCTTAAAACAATTCTGAAATCCTACCAAGACCATTTCAAGAATATAAAGAGGAAAACTAGGGGGGAAAATGTAACCGAGAGATTTTGAGGATTTTAACAAATCGTCTGATTAAGAAAAAGCTACAAATAGATTTCATGAAACCCATCTGATATCTTGTTTCTCCATTTCTCCAATTGGGTTGGTTAGATTCCATTTTTTCAATTTCCCGATGATTGTTTTTTCAATACTTCATGTTTGGGCATGGTAAGGTGGAGATTCGAAACCAAAAGCCTGAAATCGAGAGTAAAAGAATGCATCTTGGTGATTAGGCACATATCAGTCGCTGCAAAGCCATAATAAAATAATCGTTATCTGATAAGAACCAAAAGCTTCACTATCAAAAGATTTTCAGAGACAAGACACTTTCAAATGAAAAATATTTTTTGAGCTTATGCAGTCTTCTAAAGAATTAAAAAGATAAACTAGAAAAAAATTAAGAAAATATAAAAATCAAACTAGAAAAGGAAAAGTGAACTGACAAAAGCAAGAGTGAGAGCACCCAAGATCCTTGTCGACTAAGGTTTTTAGATTCCTTTAAAATGAAAGTGCTCAGTTTCTCTTGAAAAAAATAAAAAGTAGAACTTCAAATCCTTCAGTGAAAAGCCTTCCTAGAAGCACTCCCAAAGAAGAATTAAAAATGAAAAATAAAGGAAACAGCAATATGCTCTCAAACCCTTGTGCAAAAAGCTTTCTCATTAAAGCTATTCTTGAAGTATCAAGTGATACATAGAAAAACCTAGAGCCTTACAATAAAACTTTGTAAAGGAATTTCTCTCACTAAGACCTGGTGTGAAACCAGAGACCCAAAGAAACACAGACCCAATAGCCATAAGCATTATGGAAAAATAATAATAATTAAAATTATGCCAAACAAGAAGAAACAACAGCACAATAAACACACATCTTATTATCTGAAATCCTCTGATATATATATATATATATAAATAAATCTTAAGCTCTGAATAAATACTCCAAGAAAAGCTTACTATGAAGTAGTTACAAAAAATCAATACAGGAAAGCAAAATTAAGGTAAATAAACAAAAAAAAAATAAATCAATAGAACAATCAAAGGAGAAAGTATAAACGTAAATCTAAAACTTCCAGTCCAACAGAATAAAAGAAAATTCTAAAAATCTGAAAAAATACTGCAAAATAATTGAACTCCAATGAAAAATCGCATTAAGTAATGTGAGCAATTACTAGAAAATCGCTTGATTAAGAGAAAATAATAGAGCTTATTAAAGTCGTAATACGTTCCTTTGTGAAACACATTAAAGTCTTAAAACGCTTATTTGTGAAAAAGAAAAACACTGTGCCATTGAAATATCTCTTATATTCTTTGGTGAAGAACTGAACAATTACTCATATAGTTACTCATAAATTATATAATATCAGAAAACTTACTTTAAAGAACTTAAAAAATTCATTTTAGAATAAGAAGTCCTTCTCAAACTCAACAAAAGCGACAGAAACATAAAATTCGATCAAATTTATTCCCAAAAATGCGACTGAAACATAAAAATCAACAAAAATTCTCTATAAAGTGAAGCTCAGAGAGTTAAACAGGCGACTAGCAAGGAAAAACCGGAAAAAAATAAGAATCAGAATCCATTTACAAACGTCAATGATCCCTAAAGCTTCAAAAATGGTGAAAAACCATGTGCATGCAAGCGAAGAAAGTGATCATACCTCACAGACGCCATTAACGAGGTATCCAAAGAAGAAACCAGAAGTGCATAGTAAGAATTGCTGCCATTTAGGTCTTCCTGATAGTGAGACCCCTAACAGAGACCTCGCTTGCTCCTCCTTCTTCATCTTTCTTCTCCTCAACGATCAAAATCCTAGAGAGAGAAAGAAAGACAAAATCCTAGAGAGAGAAAGAGAGATGTTTCTATATTCAACAGCTTAGAGAGAGAAAGGCCTCTTTCTCACAGAGAGAAACAGAGAGAGAGGTTTGTTTATGCTAAAGTAAGAGAGAGAAAGAGACACTTTCTATGTCGAACCAGAGGTAGAGAGAGAGAGAGAGAGAGAGGGAGGGATTTCTAAGGGTTTGAAGAGGAGCAGAGGAGCCCAGATACTGTGCATGTTACAGTTGTAAATAAGGGGGAAGGGGGAAAGCAATTGCGTGTTTGGGGGAAGAAAGGATCGATAAATGGCACAAAAGACCTCTGAATTTTGCGCTCCTCTCTTTCTCTCTCTTCCACTTTCTCTCTCTAGAGGCGCTTATAAACGTGATCAAAGCGGGAAGGCAGGCAGGCGTGCGGGCCTCGTTATCGAAGAGGATAGAGAGAGAAAGCCGGGAGAGCGATTTCCCAATGGAATAGTTTTAGAGAGAGAAAGACTTCCGGCTTTTAAACTATGTCGTATAGACGCGCGTACGCCTCTCTAACTATCATATGGAATCAGGTATCAGAAATTTGAACGGACCGATCCGATACGAGTAAAAAAAATCCTAACATTAAAAAATGACATCTAGATTGACACATTCATACGATATATAAATATTTTCATAAAAGGTAGGAAAAATATCTCTATATTTTTTTATTTTTAAATTTTATTTCACAATAAATTTAAATTTTTAAAAAATATATTGAGACATAAAAATTGTAAATTTTATTTTTTCTAACCCCTAAAGTTAATTTAAATCTATTTTTTAGGCTAAACAAATCTAAAAATATATCCCTCTTTTAAAAAGCATCTTGGACAGGAAGAGAGAGAAAGAGAAGTTTGGAATATATACATAAAGAGAAAAAAAAGATTGGGTTTAAAAATAACATGCCTTTTTCATATTTGTTTAGGCAAAATAGCGGAAGCTTTAGAAGACATCTTTTGAAACTTTGAATTTATGAAGAAATAAAACCTAAAAATAAGAGATATGAATATATTTTTCCATATATATATATATGATCTTATAAGACCGTACTCCACCCATGTGTGTAGGACCCTAAAGGATCACCATTAAATTTGGCATGGATCTATAGAAAAGTCAAGTCTCACACCAATGTGATAAATTTTGTAGAGATTCGTGCCAACTTTAATGGTAATCTTTTAAAATCCTACACATATAGGTGAGAAAAAGCCTTATAGGATCATTACTTTTATATATATATATATATATATAATCAAATTAATAATTCAAAAAAATTACTTTGTGAACTTTAATTTTATTATAAAAATAAGAAAAGTTTAATAATACTTGAAATAAAGCCTTTCAATGTTCAAAACTAAATAAATAAGTCTCCCCTACGATTTTGAATAGAATGAGTTAGACCAAGACAAGTAATGCAATGTGTACGAGGAAGGAATAATAAGTAAAAAAAAAGAAAACAGAAATAATAACACAAGCGCAAGCAATGAGTAAGACAAAACTATAAACTTCTATTAACAAAATTTTACAACTTGAAAACTGTTTATTAAGACAAAAGAAATTTATGTTAAAATTTAAGAAGTTTTACACTTTAAATGATAAAAGTATTGTAAGCTTTAAATTCTAGCAACTGTTAGTACAATACTTTCTATGACAAGATTACTGTAAAATTTAAAAAATATCAAATAATAGTACAAGCTTTTAAAACCAATAAAAGATAATTTTTGAGACAAAACAAGGCACAATCCAATTCATACTATTAATGACAAAAACGATAAAACAATAAAATAGATGAGAGAAAAGTTGAAGAAGAGAAATTAATATCTAGTGGTTCACACATTGGACAGCGAGAAACTTGTAGGCCACAAGGCTTGGAGAGAGAAAAATCAGCGCGTCGCGGCTTGCAAAAAAAGAAACCCTAGAAAGTTTCATAGTAGTTGAAATAAGCTGTATTTTTTATTGATTGTAACAATGATCTATGGAAGCCATGACTTAATAAATTAAAATACTTTATATTTTTCTATTCTAAACTGTTTGTTTTATTCTAAAATACTTGTTATTTTTAAAATAAAGAAAAGTATACAAAGAGATTGTTTACTTTTAGTCCGTTGTGAATCTTATTGATTAGATTTAAAGTTTAAATGAAAATTTTTTGAACTTTGTAATACACATTAAGCCTTCAATTTGATATTTAATGGCTATGAGTAGTTGTGATCTCCATGTAATAAAGATAAACGGTTTTATAATATACAATCCTTTAAAATAAAATACTTTTTAATGAAAAATAAAGCTTAAAAAAAAAAAAATGTCACTTTAAAAAAAAAAAAAAGTCTAAAAAAGAGACACAATAATAGACACTTAATAGAGACGTTTAAGAGTGTCTGACATATGTTCGGTGTTTGTCAAATGTTGACACATGGTCATAGTCTAGGATACTCGTGTCCATGTTTCAAGCCTTTAAATTGAATCTAGAGAAAGAGTCGTAAGAGTTCTTCTATGTCATTTTAGAGAGTTTTTTTAGAGAGAGAGACTTCTTCCCCTCCAATACTGAGCGACAGCAGATAAAATTGAGAGAGATCTTTTGAGGGAATGGTTTAGAGAGAGAAAGTCTTCGTGCCTTTAAATTAACTCTAGAGAGAGTCAAAGAGCTCTCCCTTTTATTTTATTTTAAAAAAAATTATAGATACTTTTCAAAATTAACTTCATAAATATCATATTTTCAATATTTTTTGTATAACCCATATTTATTGTATTTACCTCTAGCAAGAAATCAACAAGTTTGAAACCGAAAGGCTTTTTTTATGTCTTTCTCGTTCCCTCCCTATCTCTCACTACTTGTCATTTCTCTCTCTTTCTCAACCTGCCATTTCTTTTTCCCCTCCGCTCTTTCTCTCTACCCGCGCTCTCTCTCTCTACCTGCCTTTCTATCGGAGAAAACCCATATGGGGTTTGATCTTTTTTGTTTCGTTGCAGTTTTCGGGTTTTATTGTGGGCTCTTTTGATTGATAAAAGCCCAGTTTAAAGGTTATTACTTCTCCATTTTTTGTGTATATTTATTGCAGAGAGAGAGAGAGAATTTTGCCTCAGAGACCAAGGAGCTACTTGAGAATCAAGTGTGGTTGCTGCTGTTGAAATTGTGGCTCCCCCTCTCTCTGTTTAACTTCTACGAGAGAGAGCAAGAGGAGGAGAGAGAGAGGAGATAAAGAGAGAGAAGGCAAGTAAAGAGAGATAGAAGGTATATAGAGAGAGAGGAGAGAGGGGAGAGAGATGGCTGTTTGTGGTTAAAGAAAGAGAGAATGAGAAAAAAAAAAAGAGGGGATTTTAGTTTTAAACTTGTTGACTTTTTAATACAAGCAAAAATAATGTTTGGGTCTAAATTGTGTTATAAAATTTTTTGAGGACTAAGGTGTTTAGAAAGTTGATTTTAAAAATATCAATTTTTTTTTTTTTTTTAAGGAAAAAATTTATATAAGGATGCAACCTTATAATGTAGAACTACGGATGCGCCTAAAAAAGCATCGAAAAAGGTAGTTTTAATGTTGAAAAACCTTTAGATTAATCATCTCGACATCAATATGTATAACCATGAAAATAAAAAGATTTTAAGTATCAGAAATAGTGTATTTTACAACATATTATCTATGCCGTCTATTTTCAAGATTTTCATATGTTTATAGATCTACTTGATTTTAACCATTCTTTAAATTTAAATTTTATAATTAGATATAAAATAGATTTTGAGATAATCCTAAGAACATTTTACATCAAAGTTATATACCATGATAAAATTTGAAGGTGCGCCTTATCTTTACAGCTACGGATGCATCCATATGCCAACTGCATTCTTATTTTAAAGAGTTTTTAGAGAGAGATATCATCATCAACATTCAAGCCTTATCTTAACTATTTAAGGTGAGCTGAATAGTAGAGACAATTGAGAAAATACCGAGCTCTAAGGTCACCAACTATTTGAGGTTGGCTGAACTGTAAAGACGATTGAGATAATACTTACCTACAAGATAACAATGTACTATTTGGGGTCGGATTAATAATAAAGACAATTGAGACAATCCTATGCCCAGGGCCACAATGTAGTATTTGGGGTCGGCTGAATTGCAAAGACGATTGAGATAATACTTACCTATATGACCACAATGTACCCGGTTTTTATGCGGCCAAGCTTGCATATGTAGAAATGCAAGCCTATTAATAAATCTATTTTTGAAATGTATTTTTGGACTTAATTTTTAAGGCCATATAATCTCTAACATGGAGATCATGAACATGAAAAAATAATTGAATTTTAAAAACTATAAATAATAATTATAGTAAAAAAACATTTAAACCATTAGTTTCTATTGTTTTTAGATGGAACACCTAATTGTGTCCAACTTTAAAATGGATGCTTTATACTTTTTGGATGGCATATGTAGTCATTCAATCCAGCCCGCATGAAGCAATTTTCCTAATGGCAAAGACAATTGAGAAAATCTTACGTCCACGACCACAATGTACTATTTGGGGTTGGCCTAATAGTAAAAACAATTGAGACAAATAGTTACCATTAGGGCTACAATATGGCTAAAGAGCGAGAGAATTCGTCTCCTTCAATATTGAGAGTGTTGAGAAATTTAGAGAGAGAGAGAGTTCATCCCCTTCAATATTGAGAGAGTTGATAATTTTTTTAGAGAGTTCCTCCCACTATGGAGAGTTTTAGAGCATTAGAGGGTATCTTTAGAGAGAGAAAGAGAGCTATTTTAGAGAGAGAGAGAGTGTGAAAGACAGCTATTTTAGAGAGAGAGAGAGAGTATTCCATTTCAATTTTCTTTCTTTCATGAGTTGTTTGTACTGTTGCCTTTTCTCAACTATTTTTAAGGGGGGCAATGCTAAGAAGGCACCTGGAAAATCTGATGCTTTCTAAATATCCAAAACGTGCTTATCTGTTATATTCCAATTATGCCCCTGCCATTGATTACTGAATTTCGAGAAACCTAAGTGGTCGTTTGGGACCATCATGGACCTATTAGTTCCATAAAATGCATTTTGGAGATTAAAAATTATGAAAATATTAGGTATGGCCATCAATTTGAAAAAAATGAAAAGAAGAAAAAAGTATATTCCAAATGAGTAATGATTTTACATTTCTCTAAAAAAATTATCACATAGATGTGGGATTTGACTTTTCTAAAGATCTGTGTCAAATTTAATGGTGATATGTTGGGGTCCTACACACATGAGTGTAGGAAGGTCTCATAAAGTCATTATTCATTTTAAATTTATCAAAAATAAAGATATATTTTCAATAAAAAATTAAAAGTGACTATTAAACTTTTTTATAAGAATGTCACAATCATTTATACTCATTAGATGTTTTATTGGATGGCTTTGGGTGAGTCATGAAATCTGACATTTTTTTTTTTTTTTGAACTTTGTTTCTATTCAAGGACACTCTTACAACCACCATTTTAAACTTTAAGGAATAAAAATGATTGTAACTTTAATGTGTAAAAGATAAATAGTCTCTTTATAGACAATTCCTTTCAATAATTTTCCGGTTCTTTGAGCACATAAATCACATAGTTTCTCTATTAATTAACAAGAATGAGGTATTTCTAATGTTTCAATGTCATCTAATTTCCAGTGGATTAGTTAATCGACGTTAATTATAGAAAAATGTATCTATATTATACTACATTATTAAGCCAAAATTAAGTGATAGATACATGTCGCAATAATAAAATTGTATCTATATTATACTACATTATTAAGCCAAAATTAAGTGATAGATACATGTCGCAATAATAAAATTGGTCTTTATCTCTTGAGAGAACATAGGGCAACTACCCTAAAAATATAAGGAATTTATAACAGTATAGGATACATTCTACCATATAGATCACATGTTTTAGGTGTGGATGGAGTCTACTTAGAAGATTTTGAAGAAGTCTCTCTCACAATAGAAAGAAAAGTATATGTGTGGCGGCCTGAAGATAGATGCTCCCAAACTGAGATAAGTCTTGGTCATGTGTAGGCATTTTCTCTTTTTAGTCTAATGTTCTCTAGGGTACATGACAAAAATTTTTAATAGTGAAAATGTTGTGATTTGTCATAGCTTTGAATATCAAAACCTTAGCTATTAACACCTAGGAAATAAAAATCTATATGTTTTGAATTAAAAAAATACCACGAAATAGAAGGAGTATATATATAATATAAGAGAAATTTACTTATGAACTATATTGGGGGTAGTCAATTACAAAATGGGATGATGTTTTTCTTAAATTACAGGTGGTACCCCCTTTCCCCGATATTTTTTTTTTCAAGTTACCCCTGTCTGGTAAACTGAACATCGAACATGTGGGGTTTTTACGTTTCAAACGAAAAGCATATGCCCGCTATTCAAATTACCAGACAGGGGATTTTTCTTCATCTCTCTCTGCGCCCCAAGAAATCAAAGCCACATATTTGAACCCATGGAAGAACACAAGATGTAAGTAAATGATATTGCTCGTATGACCTCTCAACCAAATACTTTGTTCCTCAATATTAAAACATCATCGATCAAGCATAAGAGAGAGAGGTTATGAAAGTCCTCCATGTCCCTCTGTTTCTGTTAGTCCTGGCACAAAATTGAAGATCTCTTTGTCTCGCTCTCTCTCTTCGTCCAAAAACAGAATTGTTGGATTTTGCAGTGCTCTCGGATGTAAATAAGACATTTGGTAGATCGATCTCGCGGGAAATCATTTACCAGATTACTTAAAAACTCCATTATCATACTGGAAATCTTCACAGGGTAGATTTTACGGGGCAATTTATCGACTGAATTTGGGTTTTTTAGCAGCCGTTGATAGATAAGGGTTTTCAGATCGTCTTTGAAGCCTCGATTGTTATATTTTATTGAAGGTCTATTGGGAAAGAAACAAAAACCATGTCTGTGCAAAAAAAAAAACAAAAGGGGCCTTTTGGTCTTTTTTCGATGTGAAAAAGGAACATATCATCACCTCGTAACTCTTTTATGTCAATAATCTATCTCCTCTTGAACCATGGCCACCTCTCCTCCAAAGACACCAGAGTTTTCATCAATGGCCGTCCACGATTCCTAGGCCAAAAGCCAATAGATGTAGAGGAAGTATCAGAGAACTCGAGCTCAAACCCAGTCTTCAAGGGTGAATGTTGGGAAAGGATGAAAGCAGCTGCCTCCAAACCAGAGTTTGAATGTTGGGAAAGGATGAAAGCAGCTGCCTCCAAACCAGAGTGAGGAAGCAAGGTGGATGTGCCCAATTTTTTGGTATAAAGATTAGCCCACTTATTCGATGTTCGATTTATTGGATAGGAGGGTAACTTGGGAAAAAAATATTGGAGAGAAGGGGGTGCCGCCCATAATTTGAGACAAACATGATCTTATTTTGTAACTGACCCCTCAATATGGTGGGTACGTAAATTTCTCATAACGTAATTCTACATATCCATGATAGAAAAGTAATTTTCTTTTAACTTTTTTCCTACTTTTTTTAAAGTAGGCTTTTAAAGAGAGGATGATTTGTCATCCCACTCATAAATGTGTTTATCTTATACCAAAGGGTGCAGTTTGTATAGACTCGAGGATCTAAACCATGAACTTAGAGCCTACTTTCAAATAATGTCGAGAAATATTGTTTCAATATTGAAAATCTTTCTGATAGTTTTAAAATATATTTTCATCTTTAATTATAAAATTTAAAGCTTAAAAAATAGAGTAGATCGAACAGATCTATGAGAATTTAAAAATTGACGGTCTAAAAATGCATGACAATATGCACTATTTCCCAAACTTCAAATCCAATTTTTTCTCATGTCCATGCATCTTGACGTCCAGATGATCAATTTGAATATATTTGGGCCTCAAAACAACCTCTTTTAATGAAAATTTTGAGGCAGACTCTAATTTGATTGTTTAGAGCATAAGCCCTATATAAATTTTTTCCTATTCTAAATTTACCCATGATTTTTTTGTTCAAAGGCCATGTAAACCTATGATATCTTTATTTATATTAATAAAATATTTTATTAGTTACATAATCTCCTAGAAATAAGCCCTTTATACAAAAATAAAATGTGAAAGTCATTTTTCTATAAATTATTATATGTTTGAAAAAAACTTATTTATAATAATTTGATTTAATGAGTATAATTTTAAAATGTGAAAATTATGAACATTTAATAGTTCCAAAGCATTTTTCTTATGATCAGAAAACTATTTGTTTTTTTATTCCTTGTAATGAAAGTTCACTGATAGTTCAATACTACTTGGATTCCTTATTTAGAACTATTTTGAAAAAAAAAGAGAAGAAAAACCCAATTAATTCACATCAAAAAAATTATTTTGGAAAAAAATAAACATACATAAAAAAGGAATATGAGCATAAAAAAAGAATATGAACATGAAACCAAACTTCGATAAAAAAAAAAAAAGGACTTTAAGGAGAATCATAAGTAAAATAGTTCAACTATTATTTTTATTTATGAGGTTTATATTATATTTTCCTAAAATTTTCAAATTTTAATTTATTTGAATTAATCTTATAAACAATAGAATGTATAATTTGATTTCAAAATTATTACATTGCAGATTATAATTGTATAAAGTTATTAATATACCTATATATATAAATATATATATATATATATATATATATATATATATATATATATATATATATATATATATATATATATAAGTTTAATAATTTAAAAATATATTTAAGTTGTTACAAATTATAAGTTATAAATATATATTTATAACATAACTTCTAAATATTAAAATTAGTTTTATAAGGTACATATTATAATTTATAGTAAACACTTAAAAATTTAATAAATATATCAATTTGAATTAAAAAATAAAACATTAATTATAGATAAACCGACAATATAGTCTAGCAAGACTACAATAAAAGAACTTCGATTTATGAACTTACACATAATCAAAAGATTCCTACACATGTTAAACGGGCAACACAATATATTACCATCACAAAAATAACATGTGGTATTACTCTAAGCCGTAATTTACTCATGATTATATATTTATTGAAATATTTTATTTTTTCTAAAAAGAATTCAAATAATGTACGGAGCACGTGCAAGTTGCTAGTTCTATACTAAGTTTTTAAAAATATACTAAAATTAAAAATCAATTAGTTATGAGGAAGGACTTTATGCTTTATTGCACAAATAGAATACTTAAAAATATTTATTCAAAATATGATAAATACCTGTAAAAGTAGTTTACATTAAAGTAATAAACGCATACAAAGACACATGTGGCAAGAATAAAATGGGTCCTTAAATCTTGAGGGAACATAGCGTAAGTACCCTAAAAATAGAGGAAATTTAAGTTAGTCTTTATAGGATTTTTTTTATATTTTATGCCATATATATATCACATATTTTTAGGATTGTCTTATATAGAGATACACCTGTATATTTGATGATGAGGGAGATTTTTGGGAGGGGAGAGAGGGAAAGAGGTGTGGATAGAGTCTACTTCTTAGGAGATTTTTTTTAGAAGTCTCTCAAAGGAAAATATTTGAGTGGTGGCCTGAAGATGTTCCCAAATATATATATATATATATATATATATATATAAATATAAATGAACTAATTCTCTTTTCTTTTTTTTCATATGAAGGTTCTACAGGACTTAAGTTTTATGAAAAAAAATAAAGCCTCACCTCAAATCCTCATTCAAAAAGCACTTTTGGCATTGGAATTCTTCATGATGGCTTTAAAATTATTTCCAACAACGACAATAAAATTTAGAACTCAAAAAATAGTAATGATCTTGCAAATATGAAAATACTTATTTTTTGGACGAAATGGATGGTCTAGATGATATGTTGCAATATACATTATTTTTAGACTTTGAAATCTTAATTTTTTGGCACAACCATATTGTTCAAAGCTAAGATGGTCCATTTAAAAGTTCCTTAACACTTAAATTACAATTTTTGATGAGTAATGAAGTAAGGCTTTACTTATTGTGATAGGGCTGCAGCCCTATCAAACCATTGTCCATATCCTAAGCCGTAATATTCCGAAAACCGTACGACCACGTTGCAAGGCGAGAAAGGACAATAGATGAAATAAAATAGAATAGATGGAAGAGAAAATGAAAGGCGGAATGATGAGGTGGTCCCCCATCTCCACGTGAATGCCCTTAGCGGAAATCTGTTTGTTGTATGCCCTCTCATCTCTTTACTATGTTAAGAGAGGATTTTTTTTTTTTAAGGATTTTTCTTTCTCATTATCAAAATTGTAAATGCGTACAAATTCATTTCGCTTCAGTCGAAGAGACTGTAGCCTTCAGATTTTAGGCCTAGATCTAAGCGACGTGAATCCTGGTGTGCAGCTTCCCTAAGTGTTGGGCCGATTCGGCTGATATAAAAGTCTTTTTTATCTTTTATTTATTTATTTATAATTTTCATTTATAATTTTTTATTATATATATATATCTAATTTATTTATATTAAATTAATAAAAATTCCTAAGTCTTCTCCTGAATTCACCAAAACGAATTATTTCATTTCACTCACAAAACAAAAAGAATTCAAAGCAAATCTGATAGCATTGCTCACAAAAAGACTCCAAAGCATAATTGACAACAATTATAGAACTTTGTCACTCTCTTGAACTGACCTCACAAATCCACCTGCCAAAAATTTGCCCCAAATCCGTTGCCCCCACGAACCTAGCCAGATGGTTGAGCAGCACCACAACATCAAAAGACAAAAGAATGATCCATCAATAGAAACCAACAAAATCAATGAGAAAACTGTGGGGCAAGAAGCAATGGCGTAGAAGTACTTTGATTGCAGACATTAATCCCCTCGACACTAGAAAATAGAAACAATGGACCATAACAATTAGGGATCGCATATTTCTTTTTTGTTTTTTTTGGGTAATTAAGTGGAAAAGACAGGCCTTACCTATTTTTTCACGTAGATTAAGAGTTTGAAGGGGTTAGTGTTAGTAGTGGGATTGAAAACCACAACATGGTGATTAGGGTGTGGGGATGCTACTATAACGATCCTAGCCCTTTCCTGAGGAGCCGCAAATTGGGTTCGTGGCAAATGGCTTTCTTGAATTCCGTTGGCATCTTGAGAGTTGAATCCACCTTGAAACCACTCAAGTGAGAACCGTAGTCACCATGTTGTGGATTTCATTCTCGCGGACACCACCCTGCTAACACTTTAAAAAAAAACTAGCTCCTAAATTATTTGAAAAACCAAGTACTTCTCCACTTAATTGTACCCAAAAAATACTAGAGCTTCAACATATAAAAGTGAAACTATTGGAGAGCAAATTGAATCATCATTTTCGCTCTTGTCGAATCAAAGCCGCAAAATTGAGGTATCTAGGGCATTTTTGGCTTGCTGATTTGCTAGAAATATTGGGTGAGTGTGACCATTAGAAGCTTTATGAGTGCTTGTAATAAACATTTTGATATAATGGAACATGAATTCAGTGGGAGTGTGGTCCTTCGTGGACCATACTATATATATTTTTCAAGGAAGCATCTACCAAACGCTTATAGGTAAAGTTCTACAGTACTTCACCTGCACATTATCACTGTCCAAAGTTCATCGTATGGTTAAAGTTGTCTGGTAGTATTTGAATTTTTACAAGTGTTGTACTAATCATATTTATCTAAAATTTGGGGTGTGTATGCATATGACTAAGTCGCACCAAAATAATATATTAAAGAAATAATAAACATAAAATAAAATAATGAAATTACCTCTGAAACTTTATAGGGGTATTTTGTGTAATTTTTATCTCTCAAATTACTTGTTTTATATTTTATTCATGTGTATCTCACTAAGGCGCACACACCTACAAAATTTCAAATCATGATGATTTGTAAAAAAATATTAACATTCAAACACTATCAGACATCTGTAATCGTGCGATAAACTTTAAATAGTGATGAAGTTGTTGGTTAAGTACTGTAGAACTGCACCTATAGGCGTTTTGCAATGTTTTTCATTTTTCAAATACCCCTTATTCACCGATTTTAAGTATGCCAGCAGAATAAATAATCACCTCCAGAACATAGAAAGCTTTCCCAAAACTCTAAGGCTCGACAATTGGCATGAAATCATACTCATTGAATGTCTTTGACAAATTAAGAAATTACTACGGTAATTGTGTTTTAAAACAAAGAATTAACAGCATTTTAGGAGCACACTATTCTAGAGTGGAGTCTATATTCTAGAATAAATCTTAAATAAGTTAGCAAGACAATCTAGAATATGACATAAGAAACTGGTAAGACTAACCTATTTAGGAAATTTCAAATCTCAGGCTCAAATTTTATCCACAGCACTATATGTGGCAAGCGGAAGAGGTAACTCCCTGTCTTGCTCGTCCATTTTTTTGAAGATCTCATCATGGACTTGATCTACTTCAATGAACTGATGAGATAAAATCAGTAGATAGTAATGCAACAAAAGAATACCATATAATTAGGGTTCTGATAATTCTAAGTACTGAATATTAGTTTATCAAAAATGGAGAAGACTGTGATCTATATCCAAGACAAGGCAGAGTGTGATCTATGTCCAACACAAGGCAAACCTTTCGGGCAACAAACATGTTCTAAGTATATACCTTAGCAGAATGAAGAGAAGAGTATGATCTATATCCAACACAAGGAAGAGTGTGATCTACATTCAATAAATACCTTAGGAGAATAGAAAAGAGTGTCATGTACCCGTTGTATTTGCTTATGATGGTCGGTCAAGTAACAAAAATATTGTATTTTCGGTTTCATCATTATGGATTGGATTAATCTTTTTGGTGGCTATTTTTAATTCTCTCATCTCTTGAGCCTTTTTAGGATCAACCCCGGAAGGTATTATGGTTGTAGGGCATATTAACTATGAGTACCGAAAAGAAGGAAAAATAAATGATAGGGAGGGGTCAAAAGTTATTTGAGAGAATTGGAATCTTTTTCAAACTTGAAGTAAACAAAGTATTTGGCTCCGTACAAATATGATCCAAATGCATATCATCTAGTATATTATATAATATATATATACTATATAATATAATATAAGAATATGAAATAGAATATAATATTCTAATATAATAGATAAAATAATATTAAGAATATTAAGATCAGATTCTAATATCTAATAGATTAAAATCATATTTTCTCATATTTGTTTTGTGTGTACATATACACGCGTATCAGGAAGAAGAAAATACGGATATGATCAAATGGTAAAATTTCTCTTTGCCAAGGAGAAGATGGGGTTCTATATCCATCTATATGCAACCCCAGCATCTTATTCTGCTCATTCATCCTTCTTGCTCTCTCCTTCTGAATGGCTTCCCTCTTCTTATCATCAAAGCTTGGCTCACATCATCCCATCGATTTTCTGATATTTTAACTAGTATGGGGGCATACCACCAGTATCATTCGGCTCCGATTCAACCTCCATTATTGCCTTCACTGAGTTGCCAATGGTTTATCATACAAAATATCAACGGTAAGCATTAGCTTCTTGGTGAATACTTGAACTATAACAGGTGGAATAGTGGATTGAGGAAGTGAAGAATAAACTGGGTACAATATTTGAACTATATCAGGTGGAATAGTGGATTGAGAAAGTGAAGAATATATTGGGTGCTCTTATTGGAGTAATTCCAAGGCTGCTGTTGCATAGCTCTCTTTTGTTGGAACCATATTGGTGTTGTTAGAACATATTAGTGTACAAAATTATTCGAGTATCTTCAGGTTTCATTTGGGATAGTTTTGTGAGGTTTTGTGATTAAATTCGAAAGTATAAGCCAAGTTTTTAAAGATAACTTTGTCAACCAAATGGTGTCTTTTTTTTTAAGTAAATTAGGCAAGAATGATGTTTAAAATGGAAATCATGAACCACAATGACTATTTGCATTCTAGTATAGCATTAAAGAAACAAAAACTCGACTTGTTTTATCTATTAACTAAAGCTTTGTGCAGTACATCTATTATAGTTACCATGCTTATGAAGAAGCCTAGGAAACTATAACAAGAAGACGAATAATCATTTAAAAACAACTTGCTAATGAAGAAGCCTAGGAAACTATAACAAGAAGACAAATAATCATTTAAAAACAACTTAAAAACAATGCGTTAAGTATTACTTATGAGTTATCACAAAAATAGGGGAGAGTGTACAATCACCAAAGAACAGCTATGTTGACAATGTAATAAAATTGATTGATGTACTTAACAAAAAAAAAGTGTCAAGCAGCATTCAAAAGAACGAATTGGGCCAATTAGTCGGTCCTAGCCCGATCCAATTAGGATCGGCTGATTAGTCCCCTGATTTTTACTAAAAAATGTAATTTGGGTAAAAAACAATCCAAAAAATATTGTAAATAAATATTTAAAATTTACATGTATTTTTCTTTTTATATTGTCTCATAAAATAAGCAAAGCAAAAAAATATTATAGGGATACTTAGGTTTCGAAGAAAAATTTTAGGCACATGAAGCAATACTTTTTCTGTGAACTAGTAATTAAAGGAGGCTACATAATATTACACGATACCTACTGCTGAACTACCCAAGGAAAAAGAAAATGGATTGACCTATTTATTCAGCTAAAAAATAGATAGGACAACTTCAAAGCATCTGTTACACTTTAGCGGCATACTAGTAGAAATTGAATCCCAAATAAAGATTCCAACATTTGAATTGATAAAATAAATTTAATAAAATGAGTGACACAAGCTATTTGTATGCAAGACTGTCTGTCTTTGATATAAGAATATTATCATCATCCCTAGCCATTAGACGAGAAATCGGTTGGCTAAGGGCATATGCCGCAATGTTAAAGAAACTTTTCCTTTGACTTTGAGGGTAGTTAAAGACAGCCTCCTAGTCATTCAATTTTGCATCTAATGACTAGGGGTGATTGTGACCATATTGTACAAAAAGTATACACTTATATTACATACTTAAATAATGACAAAAATTATATAAGGGTGAGGCCCTAAACAATAAATTAAAGCACTCCTCAAAAATTCACTAGAAAAGGTTGTTTTGATGTTCCTCAAATCAACTATCTCGACCTCAAGATATATAAACATGAGAAAAATTGGATTTCTTGTCTTGAAATGGTGCGTCATATAATGCATTTTTTTGGACAGTTAATTTTCAAGATTTTTAAATGTTCGTAGATCTGCTTGATCTACATTATTTTTCAAGCTTTAAATTTTATAATTACATATAAAAATAAATTTTAAGGTCATCACAAAGATTAATAGTACTGAAACATTGTCTTTCGATACTATTTGAAGGTGTGTTACTTCGATCTTTTAGGGCCTCAGGTTTATATAAACTACACCCCTTAAGATCCATAAAGAAAAAGGTTTATTTAAGGGCATGGCCCTTAACAATTAAATTAAGGTGTACCTCAACAACCCAATAGAAAAGGTTATTTCGATGCCCAAAAATCCTCAAATCGATCATCTCGACCTTAAGATGTATGGACATAAGAAAAAATGGATTCCAAGTCTTAAAAATAGTTCATCTTGTAATGTATTTTTAGACCATCAATTTTCAAGATTTTTCAAGTGTTCATATATTTTCACTGTAACATTACACAAATGGGGCGATCTTTACAATAAATCGCCAATTTGTGTCGATTAGTACTGATTAATGCAGTAAATCAGCCGATCAGTGCAGTGTTTGAAAATTTCAGAATACATAACCTTTGGATTCATGTCAACTCCGAATCGGCCAATGACTGATCCTGATTTAGTCATCCGATTTTTGAAAAATCAACCGATCTTTTGATCACTGGTTGAGATATGTGAGACATTTGCCCAGTCAAAATTAAAGACATCAAAACATATATATATATATATATATATATATATGGGCAGTGATTTCATACAACGGTTGTATCATAGTATGATGCAACCACACTTCTAGAAAACTATGTTTGTGGTATTTGTATGACCCAAAATTTTGTACACACACTCTCTTCATTTCAATAATCAATCTAAAAAAAAAAAATCAATTTGAACCGTAGATTTTGTCAAAATGAGTCCACTCCAATAATGAATCTAGACCATTCATTTGGTTAAATTCAAGATCTTATCTTTTACAAACTCAAAATCATTTTATGTTTTTTTTAATATTGTTTATCTAATGATAATAAGGTCATCTAACAAAATTGGAAAAATAAAAATGCTTCAAAGGCTTAGATCTATGCATCTTATCAAAATGGACGGCCTATATTAATTGGGTTAAAAAAATAATTTTTAAGTTGCGTTTTCAAATTTTTCTTTCTTGTGATTGTTCATTAGAATGAAAAGAGTGTATATTTCAAAATTTGGATCAAACAAATTTCCCTAATATGGTTTTTGAATGTTGTTCCTTTATATTACTATACAACCATTGCATGACATCACTGCTATGTATATATAGAGAGGAATGATTTCATGCAACGGTTACATAGTAGTATAATGCAACTATCTTCAAAAACCATGTTAAAGACATTTGTTTGACACAAATTTTAAAATGGACATTCTTTTTCATTCTAATGAACAATCACGAAAAAGTAAATTTTGAAAAAAAACGTCCCAGAAAGTGTTTTTTTAGCCCAATTAATATAAGTCGTCTATTTTAGAGAGATGGTTAGATATAAGCATCATAAGGATTTTTTTTATTTCCAAAATTTTTATATAGAGTTATCATCATTATATTAACAATTCTAAACAAGAAAAAAAGTGATTTTGAAGTTGTTAAGGCCTAGATCTTCATTCACCAAATGGATGGTCGCGATTCATTGTTGGAGGGTACTAATTTTAACCATATCTAGGGTGCAAATTGAATTTTTTTTTTTGTAGGATTTACTATGAGGATGAAGAGAATGTATGTACAAAATTTAGGGTCATACAAATGCCAAAAACATAGTTTTCTAGAGGTATAGTTGCATTATACTACTATACAACCGTTGCATGAAATCATTATATATATATATATATATATATATATATATATATATATATATATATATATATATATATATATATATATATATATATATGGAAGCATCAACAAGATGCCTATAGGTGATGTTCTACATTACTTCACTTATACCTCATCTCCGTCCAAAGTTCATCATACGGTCATAGTTGTCCAGTAGTATTTGAATTTTTATAATATTATACTAATCATATTTATCTAAAATTTTGGGCATGTGTACATATGACCAAGTCGTACTAAAATAAAATATTAAGAAAATAATAGTCATAAAATAAAATGATAAAATTACCCCTGAAATTTTATAGGGGTATTTTATGTAATTTTTATCATTAACATTATTTGTTTTATATTTTATTCATGTGCATCTCACTAAGGCGCACACACCCACAAAATTTCAGGTCATTATAATTTGTAAAAAATAAAAATTAAAATTCAAACACTATAAGACATTTGTAGCCGTGTGATGAACTTTGAACAATGATAAAGCCGTAGGTGAAGTACTGTAGAACTTCACCTATAGGCGTTTTGTTTCAGGTGTATTTTGGTCAATTTATAGTTAACGAATTATTATCTCTTATTTTTTATGAACACACGTTTCAAATTTCAGATCATTTTGATTTGTAATAAAAAAAAAAAATTTAAACACTACCAGATAAATATGACCGTGCGATGAACTTTGGACGGTGATGAACATAGGAAAAATCACTATTTATTTCCGCCTATAGGTGTTGTGTAGTATTTTCCATATATATATATATATATAAAAGAGAGATATTTCATATAATGGTTGTATAGTAACATGATGCAACAACCTTCAAAAGCCATGTTCGGCCCATTTATTTGATCCAAATTTTAAAATATGCTATTTTCATTCTAATCAACAATCACGTACTTTTTATTTGTAAAATAAATAAATAATTGAATTTATGTTTTGTAGACTTGTTTGTGCGTGGAAAACTTATTTATTAGGTCTCTACAACGGGAGATTACTGATTTGTAAAACATAAAATTATTTTTCGACAAAATTTAAGAAGAAAGTGAAAGCACCATCTTTTTAAATTTAATATTAAAATAAAAATAAAAAAACAATTTTTCTTACCATATATGCTGAAAAACATTATTTTACTAACATTCTTTTAGGAGCATTCTTAATGATTTCTCATTTAAATTAGTGGAAATATTTTTATTAATTACTATTTGTAATGAGAACAGAAAAATGTAATTAATTTGAGAAACCAATCTTACCCGATAAATGGATAGGTGTGGTTTATATAGGACCTAGGCCATAAACAATCAAAGTAAGGCACACCTATAAATATGAAAGATGTTGTTTCAATATTGGAAATATTTATGATGGATTGAAAATTTATTTTTATCTCTAATTATAAAATCAAAAACTTCAAAAATAATGTAAATCGAGCATATACATGAACACTTGAAAAACTTGAAAATTGACGGTCTTGAAAAAACATTACATGATATACTATTTTCAAGACTTGAAATCTTTTTTTTTTTTTTTATGTTCATACATCTTAACGTCGAGATGATCGATTTGATAATTTTCGGGTATCAAAAACATCTTCTAGTGAATTTTTGATGTGCCCCTTAATTTGATTGTTTAGGGCCTCATCCTTATACAAACTATTTCCTAAATAGATAGATGTGGGTTAAATCAATTTTCAAATATCTTAAATTTGAATAATTAAAATTTCTTTTTAATTACCCATAAAACAAGAATTTAACTTTTAAGCGGAAAATTCATAGTTAAAATTTTGAAAAGAAAAAAGTGTAGACACCTGAATGTTGCTTGGTTCTTAGTGTTGGTCCTGGTATAGAAAGACATACATGCAGTGATGTAAAAACATTACCATACACACTATGGTCCCAAATTACCAAATTAGTCCAATGTACCCTAAAACTTGGTCAAAACCTAACCTACTTAGATTTCATCAAAAGGACATGAGACCTATACCATTTTGTGGGAATTTGAATTCTAGTATCAATGTCATATATGTTTGAAAGCTATGTCCAACGTACTGGACAAATTTTAAATGTGAAAAAGTTTATATAACGTTGTAATATTATTTGTAAAAGTAAGGTTGTAGTATTTTATATTGTCCATTTTGTTTAAATAGAATAAATTTGAGATAATCGTAAATAACATGTCATATTTTAATATTGTTTTAAAAGATGTGTCAAATCTACATTATCTAATTAAAATAAACATTGTAAAATTCAATAACTTTGCTTTTATAAGTAATGTTGCAACCTTATGAAAACCACATGCATTTTATATTTTCTAATTTAATACCCAATGCAGTGCATAACATCTCAAAAACAACAGTTTTTTTTTTTTTACCAAAATTCCATATAATATGTACAATACCTTGGATTTTATGTTGGATCCATAGCACATTACCTCATAAAGTTTGTGGAAGCTTCTAGAACCATTCTAAGTCGGCCGTTGTCGTGCTATTTAATTTAGTTTCATCATGAAATCATGATCATGCATCTTAAGCTCTACCAACATCACCCCTACCAATAAACCCCTTGGGATGTAATTTAATAGGCCACACTCTATGTTCCTAAGTTCCTATGGTGCAAATCCCCAAAATCTTCTTTTTTGGTATCAAATTTCCCAAATCCCAAGGTTGTGCTCAAGAAACCTAAAATATCTCGAACATGCTTAGAAAACCCTGAATTTAGGCATGATTTTTCGAACTTCAATTATATATTAAGCGAGAGAAGATGACCTCATTTAGTCTTTTTATTCTATTTATTTTTATTTTAATCCTTAATTTCTATACTCTAAATTTTTTTCAAAGAATATTTTCTTTCCAAAGTCAAGGAATGCTCCCCAAAACTTCCATGTAGGAATTGTTCTCATTCATGTAGTTGTTTGATGGACACCAGAACTTGATTTGTAGATCTTGAATAGTTCTAGGACTTCTATCCAAGGTAAAATTCAAGATGGAGTCATTTTAGGGCCCAGAAGCCCATTTAAGGGCTCAACTACCATTCCCACTGAAGCTGTCAAATTCAATGGAGGACAACATCTTATAAGTGTTAATTTCATGGACTGTAATGCTCAACATGTGGCACTCATATAGTTCTACGCCTTCTATTTCTAGGTAATTTTCAAGATGCATTCATTTTGGGCCCCAAATTCCATTTCAAGACACCAAATGCTTTTACAAAGAGATGGGAAATATTCTAAATTCAGCTTCTATAAAGGACAACATTTTACTCATTTAGCAGTGTGATGCATGCTACTTCTCTACTTACTCATCTCAACAAGTTTTATGTCTCTTATATCTCAGTAATTTTCTAGATTTTGTCATTTTGGGCTTCAAAAGCACATTTAGAGATGTCCAGTGTGATTCCAAACACATGGAGTGCTCCTCCTTATAAGGCAGGAAACCCAAAAAGATTATTTTCTTTTTACCCAAACATCCATTTGATCTACTATGGTACTTTCTACAAGAACTATCACTAAGTATTCCTAAGATTTGGTCATTTTGGGAGGTAATGAGGTTAGGGCATTTAGGGGGGCTGATGCGGAAAAAAAATAACAAAAAAAAAAAAAAAAAAGGATTTGGTCATTTTGTACCACGAAAGTCCAAGAATTGAGTCTGTTCCAAAGAAGGGATGTGTACTTTTTTATTTGGGTAAATCAATGGAAGAGAAGGCCCTCTACTCGATTTTCATTAACAAATAGAGAAGCGAAGTACAATTCATAGTTTTACAATCCTACTATAGGGAATTTGTCAACATCCGGAAGTAAATGAAGAATAATGAAATCTAGTGGCCTTGTGCACCAAATGGTGGCATAGAAAAAAATCGTTGCTTTCTTGGCAAGAATGTTGGCCACCATATTGACCTCACAGAAGATGTGTGAAAAGTACGCTGTCAGTGAGCTTATATCCGCAGTTCGCAGCTACAATTTAAAAGAAACAATATAAGAAATGACTGCAAAAGAATGAAAACCAGAGAAATAAACAAATGGGAAACTTAAATTCACCCTCGATCGTATAATGATCAGTAGCTTCTTTTACTGCAATTGGATATAAAGAAGTTTCAAGGACCCATAAGGACATTGTTTCATTAACATCCCCTATTGTTTGGTACAATGTGGGACACCTTTGGCTTAAGGAGTTAAAGATAACAAAATCCGATAAAAAGATATAGATCGTAGCTGATATGTAGTTTTTTTCCAAATTTTAATGTTGTTTTCTTGTTTCACTTTTATAATTTTTATTTTATTTAAAATAAAGTTTTTGAAATTTTTATTTAGGGTTTTTTGAGCCCAAAAGCACATGGATGAAACTAATACGATGAGATCTAGTGACTTATGGTCTAACCAAAGGTATGATCATTGATTGAGGGGAATAATATAAAGGATTCGTATAGCTGACTCCATATAATTGGTACATTAGGTGTTAGCTAGGATCTGGAAAATAAGAAACCCAACTCTTCACTGTAGTTATTTTGATTCCCTCAAGAGGTCATCGCGGTCTAAAATCTCATCAAACGATGTCCAAATGGCAGTTATTTTGACAGTAGGCTATTTAGGCCTTGGAATTGCTTTGAAAATTGACACCAACCAGAGCTAATTCAGTATGGCTTTGAAAATTGATCCAAGTAGTTTATATAGAAAAGTAAACAATGAGACATTAACCTTTTGTGCACAGTGGTCACGATTGATCTTGACCATTGAATGTGAAATTGGGTGGTCACAATAATTGCACTAACCAAGCTCAAAGTTCTAAAAAGCATTTTTTGAACTTTGTAATATACAGAAACCATCAAATTTCATATTTGATGGTTATAAGTGATTGTAACCTCCTTATTCTAATGGTAAATGTTCTCATTACATTTATATTGAACACCCACATGAATTTTGAAATGTCTCCAAATGATGTTTAATTTTTATAAAATTTGAAAACACAAGTCCGAAGCAATATAAAATGGGATTGTCTACAAAGAGACCATTTATCATTTGTATATGGAAGTACAATCATTAATGTCCCTTAATTTTATAATGGTTGGTTGTAAGAGTGTCGATGAATAGATATAAAATTGAAAAAAACAATTATAAGACTTTGTAACTCACCCAAACCATCCAAATTGATATCTAATGAGTAGAAATGATTGTGACATTTCTCTCCATTACATAATTACCTTACAGTTAGGACTCTCTCTCTCCATTACATAATCGCTCTACAAATTTTTATTTGAAGGGATTTGTGAGAGAGAGAGGTCCAACAAAGTAGCCCACAGTATCCAACACAAATCTTAGTACTTTAGCATCCCATTTTCTTGAAAAGGCCTTCATACTTTTTGGCTTTTTGCAATGACAGTTACTTCCTGTGGGCAAGCATCAAATTTAACACTAAAGAAATAAAGGTAAAGTTTATATAAGGTATCAACTTCATATTATTGAAGTAAGGTGCACGTCAAAACTCCACTAGAATAAAGTGTTTCGATGCTTGCAAACCCTCCAGTTGACATATCAACTTTAAGGTGTATAGAAGTTCTATCCTCCCTTTTATCCAACCGTTCATTTTCAATAGAGGGCTAAAATTGCTCCATCACAATGTTACGTCTCTACACTACTTTATTTTTAATATTTTTTTATAAATTATTTTAACACCAAATTTTGAATGTTTAATTTTCAATTAAACTCACACTAGCAAAAAATATAAAAAAATATTTTCAATAAAATAAAATGACCAAAATACCCCTAAAAGATTCAAGGGGTATTTCGGTCATTATATTTTATTGAAAGTTTATTTTTAATATTGTTTATAAGTGCACTCCAACGAGAAGATGACAAGTAACAAATTTTATATTCATATAATTTATATAAAAAAACTAAAAATAAATCACTTTGAGACGTCGGATTTAAGATCAAATGGTGAGTGACTCTCTTGATCAAAATTGAACGGTTAGATGGTAGGGGAGGATAGAACTTCTATGCTGTATGGAGAAACATAGAAATCATTCTCATTTTTTATAATTTGAAATTTCACAACTGGAGATGATAATTAATTTTCAAGCCATTATAAAATCTTCTACACCGAAACTACATATCCAAGCATTTAAATGTGCACATTACTTCTAGTATAAGGAAGGCACCTTATGTAAACCTCACCCAAAAATAATAAAATTAGCAGAGCCAATAAAATGTTTTAAAATTATTGGTGTGAAAAGCGTGTTATTAATAAATTACATGCTTATATAATAGTCTTTTAATAGAAATAATTCAGGAATAAATAAATGTCAATAAAGGAGTGGTCTAGCCAGGATCACGGGACAGGATAGCTGAAGCAAGATAATTTAAGAAATGGTGCGGTTTCTATAGAGCCCTCTGAACAAACAAATTAGAGCCTACCTTCAAATAGTATCAAGAAATATAGTTTCAATATTGGAAATCTTTATGATAGCCTTAAAATATATTTTTATAATTATTTCTAAGTTTAAAGCTTCAAAAATAGTGTAAATCGACAAATCTATGAAAACTTAAAAATCTTGAAAATTGACGGTCTAAAGTGTTACAAAATGCACTATTTCCAAAACTTGAAATCCTTTTTTTTTCTCATGTCCATACATCTTGATGACGAGATGATCAGTTTGAAGATATTTGAGCATCAAAACAACCTCTTCTAGTAAAATTTTTTAGATAGGCTCAAATTTGATTGTTTAGAGCCAGGCTCTATATAAACTTTTCCCTTTAAGAAAACAAAAGTACTAAATTCTATTTGATATGCTATGCTCCCATGAAAATATACTATAAAAGTACTAAATTTATAAAAATCGGCTATCTGATCTAGAATCAGACGATCCGGATCGGGTATCGTCCAAACCGTCTCGATTTTAATGAAAAACGGGATGCAGATCAGTATTATTTTATTATTAGTAAAACCTCAAAATTTGTTGCTGCCCTGCTCCTGCAGTGTCAGCCAATTATTTTATTATTAATAAAAAATTGAAATGCACTACTGCCGTGTCAGCCAATTATTTTATTATTAATAAAACATTGAAATGCACTAATTATTTATTATTAATAAAACATTGAAATCCGCCAATTTTTTAATAAAACATTCCTACATAATAATTATACCCCACGTGGTGTACCCTTCTTACACATCACACATGGCCATGCCACTCAACTCGCAGGCATGGGTGTTTGCAAGTAACTTATATGTGCCATTCTTATTCCATATCTCTTCAATGTGGGACATTCTCTTTCAGAGAGCCCAACGCTTGCACTGCAAAACATAAAATACATGGGAAATTTTTCAATATTTCTTTCAATAAATTTCCCAAATTTCTATCTAAAATAAAAGACAACTACTACTCCAACTTAAAATGCAATTAATATTTTATTGAAATTTAATGTTCAAATAAAATATTTTATTTAAAATAAAATACTTTCAACCGAATGGAGTAAATTTACAAAATGCTCATGTTGGAGCACAACCGAATTAAAGGTTTGCTGGGATCAAATTAGTCTAAACCTCCGAAGTTCTATTTGATCAAATTCTACCTAAAAGCATATACAATATTTTTATATAAAATACATATTTACATATATTTATTTACAGTATAATATTTTCAATCTCTATTTTTATATAAAATACATATTTACATATATTTATTTACAGTATAATATTTTCAATCTCAGTTGGCTGGTCAGCCCAACAGTTCGATGGCCATTCTGATCTGAGGAATGGCTTCCACTTCTTTATTCTTATTTGTATAGTAAAATGATGATAAAATAATTTAATACAAACCAATAATGTATAATATTGTATTTAGTTAGGCTTTAATAAATGTTTAATTAGAATCTTCATATAGAGAAAGAACATCTCCATATTTGCATGTTGATGCAAAAAAATGAAAGTTGTTAATGGGGTACACTCATTTCATATTGGATTCCTATAAAACAACATTTATAGTAATTTTTACTATATTTTTTGGATTTTTTTAAAGCTTACTCCGACCGATTCGGCCTATTCCCGATCCGTATCGTCGATTCACCGATCCGGATAGGTTTTTGGGGTGCCCGATCTGTCGCACCGATCAATTTTTTAAACCACTAGGCCAAACGCTTATTTGGGTGGATTTTAACAATTGTAAATCATAGCAACCAATTAAAATTTACTTGACAGTTATTTTGAAGAAAAAAAATTTAAGAGTTTGAGTTATCTGGCTCTCAGATCTCACCCTCCAAAAGTTGGAAGGCCTTCATTAGATTTTGAGTCGATTTGGAAAACAATTTTTTCTTGAGGTCAGTCTATAGGTTTAAGAAGATGTTACATTCCCCAAAGTTTGTTTGAGGTCCCAAAAGTACTCTTAGATTAGAATTTGCCTGACGGAGCAAGTGGAAAGTTTGCTCGGCAGGAGCACTAAATCATTTAGCTTTTATTAAATAAATTTGAAATTTTGGAATATGGTAAAGTAGTTTTCTAAAAGTCATTTTAATAGATGAACTGTGGAATATTGTTTTTGAAAGATATGTGCATTATGCTGTAATTAATGATGTGGGTTTTTTAAAGGTAAAAGTAATTGGCACTCAACAATCAATTTTGTATCCAATAAAATACGACAGTACTCCTTAAAATGTAGAGAGAGAGAGACAGTCCATTTAAGAGAGAGAGAGAGAGAGACAGTCCATTTAAGAGAGAGAGACAGTCCATTTAAGAGAGAGAGTGAGAGAGAACCGTATATCTTAGAGTGTGAGAGTAAAGTGCATGATTGAGTACAAAGGCGCAAGAGAGAGAGAGAGAGATAAGAGTGATAAAGACTACAGCATCCAAGGACCAAGGCATGGCGAGAGCCGTTTGAGAGATTGAGGGTGATTGTGGCTTACTATCGGTCGCAACGGTTGTATTTATTATTTTTTAAAATAAAAAATATTATCAAAAAAAATAAAATATTAAAAATATTATGGTCCAATCAATTAAATTAGCTACTTGAAACATTGTCGTAAGATTTCTTTCAAAGCCTTTTTAAGTCTAGTGAGAAAAATAAAGCAATTCAATAGAAGAATTAGGATTAGGATTTTTTTATAGTTTAATATAAATAAATTAGATATTTATATAAAAAATAGATAAAAACAATAAAAATAAACTAAAAAAATTATTTTAAAAAATAAAAAATACTTTTATATAGATATTTTTTTGCTTCCGCCGGATTGGCCCAAAATGAACCGAAGCTTACCAAAGTGGCAGCACCAAATTTCTCTTCGTTTGAGTATGAACCTAAACTTTGAAGAGTTCGACCTTTTCGACCGAAACGAAGTGAACGAATATGGCAACATTGAGTTGAACAAGTCAAAATCAGTCAAAAATCATGCTGATTCGTTCAGCCAAACTTAAGTTTTGACAAAACAAAGCACTAATTAAAAATCATGTCGATTGGACCTTGTCCAATCCCCATAACCAGTTATTTAAAAAGCACCAAGTCGGCATGGAATCGTTGGATCCGACCTAGAAATCAATCACCCGATACCGATTTTGCAAATATATAGGAAATCGTCTGGGTTTGGAAGAGACTCGGCGATTCGCTACAATAAAACAGATTTTTGCTAAAGTAAAAACAATGTTTTGTTACAATAAAAACGCAGATTCACCGATCAAGACCGGTTTTCCATTGCCCGATCCTAGTCGCCAATCCGTTTTTTAAATAACTGCCAATAACTATATATGCATCAATAGCAATTTTAATTGACAAAATCATGCCCGGCAACAAATATGGATTTGTTATTGGGATTAGGCTATTTACTATTAATATAAAAAAGTCACAATTATTATTGACAGAAACATGTAAAATTGGGCAGTTAAAATTACTTTATAGACTTGGTACAAAGTCTAAAATTAATTTCCTCGAGTACTTTGATGCAATTTTTCAATGACTACGAGTGACGGTAACGACCTTGCACCAAAACTGACTGGTCCTATAGTATACATTCTTTTTAGTTTATTAACATGTCTCGCTCTCCCGCCCCAAATAAGTAAAAAAATCTCATATCTAATGGCCAAAAATAATTATAACTACCGTTTATCTAAAATGAATTTCCTTAACCAAAAGAGAATGGTATACCTGAACATAATCTTTTTAGTTTTCCATATGCTTCTCTCCAATTCTCAAATAAGTTAAAAAAGAAAAAGAAAATATTTTGATAGAGCTGCAGCCAATCAAAATATGTGAAGCCTCCCCTTAAAACTCACAAAAATTTGTATTTCTACCATAAAAAATAAAAAAAAAACCTTCAAATCCATTATCTATTATCTTACCATTATAGTTGAGTACCAAAAATAATATATTGTAACATATTATCTGAACCATCTATTTCACCCTAAAATCCACAAGATTAGTACCATTTCCTGCGCTACAAATTTTTTAATCAGTGGGGGAAATCGATTAGAGTATCCTAGAGATTTCTGATGCTCAAAGTATTTTTGATGCAGAGAAATAATAATAATTTTATTAGTTTTTAAGTTTATCTTTTAACTTAGGAGGTTCGCAGGGATAGATAAGCGTTGAGTTTATGCATGAGTTGACATTTATGGATTGGGTTAGTTAATTTGATTGATATTTGTGATTTGGGTTAGTTAGTTTGGAATGTAAATAGAATAAGGTTAAATATATGAGGTGAGCGTTGAGTTTGTGCGTGAGTTGACATTTATGGATTGGGTTAGTTAATTTGATTGATATTTATAGATTGGGTTAGTTAGTTTGGAATGTAAATAGGATAAGGTTAAATATATGGGGCTTTATATATTTTCAAGTATTGCTTTGGATAAAACATAGGTGGCCCATGAATTTAAGACAGAGAAAATAAGGACGAAAGAAAATAGGTTAAGAGAGAGAAAACAGGGAGGAGCGATGAAATAGGAAAGTGTTTATCTTCTTTGTTTTAATAAAATTTGGTCTCAATATTATTTTGGAGTGGCTTCCTTGTAGACCTTTGAGATAGGGTATATTCCCTCAACCTTTCTTTTTTCTTGTTATTTTTTTTGTTTTTATTTTCTCCTTGCATCAATTAGTATTAGAGAAAGTAAGAGCTAGTCAGATCCAAAGATATCCGGTTTGTTTTACAAGTTAATCCTACTCCTACTATGGATGATCGTTAGATACTAGCTCTTGTTATATTTCTAGTTTTTATGTTCTTCCTACATCAATTGGTATCAAAGCAAGTCAGATCTAAAAAGCAAGTCAAATCTAGAGATATCCAGTTTATTTTACAAGTTAATCTTGCTCCTACTGTGGATGATTTGACTAAAGCCACAGATGATTTTCGAACTGAATTATGTGAAATGATGATGCAATGGTTGGAACAGAGGTGAGATGAGGATGCAACGGTTGGCGAATAATCTTCATCGTGAAGAATGTGCTCACAGCCACATTCATCTTATACCAGTAATTCCAACAAACCCAGAATGTTGATTTCGAGCGTAACAAAGATTACAAGTCAAATCCGCGTCTTATAGAGCGATCACGATATTTTGATTTAAAATCAATATTCCAAAATTTCATAATCAAAAGTGTTCATCGCAGCCAAAAAGTCTTACATTAATCTTAAAGAAATTGAAGAAAATGTGCTAAAACGCATGATGAGATTACATCACCAATTAACAGATAGTGATTGGCTTCAAGCACGAAGTCGAGTTGCTCCCAACCCAAAATGATGCAAAAAAAATATAATAGTAATTTTATTAGTTTTGAGTTTATCTTTTAACTTAAGAGGTGCACAGGGATAGCTGGGCGATGAATTTGTGCATGAGTTGACATTTATGGATTAGTTAGTTAGTTTGATTGATATTTGTAGATTGTGTTAATTTGAAATGTAAATAAGACAAGACTAAATATAAAGAGGTTTATCTTTTTAACAATTGCTTTGGGTAAAAAGTGGGGACTTATCTTTTCAAAGATAGCTTTGAGTAAAACATAAGTCGCACGTGAAGTTAAGAGTGACGTGAATTTAAGAACGAGAAAATAGAGATGATAGAAAATAAGTTAAAAAAGAGAAAATAGAGATGAAAGAAAAAATAAAAAGTGTTCCTCTTTTTTTAGTCTATTTAAGAAACTTTTCCCTTCATTGCAAGGTAGGTAGTAAAGGAGTTAATAAAATTTGATAGAGATTATTTTAAATAGTTCCCTTACGGACTTTTGAAAAAAAAGTATATTCTCTCAATTTTATTTTTTTTGTTATTTTTCTGAAATTTATTTTATCCCTGCATCAATATTTTTTCGAACTCGATTTCGAAGGGAGGCATTACCTTTTTCTCTCTTTTTTTTTTTTTTTAATAAGGCTTAGACCTTACAGGAACTCCATCCAAAAAACAGAGGAAATGTACAAGGAAAAACACTAACCCTTTTGATATGATAAGAAGAGTTCACATAAACCAAAAAATTGTAGCAGTTACATTCTCCTCCACATGGGGCATGGATATGAACACCCCCCTTCCACAAGTGAAAATTGTGAAACCAAGCATTCAATTCAAGGGGATCTCTCTCTCTCTCTCTCTCTCTCTCTCTGGCTTTGAGATAAAGCCTCATCTTCTCTCTCTCTCCCTCTGGCTTTGAGATGAAGCCCACCTCTCTCTCTATCACTCTCTCCACTCTCTCTCTGGCTTTGAGATGAAGCCCACCTCTCTCTCTATCACTCTCTCTCTCTCTCTCTGGCTTTGAGATAAAACCTCATTTCTCTCTCTCTGGCTTTGAGATAAAACCTCATTTCTCTCTCTCTGGCTTTGAGATGAAGCCCACCTCTCTATCACTCTCTCCTCCCTCTCTCTCTCTCTGGCTTTGAGATGAAGCCTCATTTCTCTCTCTCTCTCTCTCTGGCTTTGAGATGAAGCCCACTTCTCCCTCTCTATCACTCTCTCTCCTCTCTCTGTCTCTCTCTCTCAATCTTGAGCCTATGTAGTATATAGTACATCAATGAAGTCCTAAATCCTCTCAATCCAGACCCAAACACTAAACCAGATCCACCATCAATTCCTCCACTAACAAATCCCAAACCAAGCCCTCAGTTTCAACAACAATCTCTTCCATCTCTTCCCCATACTTTCTCCACTTCTCTTCATCCCACACGTTCCTATACCAATAGCTTCCCCCCTCAACTAACTCCCATGCCTTTATCTTACTACAAACACCTTTCACAATCTCTTCCTCTTCTTCTCTCTGTTCACCCTGGAAACCGAAGCTCCCGAGCTCTTCATTAATGGTGTCATATATGAGCTTATTGAAAGCTCCTCTTGGGGCTTTCACGCCAGTTTTGAAACAAATTAGAAGCTCTTTTACGTGCTCTTCAGAGAGGCCAGCATCATCTTCGTAGTCAGTTTTTCCAGTCAGATCGAGAGAATTGTCCCCGGATTCTTCGCTGGAGTCCTCTGCCTCCCATGATGCGATCCTTTGCTCGAGGTCGAGAGGGTCAAGTTGAGCAAGGTTCTCGTATCGACATAGCTTTTGTAAAAGTTGCTGCTTTGTTCCTGGTAATAATAATTCAGAGAAGTTAAGAGAGAGGGATTAAATTCATGGATTTCATATTTGGTAAATTGCTGTTCAAAACTTCATATAGATGATTCATAGACAATTAACAATCACAGAACCATCCACTCCCATGGGGCATAAGGCTCAGATGATGATGACGAGAACCATCCATCCCCACGCCACTGAGATCTAAAACACAGCGAAGTTCAGAACAGGGGTAAAAAAAGAGAGGGAGCATATGCTTACTCTCGATATTTGCAAGGCTTCTTTCGAAACTTGCATTTTCTTCATCTTCAAAAGGGAAATCCAACACTGAAACCGGACTGAACTGCTCCTTCTCATAGACTTCAGAGCATTCATCTTCTTCGAGGCATGCAATAGCATCTCCTTCTCTCTATGCAAACAAAAAAGAAATTAAAATCGAGACAAAATTTTAAGTAAAAGAGAAAACAAAACTTATTCATCTGTATTACTAGAGTATGACTAGAGTATGAATAAGATATCAAGAAGCATAAAACTTGTTATCTATACATTCCATTAAATCCTCCAAAAACTGAATTGTTTAATTCTGATGGTTTTTTTATTCAGTTGTTTCTGGACCCTAGAAATATTTCTTGGATCCTGAACATCTTTGTCATGCTTCCCATCTTTCATGTATTCATGAACATTTACTCTCTCTCTCTCTCTCTCTCTCTCTCTCTCTCTCTCTCTCATATTTTTATAATCAGTTTTACCAAATCTTCCATTTCTCTTGAAACAACCAAAAAAACAAGCTTCCCCCAATGACAATATTTTATGTCTTAACATTTCATCTGCTGGTTCCTCTCATCTTCCTAAACCATGTTTGTCTGACAAAATCCACCCTTTGTAATTCATAGTCATTAATCCCACTCATAATCATGCTGTAAATCCAGTCAAAAGGTCTATTGTTTGGCCAAATCTAGACCAATTATGATATAAAAAACAATTAACTGAGCTGAGAATAAACTACTGATCCCTGAGCAAGTCCAAACTAGTCCTACAACAATTAGAGAGTAAAATATGTGCAAGTAAACTGTCTATTGCTAATAAATAACAGTAAAGAACGATAAAAATGAATAAATAGAATTATTATTGAGTGAGGCATTGAGATTCACCAATTCAGGATAAAACAAAACCAGGAAGCTTCCAAGGGACTCATCAAGTACACAGACACTAAATACCATGCACACGTGCATACACACACATGGCACAAGAACAAATATACACACATATGGTACCTAATAATTAGAAAATGACCCCCCAAAAGGTTGGCACAAATCAATAGGAACCACAAAAATCATGGAGGTGAAATGATATGTTTTAGTCCTACAGTACTTTCCACAACCATTGTAATTATCATTCAAGTTTTATCCCAATTATTTGGGATTGAAATCAGCTAGGATTCATGTAAGTTTTATCCCAATTATTTTGTCACTACGGGACGGGTTACGAAAAGTTTAATGTCCTCACTACAGTACTTTCCAAAACCAAGCTACAGTACTTTCCAAAACCAAGGAAGAGAAAACAGAGCAAGGTTTTGGTGCCCTATATGGGTAAATTTTAAATTACCCCATAATTTTCAGATGCATTTCATTGCCTCTCTCTCTCTCTCCCGATTATTTTCAGGTAAAGTCATTGCCCCCCTCTAAGAGAGAGAGAGAGAGAGAGAGAGAGGGAGAGAGAGAGAAAGAGAGAGGAGGAGGGGGGAAGAGGTTTATTACTGGATGTGAATGAAACCCATATTTCCTATGTCATAATATTTTTTGAGTCCAACTCACATGCTTGGTTTTTCTTAATCTTTTACAGTTTGAAGGCGGATTCCGCGAAGTCTAGAGAAGTCCAAGCCAGGTCCAAGTTTCCAAAACAAGAGTACTTACAGGTCTTTTCTACTAGATTTGCAGGGGGTTAATAAACAATGACCATCCAGATCTAGAGAGAGAAAGTTGACCCGTGTGAATAAATCAAACCCATGTAATAAATAAATCAAACCCATGTAATAAAAACTTACCCCATAAGAAAATCTCGAGCTTACCCCATATGAAAATCTCGAGACCTCTGTAACATAACAGTGCCGGCAAATATGCAACAAAGTTTACACCACCCAAATAGTCTATGGTATATACAAAGATATCAAACAGAGCAAGTACAGAACAAAACCCAGGTAAATTGGAGACAATTTGATAGCAAGATATATAAAATAAGAGTGACAGGTAAGTGAAGACAAAGAAACTGGCATTGAATTTAATTGAGTTTGGTAAAAAAAACTTACTTCATTTTGGCTGAAACAGGAAGTTGTCCCCATGGAATCTGATGCCCCCAAAATCACAATCTCTTTAGAGGAAGCCTCCATTGTTGAGGGCCCAAGCTCTGAGCATGGGTAATTGGGGCTTTTCAAGCTTTGCAGTGAAAGCAATTCTTTATCTTGGATTTCATCTCCATCTCCTGAATAGTCTGAACTCTGACTAGAACACAGTAAATTCGAAGAAGGACATGACCATGTACTACTAGATGAAGAGGACGAGTCGGAGGCTTCCTTCTCAGAAGCCTCGGATTCTTCTGCGCAATCACAACAGTCCAAAACAGGGAACCTCTCGTCACCGAACGATCTCCACCGCACAATGTCTCGAACCCTAAGGGTAGTCTCGCATTCCTCGTCGTGCTTCTCTGAGCTGCGAGACCTTCGAGAGAAGTTTCTCATAGCAGCAGTGAACCTTGTTGAAAGGCTTTTACCATGTTCTTGATTTAACTTGATATTGGGTTTTCTCTCTCTTACTCTTCTGAGAATTGTTCTCAAAAGCCTGATTCTTGACTGCTTTTGCCCTGAGAATTCTTCAGCTTTTAATGGCTCTTTTGGGGCAAATTGGAAGAGCTTGACTGCCCCAAAAACTGCTTCTGATGCTTTTTGTAAAGACGAAATCGTGGTCGAAGAAGCCAGGGATCTACTTCTTAAAAGGTTCATGTGTTTGGCTTCTTTGGATTCCATTTGAAGATGGCGTTTCATGGTGGTGGTTAATGGTGGATTGGACTCTTTGAAGATGGGGCGTTTATGGATTGAGTAACAATGAACAGAGGAATAATCATGGATTGAAATTTCAGACTTATTGAAACTATCAGAACAAAGAACAGAGGAAGTATCATTGAGAAAATCCTTAAGCATCATAGGCCTCTGTTTTTCCATAACCACTTCCTGCTTAGCCACCATGGATTTCTCCTCTGAGTTAGCTTTCAGGGATGGAATTGGAGCCATTGTCATTCAAGAGAGGATATTTCTTTGAAAAGCTCCAAAGGTACAGAGACATGCAAAGATAAGAAAACTCTCTTCTCTCTAAGAAGGAAAATGCAGCATATACAAGTAACTGAAGTCACAGAGAGAGAGAGAGAGATGATAATCTCAATATATTGAAGACAGCTATGGCAAAAAGAACTTAGGTTTGTAGAGAGAGAAAGTGCTCGATGGAAATATGGAAGCAGGAGAAAAGAGGAAAGCAAGAGGAGAAAGAGACTATGCTTGAGATAACAATAAAATGGAAAACCAAATATGCGAGAACAGAGAGGACTAAAGAAAAGAGAGAACAGTGAGGATAACACTTCACAGGAGCGTCATTACCAAGGCGAAGAACAAATTACAGCAGAAGAGAGACAATACATTTGAGATATCAGTAATGATTAAGAAAGAGCTAAAAACGCATGAAACAGAGACCTTCGTCCTCAAAATAGAGGCAATAAAAAGCTAAAATGAACTCCAAAACAGGCTTGAAAGATCGACGACAGGGGATGAGATCACGACAGGGGATGAGATCATACTTGAGCTCACAAAACAAGTTCAGAGCATGGAAAGATAGAATATAGAACAATAGATGAAACCGGAAAAAATAGAACCAGAAAAAAGCTGAGTAAATCACAATTTACAGATAAATAGCTTCCCCTTGAAGGATATTTCACTGGTTTTAAACAATTAAGAGAAGCAAATTGCTAAGCAAGATGCTAGTGAAAGTTCAGAGAAAATTAAGCCTCGAAGAACAAGAACAATAGCTCGAATTTAAGAGAAAACAACGATTCAAATGGATTTTGACGGATTCATAGCCCAGAGCAACAGAAACGAAGTAAATAAGTTGCAGAGACAGACATTCAAAAAAAACAAAAAACTTGCAGAGACAGAGATGTGACCTTATAAGGCTCATATACCCATTCTTCTCAGCCTTTTACATGGCATTTAAGAGAAAATGACCTGCATAGAGGTCAAAAGGCCAGGAATTTGTCGCATTTAAAGGGGTTTCAGAGTAAAACTTGGCTCCAAACTCGGGGAAATCAATGAGAAAAGTTGCAGAGAAACACAACGGGGGTGCCAAAATAGGGCAAGAACAAATGAGATTGTTGGGTCATGAGTTAAAACTCCTCCAAATCAGAGCTTTATAAGCTCATAATTTGCTGTAAAAACGGAGGGAGAAGCAAACAGGAGGCTTCTCAGGCGAAGATCTCCAGACAGACAGACAAGAGAGAGACAGAGCAACAGAGAGAAACGACCTAAAACTTAAAGAAGGGGAAGAGAGAGAAAATTAGAGAAGTTAGAGAGAGAAGAGAGATACTGTGAGAGAGAAACGAGACAAACCTTTGAAGGGGACAAAGAGAGAGAAAGGAAGAGAGTGAATTTAGAGAGAGAAAGGAAGTTTAGAGAGAGAGTGACAAGTTTCTGAGCAGTTGCAGACGCATGGATGCTTCTCTTTTAGGGGTTTTAAAAAGGTCGAAAAAAAAAAAGTTGAAAAATCCATAAAAAAATTGAGAGTGAAAATGGCTAAAATACCCCCCCTTTTCCTAATTAGACGTAAACACCCCCAAAAGTTTCCAAAATTCCTCTAACACACCCATCATTTTTTTCAATGAAGTACGAAAGTTGAGAATAACTAATTTTCGGGAAAACGACACACGAATCCGAAAATTAAATTTCTTATGTCATGGTTAAATCCAGTGTTTCAAAACCTAGGTCGGTCCACCTTACCTATCCATGTTGGATCATGAGATCATTGATTTAAATCGATGATCCAGAAAAATACAAAAAAAAATAAAAATTAAACTAGGAGTTTTTTGTTTTTTGAGACGGGAGACAGGGAGTTTGGATTTGGGTTTGGGTTTGGTTTTGGGCGTACATATATGAGTTCTAACTCTGAGAGGGACTCAGACAAGGAGGGTGTCTACAGTGGTCGCTGGCTCGGGCAATTCTGAATCAAACCAGTGATTTTTTTAACACAGCATAATCCAATAGTATTTGGTATACAATTATGTATTATTGAGAAATCCATCTTTTCTTATTTGAAAGTGATGATATTTCCCTCCATAGAATTATTACAAGATCATTTATTATTTGTACAAAAAGGCCATACAAGCCACTAGCTGTCAAAAATTAAGCTAAGTGGTCAAGGGTGTGACATTGATTGTGCTCAAAATCAAAAAATTTCATTTTTCAATTTTATGTAGGGAACTCAGTCGGAAAAACGTTTTCTCGATCTTTATACTTACCTTGCTCTTCAAACTTTATATTCGATGATTAGAGGTGAAATGACTTTTCAATACTGTGGGTAAATAGCCTAACAATTCATTAGTTTAATTGTTTCATGCTTATCAACAAAGTACGTAAACGAATTTAGGTGTTACTATCATTTTTTGTGCATAATGGATGTTGTTTTTGTGAAGAGTGAAAAATCATTGATATATGATATGATCTTCCTAGTTTTTATAAATTACTTACTTCTTTTTTTTTTCTTCCATGTTGGGGTACCTTGTATTTATGAAATAATATTTCTCTACACCAAATAGGTGCAATAGTGTATATTAACTAATGTACTTATAAATAAATTTGCAATCATTAATACTTTGGGGCATTGTTAAAAAGGAAGATTGTCCCTTTCAATCACGAAGTACAAAATTCTCGATTTCGAAACATAAATTTCCTATCCCACAAGCACGAAACAATCTCAAAGGCAACCATGATTGTGGAGATCGTGGTGGTAGCACACCTCATACCTCACCTGTATGTTGTGATTTTCATTTCTACTGACAGCTTCAAAAACTATTAACTAATTCAAAATGGGTAGGGGCTAGTCTTCCAAAATAAATTATCAACAAAACAAAAAAAAATAATATCAAAGGCAACCATGGTCATTGCAGCATGAAAAAGCTCTTCTTTCCCATTATGGAACCATTTGAGCTCAGAATTGGGTACCCAAGCTGAGATGTGTGTCCCATCAATTGCCCCAACACAATCCCAACACGGCAATGCCTAGGGAGAGACAATCGACAAGGCCATCACCAACCCTAATACCGGAGATGTGGCACCTCGAAACATATATTGAACTTCGGGTTGTTTGAAAGTTACATGGAACATGAGGCAAAAAGGAAAAGTGACAGAGGACGCCATAGCAACCTGCCTACCCCCTCAATGAACCCTTAAAGATACTTCTTTGGCAAGCAGATCAGCAACACTATTCCTCTCCTTATTAACATACTGAAATTGAACCTCCCTCGTTTAAGTAGAACACCTCATCACACATGGTCCATCGTCAACATTATGTTGTTTATTGCTTAGATGAAGAATGCAAAGCGAAAGGGCAATAGGTAGCCCGAAAAAGACATAGTTGAAAGTAAATATATAGAGATTTATAGCGTCATTGAGGATATGCTCTTAATAGCGTCTAATGACGTATCAAGATTTATGTAACCAATTCCAATTAATTAAAAAAATACTTTGACGATGACAATAATGACAGGACTCCATTGACACAACCATTCAATTTCGATTAGAAATAGAATGAGCTGATTAACAATCTAAAAGATTGGAGCCAAATCGTCTAACTATTTGATCAGGTCATAATTGATATGTAAAATTGCTTTAAGCTAAATTTTAATTATTTGTTGTTAAGCACGAGTAACCAATTAATGAAAGTTGTCAGCTACTTGCATGATTCATGAACCACGGTTCGTTCTCCCCAATTTGGGCACAATTTAGCATTAAGGGCTTCCTCATTTTGGAATATACAAGGGTATTTTCGTCATTAAGAATATAAGGATAATTTCGTTATTTTTAAAAATTTACAAGGGTACTTTGGTTACTAGATTACATAAAAAGCGAACGGTGGATGTGAGAGATCCGATTTTGGGTCGGACGGGGCCGGCATGTCGGGATGCGTCCGTTGACTCACTGAAAATCCACCGCCAAAACTTAGAGAGAGAAAGAAAAATTTAGTGAGCGAAAAAAACATAGAGGAAAATGTAGAGGTGATAAGTGAGGCATGAAATATACACAGTGAAATTGAAATGTAAAATTCTTTATCATGAAAATCTCAAAAAATATAGGGAGAGAAAATTACAGTAAAAAGCTCTAAAAATTTAGAGATAGAAAATATGAAGCATGGATAGTGAAATTGAAATGAATATTATTTACAAGGAAAAGCTCACAAAAATTTAAAGAGAGATAAAAATCTAAAAAGAAAAACTCGAGAGATGGATACGAGAAAAAAATGGATTTCAAGTTTTAAAAATAGTGTATTTTGTACCGTACTTTTAAGCCGTTAATTTTTTAAGATTTTAATAGATATGTCGATCTACACTATTTTTTAAGCTTTCAACTTTATAAATAAATATGATAATATATTTTAAGATTATCATAAAGATTTTCAATATTGAAACTATATTTCTCAACACTATTTGAAGGTAGGCTTTAGAGCTTAGGCTCTTTACATATGGCACCCTTATTTTTGTTTTCTATCATTTTAGAAAAGATGCAAAATTATTTTAACTCTAAATAATTTTTTTATATTTTTAAAAATATTTCAAAACCCCCAAGTCACAAACTCATTTTGAAATTTATTTTTTGTTACTTGTTTAACCACAGTTAATTTGTGTATTGTTAAATTTTACTTTGAATATATTTTTTTTATTTTTAAAACTTTTTTGTACTTTTCTATTTTTTATAGTTTTCACATGCCACAAAAACTCGGTGTGGGGAGTTAGTGAGACTCGCGCTGGGCATGGGCCTAGGTTTGGGCCCGAGTATACTTTTTGAACATCGTATAGAGAGAGAAACCTTGGAGAGAGAAATGCAGCCATGAAATACACAGTGAAGTAGACAATAAGAGAGTGACTTAGAAGAGCGAGAGAGAGAAGAGAGAAGGTGAACTTTTAGAGAGAGAAGGTGAACTTTTAGAGAGAGAAGGTGAGGTTACATAGTGAACAAATCCAAGAGAGAGGAGAGACAAATAGAGAGGAGTGATAAAATCAAGAGGTGACAGTTTGAGAGAGAAACAGAGAGAGGAGTGAGAATCACGCGTAGAGAGAGAAACATAGAGAAGATCGATCGGACGAGAGATGACAAGTGGAGAGAGAAACAAAAACAAAGAGAGATGTGACTCGATGTCCGATACAAATAGGAGAGAGAAATTGAGGAGAGGAAGGAAGGTAGAGAGAGAAACATAGAGGAGAGAGAGTATCGAAGGCAGAGAGAAGCATAGAGAAGAGAGAGAATCACGAGTAGAGTCAGAACGAGGAGAGAGAATCACGAGTAGAGTCAGAAAGAGGAGAGAGAAAGTAAGAAAAGGAAAATTATTTGAAATTTGAGTAGCGCATGCGTAGTCTCGGGTTTCGGTGTACGTACAAATTTTCTTTTCCCTTTTAACCGCGAGTCAGTGAAATTCAAAGATTTACTCGAAAATTTTAAATCCCACTTTTTTTCGAAAAATTTTAGGTTTTGTCGTCTAGCTCCGCCATCAATGCGAGATACACGTGTCCAAATACGGAGCATGTGTCGCCACGTGTCGGTGGCGGCTGGCCACTCTGAGGGGGCCCACGGCCCGAATCGTGGATGAGATACGGTGTCCCCCGAGGTTAAATTCGTGTGGGACGCCGAAAAAGGAACCGTTTGAGGGGCAGTTTCGTCATTTTTAGAGACCGGTATATACGGCCCCTTGAAGGCCTGTAATTTTTTTCAGATGCGGGTATAAAGTGCTCCCGCGGGAGCACTTTATACACCAGCTTCCAAAGAGTTATGAAGGACATGCCTTTTTAGGGCGTTTCAAAACACCGATGGGGTGAATCCTCCACACACGGATTTTTGTTGGACCACAAGATTGCCAATCCGGATCAATTTGAATCTGAAAAAATATTTAAAATAAAAAATAAAAAATAAACAATAAAATAAGGGTTTATAGGGCGAAGATTTAAGGGCTTAAAAAAATGTTAGATATGTTCAAGAAAAAGGAAAAAAAAATATATGAAAGAGGGGCTTTAGGGGGGGAACTAGACCGGTACTACTACATTCTTAAACTAGTTCGATCCCGATTGATTCTCAGTATAGATCTGTGATCCCCGATTTAGAAAAGTGGGTTTTAAAATACTAGACGTTTAGAAAAACTTATGCTCATGTCCTCAAATACCATTATTATAAAAATCGGAATTTTAACTTTCACTTTCTTACGCCCTTCTTTCTTCTTTTATATCATTTCATAATGCCCACAGTTTGGATGTCCAAGCCCTTAAATGAGATGATAGTTTTGAATCATTGATAAAAACTAATAAAGCAGTGACTACATATTTTTAAAATTCGCAATCCCAAGTCATTTGGACAAATCTTGATTTCAGATCATGATGGTCTGTAGTCATACGCAAAAAGTTGACTTTAGATCATGATGGTCCGAAATCAATTAAAATTTTTTTTACTTTGGATCTCAAATCATGATAAAAAGCATTGTTCAACACTTTGTCGTAAAATCTGAAGTGGGGGCATTTGAAAAAACTTTTAAAAAGACTAAAAGAGGGTATTAATGTTAAATACTGAAAATAGGAGAAATTTATAAAATTTCACCGTCTCTTTTTATAATATATTCCCATAGTGTTTTCAAATAAAATAAATATTTCTTCTAAATTATTAAACCCCTAAATTGAACCATTTGAAAATTGGACAGTGTTAAGCGATTGGGTTTCCTTCTACTTTTTTTTCTTACTCAATTTGGTGGCTAAAGTTGAGAGGTCCAGTGGTCCTAAGACTAGTGGAAGATAGAGCTTTACATGAGGGAGTGAAGGGCATATGCTCCCGACGGACTATACAATCTTTTGACTTTTCATAGTTCCGAAACTTTTGGTGCATTTGTGCGCCTGACCTGAACACTGCAAAACGCTTAAATTTCGTACGAGTTTTTCAGTTGTAAAAGGTTTTCTTTACAACGATTTTTAAATTTTGAATTTAAGTGAGAGTTTTGGGTTTAAAGTTGATATGACTTTTAAACTATGGTCCTTCCTAGTGTCCTATATTTCTTGATTTTGAAAAGGGGGTCCAATTTCTCTAATAAGAAGAGCTTGTCTCTATTTGAGAAATAAGTTTTTTTCAACTTAATTTAGACTTTAAATTTAGAAAAGACAAAAGAAAAGAAAAGAAGAAGAAGCATGTTTTCAGTTTTTGTGGGCTGTAAACCTATACGAACATATTGTACATTTACTCCCTCTGTGAGAAGAGCTAGATCTTCATCATTACTTTGATATAAGTGTGTTTCCCTCTCTAAACCCAAAATTGGGAACAATTTTGCTCTTTTTTTTTGTTTTTTTTATTATTTATCTTAATAATAACTGGAAGAAGTGAAAAAATATATGAAGACTTATAATCTCACCGAAAAAATAGCCCTTAATAGAATATAATGACAAACGATTTATTTAGCCGACCCTGATTACTTGGAAAAAAGTTTTGAGATGAAGATGTATTGATAATTTTTATTATTCCAGTTAATAAAATGGATAATGTAGAATATCTCAACCTTATTTCTACAAATAAGATACAACTTTATACAAACTGCACCCTAATACGATATATTATTTCTTCATTTAGACCTATTTACCTTATCTGTGTGATAATATATTTCCTTATTATTTGAGCATGGGTCTCCTTATAATTTTAGCTTAATCCCTTTCATTACCTAATCGCCTTTATATATTCTTCGTATCATTGTAGTTCAATTGTTTGCTTATCTTTATTTGGTGGCCAACTTAGTATATAGTTTGCACCCATGACATGACTTCTCACATACAAACACCATTATCTTTCTTCTTTAACTTTTTCATCTTTTTTCCTTTTCTTTAAGTTGCAATCACTTAGCAATAATCCTAGGATTCTAATAACTTTAAGGCCAGGTCCAATGATATGGCCACAAAAGTTAAAGGTAATCAACTTGCTTGGCAAAGGTTTTGAGGGTGGTTTGGAAAGTTTTATTTGGCCTGACTATGATATATGATTGAAAGAAAGGAAGAATAAAAATTATAAATTTGCATATTCCTTAAAGAAAAAGCATCAACTTTAAACAATCAAAGGCATTAATATTGAACAATCAAATTAAGGGCACCTTCAAATTGTGTTGAAAGATGTAGTCCTGGTATTGGAAAACCTTGTTATGGCATGAAATTCTATTGTTTATAGAATTTAAAGCTCTACAAATCAAGTTGATCTATAAATAATTAAAAAACTTGAAAATAAAATATCCAGATAATTTGTCACAAGATGCATTATTGTTATGATTAAAAATGATTTTTTTTCATATCCCTACATCTTCAGGTCGAGATGATCAATTTGATGGTTTCCTAACATTAAAATATCCTTGTGAGTTTTTGATGCGCAACCATTTATAACAAGAAGGATTGGATTTTGGTGGGTCCACATATTACAACATTTCTACCCCCTGAAATCTATCTTTGACATGGGTCTTTTTATATAAATTTTTCTAAGTCTATCATCTATCCACATTGATTACAGTTTTAAAAAAAATCTCAAAATTTTATCTAAAATTTGTAAATCTATCATCTAGACCACCGTTTAGGAAAAAGTAAATTTTGACCCTGTATAAAAATATCTCGACTTTCTATTCAAAATTTGAAAATTCATCCCATCAATATCATGTTTATTGAAAAAAGGATTTTGACCTTTTGAATTGTGATTTTTATATTTATGTTGGCTGCATCAATTCTTCAAAAATCATCATATATGTGCTTTTATAGCGCCAAATTCATGAATCTATAAAAGCGCCAAATTCATGAATCTATAGTCGAATGGTGCTCTCTTCCTTGAAAACCAAAATAGACACGTTAGTCCGCCGGCTCACCAGCCAACCTTAAAAATTTCACTAAAAGAGGTTGTTTTAATGCCCAAATATCCTCAGATCCATCATCTCAACATCTAGATGCATGGACATAAAAAAAAATATGGATTTCAAGTTTTGAAAACAGTGCATCTTATAATGCGTTTTTTTACCGTCAATTTTCAAGATTTTAAAGTTTTCTTAGATTTGCTTGATCTACACTATTTTTTAAACTTTAAATTTGATAATTATAGAAAAATTATATTTTAAGGCTATCACAAAAAATTTCAGTGTTGAAACCACATTTCTCGATACTATTTAAAGGTGGGTTCTACTTTGATTGTTTAGGGCCTCGGCTCTATACAAACCGCACCGTTTAAATTATCACAAAAGATAACAAAATATAAGGAACAACCGGGGAAATATTCAAAATATTATTGTTCAGTGGTCGATTAAAACACCAAGGACTTCGGTCAAATTCACTTGATCTTTAAGGTTATTTTTTCGTATCTTACCAGAGTGGTCGATCGTGAGATTATTGCATGGTATGAAACTTGATTTTTTTATCAATCCGTGTCAAATTTAATGGCGATCTATTGAGGTCCCACACACATTAGTAGAAAAAAGTCCTATCATATCATTTATCCAATTCGTAATGTAAACTGGAAATTAATTTTTATTTCTAAAATTTTGTACTCGCTTAATAATAAAATTTACTAAGCACAAGTTAACTTAAACTACTAAAATGATTAAATCAGTTCATTCAAATTGTCGGCAAATGATTTTCCAGTATGTATTTGATGTGGACAATCATCAATGAAACTGCTGATGTGATTTGATTTGATTAAAAGATGTTTCATGGACATACAATAATTTGTAAAGGACAATTAGCACTGTAGATTTATAGTTTGGTGATAATTAAACATCACAATTACCGAATGAAAAAGTTTATGTAAGAGTGGCAATGAACCCGGAACTAATCGGGACTCGAGGGTCATACCGATTTGGATCTAGATATGAGTTTAAAAATTAGATTTGTCAGGATAGGTCTGTTGGTCCAAATCTTGAATCCGAACACCATTCAAAATCGCATTACTCTTGATCTGAGCTAACTAGGGCGAGTCTTGAATCATATTCATGATTTTTTAATCATTGTGTGATATCCCTACTGTAGTCATTTTAGAGCACATAAAATTGAAAAAGTGGTCTACATGTCGGGGCACGCATAACTGTATGGCACTCCCTTAGAAATCCCACGTCCATCTTACAGATGGATGCTCTCTCACCAAAAGGGTAAAATGAACGGTTGAAAATTTTCTTTCAAAAAATTAGCACTTTTAGTATTTTAGTTTTTGTATGTTATTTATAATGATGCCGTCCATGTTAGCTATTATACATACCTAATAGATTAGGTCCAAAATCCATCTCAAAAATATAAAATTAGGTTCTAAATCCAGCTCAAAAATAGATGATGAAGAGGGGATACATATCTACATATAAATCCTAGGACTCATAAAAACTGTGTCAAAAGAGGTTAAGTGTCTTTCTCAAAACTTTCTCTGATGGGATCCTTGCCTAATTGCTACTAAAGAGCAAAGTGTTGATTTTTACTATTTTAAGTCCTTATTTCCAAACAAGAGGTCAGTGTCTGTGCAACCTTTAGACAAAATTACCTTTTTTTTTTATTTAGAAAAATTTTTAGACTTGGTCATGGAACTTTCATTGTTGAAATAGGTCTTGACCTAGGTTTGAATTTAGGTCATGGCCCTAAAGACTCTTTGATTTTGACCTTTGATGGAACATATTGGTTTGGGTCGAATCAACCTTGTATGACACCCTACCTGCCTAATTATTTAACGAATTAATGGCCCCACCACAAAGGATAAAAGGTGTATGATTTTTGCTCATCTTTTGTTGGTGGTTAGGGTGAAAAACATTCTTAGCCCGAGTAAAAAATTTGGTTTTATAAAAAATATTGGGTGGATAGGAGTGGCAACCGGTTAAAACGGGATGGAGTTGACCCGGACTTGAAAGTTATAGGGGACTTGGACCTGGACCCGACCAAGCCTGAATTCACCGGACCCTGACCTGAAAATATAGTGTGGGTGTGACCTAGATCCGACCTAAACATTAAAGTATCTATTTATTTAACTATATTTAAATTTAAAAAATATTGGCGTAAGGCCACTTACCTACAACTACATATAGACCCAATAGCTCTGGGGCGATCTGACGGAAACGATATTATTTCGTATTTTAATTTTAATTTTTTTCTATAAATCTAAATCATATGAAATTTTAGACATCTATTCTTCTCATCAACGCGTACCTAATAAAAATATTAAAAATAAGAATTCATAAATATAAATTGACCAAAATACCCTTAAAATATTTTGGGGGTATTTTGATTAATTTATTTTTCACGAAATATTTTTTTGATATATTTATTGGATTCTAATATTTTTAAATAACACACAATTAAAATTTCAAGTGATTACGATTTATATAAAAATCAAAATCAAAATTTAAATACAAAATGCAATCGTGATGAGCTTGTTTTATTAGGCAAATATCTATATACCCTTAATTTTTAAGTTTTATATCTCAAAAGACCCAATATTTCAAAACATATATTCGGTCATAAAAATTTTAAATTTTATATCTTTTAACTCCCTAAGTTAACTTTATCTCATGTAAACCTATTTTTTTGCCCCAAACAAATATAAAAAAGATATATTATTTCTACACATCATCTTTTTTCACTCTTCACATGATTTTTCCCTAAATCTCTCTCTACCTATTTTTTCACTCTCTCCCCTATGCCTCTCACACACTCTCTCTCCCCTGTTAGATAAACAAAGAGCGTGAATGTTAGAGAGAGAAATTTGAGGGAATATATCACGTAAAGAGAAAAAGGGTTTAAAATAAACATGTCTTTTTTATATTTGTTATGGTTAAAATATAATTAAAAGTAGATAAAATTAGTCAGGGCTTTAAGATATATATTTTAAATCTTTGAGTTTATTGAAATATGAAAACCAAAAATAAAAAGTACTAAAATAATTCCCCTATAATTTAACATCTCTCTCTCCATCACAACTAAGACGCATTTTGCTTAAGTTTGTTGACAGGAATTTGACAAGGACTATCCTCTTTGGGCATAAAATTTGACATCTCTCTCTCCACACCACAACTATCACACATTTTGCTTAAATTTATGGACAGTAATTTGACAAGGACTCTCCTCTTTGAGCATATAATTTGACATCTCTCTCCCCACATCCCTTTCTCTCTTCACAACTATGACACATTTTACTCAAATTTATTGATTCCCTTTCTCTCTTCACAACTATGACACATTTTACTCAAATTTATTGATTCTAATTTGACAAGGACCTCCTCTTCGACCATATAATTTGACATCTCTCTCTCTCCCCACATTTCTCTCTCTTCACAACTTTGACACATTTTGCTCAAATTTATTGATAGTAATTTATAAGGACCTCCTCTTCGACCATATAATTTGACATCTCTCTCTCCCGACAAATGTGTTGTTACACATTTTGCTCAAATTCATTCATAGTAATTTGACAAGGACCTCCTGATTGAACAATTAATTTGAAAGGATCACCCCATTGAGAAAGTGGGGTGGCAAAAGACCCGACCTTAGGTCTAGGTATGGGTCAAAGCTTTGGACTCAAGATGTCGGGTCCAGATCTAGAATTTGGGCCCGAATACGATTCAGGTCCGGGTCTGGGTCGAGCCGGACCCGACTCGAATAACATGAGTGTTGTATGTAGGTATTCATAAATGTTGCCGATACGTTTGTTTCTTAAAAATTTCCAATTATTATGTAAAACAATATGAAATGTGGGTACTCATAAATGTTGTACAATACTATAAACGTTACCAATAAGATAGGTATATGATAAAGAAAAGAAAGGCAAAAATAAAAATAAAAATCTCGGTTACAGGGCAGCATTGGACCCGACCAGACCCAAGACCCAATAGGTCCAAATTTAAGACCCAAATACCATTAAGGTTCAAATCCAGCTGGATCAGGCCCGAACCGACCCGTTGCCACCCCTAGAGCAAACCAATTGGTGGTACCTTACATGTATATTAAGGATTCTTTGAAAAATTAGAAGCCTACACGTAGCAGCCTATCAAGGCCTAGTTGTCTAACATGCACAAGGTTGTCTCTCTCTCTCTCTCTAACATGCAAAAGGTTGTCTCTCTCTCTCTCTCTAACATGCACAAGGTTTTCTTTCTCTCTCTTCTCATGCTAACATTGCCCCTCCTCCCAATGCTATGTTCCCCTCTTCTTCTTCCTCTCCATCCATGCTTCTCTCTCATAAACACTCACAATCACTCTCCATTGGCTTTACATGGAGAACGGTTTTGCCCTTCTCCTCCAAAACCCTGATCCCAGGAGGCATGGGGTGGGAACTTTGCCAAGAGTGCTGTTTATGCTGGTCTTGATGCCATTGTAACTTGCTTTGCTCTCATTTCTTCCATCTCTAGTGGCCACCTCTCCTCTGGTATGTATGCCTTGATGCCAATTTTTGTATGAATGTATAAATTATCTATCATGGGTATATAAGATTTTACATGAATGTGTAACTACGTATGCATGTAGTTTATGTTTGGGTTTGAATGGCTAGATCTATGAATAGTTTTCTTTAGGGTGACCCACATGCTTTAGAGCCAATTACATACACACACAAGCAAAAGTGGCAAAATACAAAAAGAGTCAAATTGACTCAAAAATTACAAGGAAGGTCAATTTTCATAGATTTTTAATTTTTTTCCATATGTCCCTCAGTTTGAGGATACGATCCCCGACTGGGTTTAACTTTTCTTTTACCCTTGGTTTAAGACAATTGGTGACCAGTCCGAGATCCCCATCCCGCAGACCACGTATGATGCGTAGTTTGAGGTCCCCAACCGCACATATTGTAGTGTTACAACACATTACATGCGATTTGAAGTCTCCATCCTTGGATCGTTTATAATGTTGTCGAACACCACAATGTATGCAGTCCGGAGTTGGGGACCTCAAACTGCTAACTAGATTGAGCCTAAGCGAGCGGTCAGAGATCTCCATCCTCAGGCCGCCCATAATGTGGTTTAACACCACAATTTGAGGAGTCCGAAGAAAACTAAAAAAAAAACTGGTTCAGAGATAGGTATCCCTCGACCGAGGGTTATTTTGGAAAAAAAGTTAAAAAGTCTAAGTCAATTTGACTCTTTTTGTAGTTCTCCTTTTTTTTTTTTTTGTACGTAATTGTTTTTATGATTTATATGTGTTTGGAGATCGACAACTATTTGATACTAAGAACGAGCTGACAACAATGTTATACATTGATTATAGTTTAAAATAATAGCCCTCTTATTATTGTGAGACATAGATGAATTAAATTATATGAGGCGTGGAAATTATTCAGTTTCCTTTCCTCCATACTTGAATTGGGGTTAAGAATTCACATCCTAAATGTAAGTACATTACATTTCAATGTTTTCTTTTTATTTTATTTTATTATTATGGTAGTTGCGCTGTTGTACATTTACCAAAACAATGCATATTGTTCTATAAAGTATGCAAATGCTCACCTTTGGATACAAAGACTACGTATATGTGAATTTTGTTATGTTATACATGAATTTCATCAAAATTTCTGTGTTGAATATCCCAGCAGCATGCATCATTGAGTTAGACATATGCATGGTGTCATGTATGCGTATAAAGTATGTACCAATGAGTGCTTGTGCAACTAATCAAATCAGTAGAGGTGGCAATGGACGCGAACCCGACTAGGGAGCCAAGGGGCAGACCTGAACCTGGTCCAGGTATGGGTCCAAAAATTGGACCCGACCGGTCGGATCACTAGTCGGGTCCGGGTCCAGTAATATTTGTTGGGTCTCAATATATGAAATATATTTAATTTAAGTCAAATACATAGATATCTTAATTTTGTCCCAGGTTCGGGTATATCATTTTTTCCGGTTCAGGTCCCACAATATATTTCCAGGTCCAGGTCCCACACTATATTTTCAAGTCCAGGTCCAATTGGACCAGATCCGACCAATTGCCACCCCTAATCAAATGCATGTATCTATGTCATGTATGTAATGCATGTCCATGGATGCATGTATGGATGTGGCAGTGGATGTGTTGGTGTTGGGGTTTTCGAACCTGGTGGCAGCTATTTGTCAAGTAGCACAGAGAAAGACATGACAAAAAGATCGAGTGGGATGTCAGTAACCACGCGCGTCCCCCAACTCCTACATTTGCTCTCCACTTACCAGGATCTTGGCATGGACCAAGGTAATGCCGAGACTGTAAGAATGCCACTCCATTTCCTTCTTCTCGTTTATTATTAGGGCAAGCTTTCTATGTGCCTGAGGACATAGGGGTGGCAATGGACCTGGATACGACCCGGGACCTGAGGGGTAGACCAGATCCGGGTTTGGGTATGGATCCAAAAATTGGACTTGGTGGGTCGGGTTCAGGTCCAAATCTTGGACCTGAAACACTATTTGGGTTTAGGTTTGGGTCCAGTCAGGTTCGAATCTGGTAATATTTTTGGGTCCCAATATATGAAATATATTTAAATATAGTTAAATAGATATTTTAATTTTTGGGTCGGGTCCGGTTAGGTCTGGCTTCAGGTCCCACACTATATTTTCGGGTCTAGGTCCAGGTCTGGTGAATTGGGGTCCGGATGGGTCTAGGTCTAAGTCCCATATCATTTTTTTTGTGTCCGGGCTTGGGTCTGGGTCCCATATCATTTTCTTGTGTCTGGGCTCGAGTCCAGGTGCATCCAAATCTGGGACCGACCTAACCCGTTGCCACCCGTATCAAGACATGTATATTTATAGTGTATTAGAGAGACAACAATCTAATTATGATCAAACTGTTGGGAGTAACTTATTAACAATGTCGTGCATTAATCATTACCTAATAAAAAATTGTCAACACCAATGCCATTATGATGCTTGACATTATTATCCCTAGTCGTTCAATCAAGATCGAACAACTAATTATCTCCAAACATATATAAAATATGGAAAAAAATATACAATAAGATCATTTATCTTAGTGCAGGATAGTCACAATTAAACTTGATCATTGGATGGAAAATTGAGTGATTGTATTTTTTTTCAATAACCAAGCTCAAAGTTTAAAAAAGAAATTTCGTGAAGTTTGTGACACTCAAGTTATCAGATTTCACGTCCGATGGTCTCCTTATGTCAAAGATAAATGGTCTCGTTTTATACAGCCCTATAAAATATTTGTGATAGCATTAAAATATATTTCCATTGTTGATTATAAAATTCAAAGCTTAAAAAGTAGTTGAAAATTTTGAAAATTGACGGCCAAAAAATGCGTTACGAGATGCACTATTTTTAAAATTTGAAATCCATTTTATCTCGTGTCCATACATCTTGATATCGAGAAGATCAATTTTAGGATATTTGAGCATCAAAACAACCTTTTCTAATAAAATTTTTGAGGTGGGATTGTTTAGAGCTTTTTCTAAAAGTAAATGGTTTCTTTGTATATATTTTTTTACAAAAAGGACAATCACATCCGATAGTTAAATGTGAAATTAGATAGCTGAGAATGTATGACAAAGTTCAAATTATTTATCATTTACTTTGAATTCAATCAATTTCCCCAAACAACTGGATTTCATTAACCATTAGGTCACCCAATTTCAAATCTAACCCTAACTATTAGGTCGCTTAATTTTAAATCTAACAGTAAAAGGTGATTGTGATAACACCGTTATATCAAAACTAAATAAGGTAAATTTAATGGCTGGGATTGATTATAACTTTCTTGAATCAAAAGTAAGAGATATTGTTATATGTTTTTACTGGAAGTTGTAGAAAAGAAGCACCCATTCTGGAAGTTGTAGAAAAGAAGCACCCATTCTGGAAGTGAAGCATTTCCGCCCTTGGGCAAATGGTGGGAATGCCATCAGTTGCTTCCTTAAATAGAAATAAAAAATAAATGCTTTTCCAATTATTTGATATTTGGATTGCAAATGTTTTCTAAATAGAACTAAAACATAAAAAGGTGTGGTTTGTATAGAGCCTAGGCTCTAAAAAATCAAATTAGAGCCTACCTTGAAATAGTATCAAGAAATATGGTTTCAAAACTGGAAATCTTTGTGATAGCCTTAAAATATATTTTCATCTTTATTTATAAAATTTAAAGCTTAAAAAATAGTGTAGATCGGCAGATCTATAAAAGCATGAAAACCTTGAAAATTGACAGTCCAAAAATGCATTATAAGATGCCTATTTACAAATTTTAAATCCATTTTTTTCTCATGTGTATGCATCTTGATGTCAAGATAATCAATTCGAAGATATTTGGGTATCAAAACAACGTCTTCCAGAGAAATTTTTGGGGTAGGCTCCAATTTGATTGTTTAGAGCCTCGGCTCTATATAAACTTTTTCCAACATAAAAAGGTGTTTCTACGTTATTCCATAATAAATTATATCATGATAGCCAAAATAACTTTTGAATTTCTGCAAATGGATTGTCACTGTTTGGGTAGATGCAACGTGGGAAATACATTACTACTGTTTGGCTATGTATGGAAGAAATATGAGAAATGCATTACCATCCAAATGTGAAAAATATGGTTATGTTTGGTTAACATGATTAGACTTTGGTTTCAACATGATAAGTCATTAGAATAATATGATTAGAATAACATGATTTTATTGTGAAAATTTTGAAGCATTGGAGGAGTCTAAAGAGGTATCTTATTTGCTTTTACTAATATCTTATGAGGAATATGTTGTGTGAAATTTTTTATTATGATTGTGTTTTGTAATTTCTCATAGATTACTAATTATTATTTTTATTATTTTTGTTTTTATACGAGAGCTGATGGCGGGCTACTACCTAAATTGGGGATAGAGCGATGTAAAAAAATTTTTATTATGATTGCAATAGAAAATTGTCCCTCATCCAGTTCTACAATTGTTCAAATCAATTTAGATTTCCCCTTACTTTCACCTACTAATTATTAAAAAAAAAATTTATATGAGAGTTAGAAGAGAGCTACAACCAAATTGAGAAGAGAGGGATGTAGAAAGTTTTTATTAGGATAGCAGTAGAAAATTGTCATCTTTACACCTGTTCAAATCAATTTAGATTCCCCTTTTCATATCCCCTACTTTCACTTTCTACTTACCTTAGTAATTATAGGGAAATTATTTACAATTTAGATTTTCCCTACTTTCACCTACCAATTATTAAAAAATTTTGTTTTTATACGAGAGTTAGATGCGAGCTACAACCAAATTAGGAAGAGAGGGATGCAGAAAGTTTTTATTAGGATAGCAGTAGAAAATTGTCATCTTTACACCTGTTCAAATCAATTTAGATTCCCCTTTTCATATCCCCTACTTTCACTTTCTACTTACCTTAATAATTATAGGGAAATTATTTTTAGGCCCCCTACTTTCACTTTCTACTTACCTTAATAATTATAGGGAAATTATTTTTAGGCGGGGATAGAGCAAAGACGCACGCGAAAGATTCCAAGATTACCTGTTAACTTGGTAATAGATTCTTCACCCTCACAGGAATTTCGTGATTTTTGGGGAAATCTCACTTAATCTCGCGTAATGTCTTTACATTTTCTTACTATTAAATGTACCCAAACAATGTAAATGTCATATTTCCTTGTAATCTATTGTCACGTAATAGATTTTCACGTACCCAAACGACCCCTAATTGACAAATATTTTAAGGCTATAGTTGAACCAACCAACAATTTTTAAAGGGAGTGGTTTGGAAACCTTAAACAATCAAATTATGGCGTGCCTCCAAATTCAATCATAAATATAATTTTGGTGTTACAAATTCTCAAGATGGCATGAAAATCTATTTTGATATCTAATTATAAAATTTTAAACTTAAAAAATATATCATATCAAGTAGATCTATAAACACATGAAAATCTTGAAAATAGATGGTCCATAAAATGTGTTGCAAGATACACTAATCTTTTTTTCTTTTCATATTCATATATCTTAATGTTGAGATAATCAATTAGAGGGTTTTCCAACATTAAAAACCCTTTATGATGGATTTGTGAGGTAACACCTTAATTTAAAATATTAATGTTGCAACCTTATATAAACTTTTTTATTTTAAAAATATTGGTATGTTTCACTTCAATTTAGAAGTTAAAGCCAAAAACTTTGGCTGGCATATTTGACAACACGGTTTCAAATGATTCAAACACCTTACCATCATTTTTTTAAAAACATCAACACCTTATCATCATCATCATCATCATCATCAGAGCTTTTTTTTAATTATTTGGGATCAACTATATGAATCTTGATCTGCCGTTATACTATATCAATGATCATACCTTCAATGAGGTCATAAGTCCCCATATCTTTTCTCACTACTTCCAACCATTTTTTTAAACCTTCTACTTGAACTAATTCACACCTCAAAACAAGTATTATACTGAATTTGCATTGCAATGGGCAAACCACCTAAACAAGTATTATACTGAATTTGCATTGCAAAGGCCAAACCACCTAAGTCTCCTTTCTCTCAACTCGATATGCATGTATCTATTTAGGACACAGCTTCTATAAGTCCATGACGAAATGAGTCACCTCTTAAAAATCTATTTTTTAGATGGATTATTGGATCTAATTTTTAAGGGCAAGTAATCTCTAACATGGAAATCATGAAATAAATTTTGAAAAGTAAAAATACTAGTTCTATTAAGAAATCATTTGGAGTTAGTTTCAATTGTTTTTAGATGAACCACGTATTTTCACTAATCTTTAAAGATGCAGATGCAGAAATGCAGTCCCCGCCACATGAAACAATTTTTCATCTATTTAGAACTCTGCAAACTCACATTTTCCCCACAACAAATTGCCCCTGTGCAAACATCTTGGAATTAAAATATGCATTCTTAGGACAATGACAAACTCACTTTTTCTTTTTCTTTTTTGTTGTTTTTCTTTCCTTTTCTGTTTTGTGGACTGTTAAACGTGAAACTTAGCGGAGTAATCTTTTCATTACAGTCACCAAAGACCCACACGGTTGTGAATGGCAAGCCGGCTTCTAAGTAATCACAGTCCATGTTTAGCTGGCAGAATTGAAGACCTTGATACTAGAGTATGTTCTAGTAAGGTATATCGACATAAGCATGTTCGTCTAAGGTGTATTGACATTTAACCAATGTTTTAAAACCTGGATTGAGAGGTTGGATCAGTCATTTGCTAGACTGATCCGGGCAAATCAGATTGATTTTGTAATGTGGGAATCATAAATAAATAATAAATAAACTTAAATAATAATTCTAAATATGAAAAGCTAAGAAATAAACAAATAAAGAATGAAGGGGATGAAGATGGGAATGGGAATGGGGCAATTGAGCTATTATGTAGATAGCCACTGGTTCTCTAACAGAATTAGACATGTTTAAGTATAGCAGACCAATTCCAAGTTTTGATTAGGAGTAAGGTCGGTCCCCACCAGTCCCTCAATCGGAATCACTTTCACTATTTAATACGAACATACGTTTTCATATTCTAGAGTGTGAGAATATACAGGATACAAAACTTTCAACTTGAAAACTTCGGACACCTCTTTTTTTTAAAAATTTAATTAGATATACATTAATATTACTCAAAATCTCACCTCCCATTTATCTAAGGGATACAAGAATGTAGAAAGCTGCAAGTTTTTTTTTTTTTTTTTGAGTAATTCAATGGAGAATACAAGCCCCTACCCGTCTTTTAAATGGTTAAGTATACAAAGTTGTCCGTGGGATTAGAGAACACAATGTGCGACTTAGGAAAAGGTGTACTACCACCACAACCCCAACCCAAGTTTAGGTAGGCATTTTAATGCTAATGTTGTATCATACGTTGACACATGTATCTATCTCCTTGTAACATAGCATTAAAGGAAGTTAGGGAACTAACCGGATTATACAAAAACAACTCCTTCCAAAGCCAACCGCAATAGTGCTTATCCTTACCCTAGGACCAAGGGCTCCTTAAGAACAAACAAACCAAAGCAAACACCCAAGAAACTCAGAACCTTGAATCTCAAAAAACTCCAATAGCTCTCAACATCGGAAAACAAGTCATTATCGATCCCAAACAGCTCTCTCTCTCTCTACTCTCTCTCTCTCTCTACTCTCTCTCTCTCTCTCTCTCTCTCTCTCTCTAGCCCAAGAGAGATTTTAATACTTTAAAGTTGTTCTTTATTGTTCTAAAAGGCTATTGACCATGATCAAACAGGTATTCAATGTCGGTACCACAATGGCCCTTTGTCCTGATTGTCACAATACCGCATCTAAAGGAGCATTTGTGTCAAAGATGGTTTGCAACAAAGATGGACACTGTACTAATTACCTAATAAAAAGCAAACAAAGAGAGAGACAGGGCATTCATGGGAAGTTATTTCTGCCATAACAATTACTCTGAAAGTCCTCTAAAATCCCTTATTCTCCCTTTTCCTTCAATTATTGAAGTTTTTTCTGTCTTCACTTTTCATTCATTCAGAAACACAGTAGAGAAAGCAAATGCTACTCTTCCATAGAATTATAGTGTACACAAACTGCACAAATGCATTTAGCCCAACAAGACTCTTTGAAAACTTCAGAGCATAAAAGACCTTCAAAAAGAAAGTTCCTACAACATTGGGACATCAATTAAAGCCAGGCCCAAAACCCAAAAGAATTTGAACAATACCACTAAGATGAGAAGAAAAATTTGAGCCAAATCTAGAGTTTGCAATACCTTGGAAATAAGGCATTAGGTGATCTAGTCTACCTTCATGCCATCATTTGCCTCACCTTGCCTACTAAAAGTTGAGAATTTAGCATCATCTTTGATGAAGCTCCACCACAGATACGTGAGAGGAATGGTGGTCGCATGCCAAAGAGCATGGGCATCCACATATCCCCAAAACGGAGGGAAGTCATAGATCTCAAGAAGCATAGCGAGCCCTCCGAACAAGACAACAGCCCATAGTTTGAAGCGTGATGGGTGCTTGGTCACACCTGCCCAGACAGCCCATAGGAGCAGCTGAGCGACCCCCATAGTAACACACACTTTCATGTTCAAGCCTGCCACAGAGAGAGAGAGAGAGAGAGAGAGAGAGAGAGAGAGAGAGAGAGAGAGAGAGAGATCAGCAACACCTAGAATAGCACATATGCCAGTGTTCAATCCAAAAAGGACCTCCTTTTCTCCTTATACACAGATATAATAAATAAGCACATATACAGAATCATGACAAGTTAATGCTCTCCATCTCATCTATAAGTTGCAGGTTAGATTCTTAAATGTATGTATTACCTATGTGAACATCCCCAATCTTAGAAACAAAAAACAAAAAAAGAAAAACAAGGGAATGCCACAAGGTGTAATCAACTAGGTGTGTTTCTCCTTTTAAAAGTAGAGGTGTCCGACGATTTTGACAGAATTTAAGGCTCCAATAAGAAAGGAATTTTTGGGTTGCCTCAAGGAAACATCCAGTTATACGGACACAATCCTTAGTTTGGTTGGATGATGAATGCCTAATAGTAATCCACCAAAATTTTGAAAGAACTCATCAGATGCTAAAGACTCTGTACAAATATTACAATTGGTAAAACATATGCTTGAAAAGAATAATTCTCTTTTTTGAAGAGTGCAAGCCCTTAGGACTTAAATAGATGTGCTTAAGAAAGAGTAAAATGCTTACGGCCATATCATGAACAAAATGCAATCTGCAACTTTAAGGCCCCATTTGGATACCTGGAGATGTATGTCCTGGGGAGGTGCCTATCCTAGAATTGATGTCTCCTGGAATTAGCATCTCCTAGAATATGGGTGTCTATTGTTTGGATAGCATCTAATAAAAGACCGGGAAGATGTCCACTGTTTGGATTGTATTAATATTCATCATCATTAAAGCCTTTTCCCAACTAATTGTAGTTGGCTTGGATTGCATTAATATTATTGTGTCATAATGATATAATTAATAATATCATCAATATAAGGACACAGTGCTTTCTATGCGGCCAGCCCACATATTGTAGAAATGCGGGGCTTGGCATATATTTTTTAAATATAATTTGATCCTAATTTTTAGAGAATATATAATCTTTAACATGAAGCTCATGAATATGAACAAATAATAATAATTTGAAAACTAAAAATAATAATTATATTAAGAAAGCATTTGGACCGTTAGTTACACTTGTTTTCAGATGGACCACCTATTTGCATCCATCTTAAAGATGAATGCTTTATACCTCTGGACCGCATATTGTAGAAATGAGGTCCAGCCTGCATGAAACAATTTTCCATACAAGAACAGTAGATATTAATATTGTTGTATTATAATAATATTGATAATAACAAAGTATTAATAATTATTATAAAAATGATGTAGAATGTATTACAAATAAACATCAAACAGTACAATAATATGCAGACTCGTAATATATTACTATATATTATCAATACTAATAACAACAAATTATAGATACTATTAAACAATAATAGTATTATTACTTTGTTGGAATACACATCTCCACATTTTGAGGCCAAAATGTGGATCAGTATTCCACCTATTTTGGTGGAATATAAATTTCCACATTTTGGCCTATAGGTGGAACGCAGATCTCACGGTTTGGCCTCGAAATGTGGATATAGATATCCATGTGGAGATTGAAATCCCATCTCCGGATGTCATCCAATCAGCGGAAATACCCCATCTCCATGGAAATGAGTCGCCCAAAGACCCATTTAAGGTATATCCAAACAGGGTCTAATAGTTACACGAACACACATTAATCCTTACATAATTTGCTGAGGACTATGCTATGCCTGTTACAAGAATGGGTCTTATATTCCTGCATGTACCATCCAGACATCCCTCCAAATTGGCACAAAGGGATCACCTCGGGAGATCAATCAATGACTGTCTCCAATTAAAGGCCATTTCTTGATAAGCCAAAAGCAATCAAACACAGGACCAAATATGACTAATTAAAACTGTGATTGCCGACAAAAACCATGAGTAGTCTAAATTCAAGTTAAGCTGACAGGTATGGTGCACAGTAAAAATCTGAAATAGGTAATTTATTAACTTAGCCAGAAAAAATAATCTAACTACAAAGGCAATTGAAACAAGAAAACCCAAGCTAAGTTATGAAAATACGGAGTATCAATTGTCTCAAACAAGTACTCATTGATTCATAGAGCAAAGCAGAGAACAAGATGATACTCTATTAAGGCATCAAACATGCGCAATGAACAAAGCAAATTCAAACAGCCAAAAGCAAAGTGACAGAAATTCGATGAATGTACATTCTGGCACTAAAGAAATGCACATCAGTCAATAATAATACTTGGGAAGCTTAAGAGAAGAATGCTCACCATAGTCAAACTGATATAGGTTGAGATACAAGATATGGGTCGTCACGAATGCTGCAAGAGGAGCAGCAATGATAACTTTGACAGCCTCATCCCTCACATTGAAGGTGCGAATAATTGCAACAATCAGCGCGTAGCCCACCAAAGCCACAGCCGATGAGTAATCCAGCTTTTCTGTCAAATCAACATCTCTGAAGGGAAGATGCTCAGTTTCCGCAAAAGCAACATCTATTTGCCTTTTTTCTTTTAAGTTGTTTTCCAATGTTTATGGAAACAATAACAATGTCACTAATGAAAGTACAGAAATCACATTGAATGAGAGAGAGAGAGAGAGAGAGAGAGAGCAAAACAGAAAATGTGATGGTGAGATACTATCTGTAAGCAGAAAGAACAAAGCTCACAATAAATATAAATAGATGTGCGCCCCAATCCCTTTTTAGCCCGGTGAAACCATTTAGTTTATCTTATTAGCAGGAAAAAAAAAGAAGCCCATACTAGTTTAACTTCGAAAGAATCAAGAAAACAAAGAGAATCAATTAGCTCACCTACTGTGGAAGACAGCACTCCAAAACCAGGAATTCATCGAGAAGACTCCATACATGGTCCACAACACAGTGAACTCATAGTAAGTCTTCCTATTCTGGGGTCTCAAAGGAAGCTTGTAATATACAAGTATCATAAATGATAGCCATCCATAAAACTGCATCGCAAGATTAAAGGCAGAGAACACCACTGAAACAGGCTCCTGATACCATGAGAAGAGTCCGTAAATTTGCAAGGGAGGAATGTGTAAGAGTCATCCTATTCACGCTTGAAAATTAGCCCCATGACAAAAACAAAAATTGCAAGACTCCAAGTCATCAACAGAAAACAAGAGTTGAATCAAGCAGAATACATTTAAGAGATTTGTATAAGAAGAAAGAGACCTGAAAAATGAAAACACGCTTGAAAGGCCATTTGCCATGATATTTGACAGGTCCATGTCCAAGTTTTTCCCTCTCTTTCTCCCTTTCCAGCATGCAATGGTAACGACAGTCACTTCGGCAATTCAATTGCTTCCAACGAAGGTAAAGGGGTTCTTGCATGTACCAAGGACTACCAGCTGAGGTGCCATCGGATGAAAAAGAGCACTGTTTGAAACAACTCTCTCCAATGCAGCCACTCTTTTCACATTGTTTTACACATGTCCTGAGATGTCAGGAAGCAACATAGAATCAGAATCATCTGTATTTGCCATAGTATGTGCTCTCCTACATTTGTATTGCAAAGCTCATAACCAAAACTAACCTAGTATTTCCCAAATTCTAGCGGAATATAAGAAACTACGAGCTCAAGAACTCTAAATATACAAGCAAAGGAAGACCTGGTTTTTTGATACTTGATTTCACTCTCTTTCTCCTCCCCCACTTCTATCTACCAATGTCCTTCTCTAGTCTCTTTTTCCTGTTTCTAGTTAGTCAGAGAGCACCTGGTCTGTTGGCTGCCTATACTCATATGTCATGGGTTCCTTGAAAGAATATTTTATACGTAATCATAATGTCACCAGTTCTTTTTTTTTGAGAAAAAAAAGAGGCAAACAAGGAGCCATCACCACGTTATGACAAACTGACAGTAGATTATACTGGGAAAGGATGACCTATAATCTTTAACAAGGAGCATAGGAATTTGTTGACTAAAGGAGAAAAGAGATGACAAACATTACAATTATTTGCACTAATCATCAATTCCAATTTGTAAAGAAAAACTATGAGTCTGCATCATAAGTACACCGTATATGAGTATTAAGAAGAACATACAAACCCACCACAGGGAAAACATCCTTAAAGTCAAACATGCTGTCATGAATGTAGCAGTCTTGAAATATGCACAATCAGAACTTCAACATTTACAAATCCAAAAAAAAAAACAAAACAGCAGAAAAGTAAGGTACAGGAAATAAGATATCACAAAACGGAACCCCAATAGAACATGGGTTAGCTCCTTCATAAAATCAGATCAGCATTTTATCATAATCTTTTATCAATAATTAACAGTTTATTGCTTAGATAAACTAAAGAATCAAGTTGAACTCAGGTGAGTAAGTATAAATAGAAATGTACAAGGGCCAAAGGTGGTCAGAGAAGGAGATGAAGGAAAAAAGTGGATGTGAGAGGGAAGGGGGAAGAGAGGTGACATTACGAGTACTCTGTAGGGAATCATTAGTCAATTCGCCTCACTAAGCGTATTGTTAAAGGTACAGCCAATGGAATTGCTCTACCACAAGAACTCCTCCCCTCACACTATCCTTGCTAACCCCTGCTAGGCTATAATTGCCTTGATGACATACCATCAAAATTAAGAAGAGTAGCCACTAGGTAGAGGAATCCACTCCCATACACTTTCATATGTTCCCCAGTTGCTAAGAAAGTCAAAATTCAGTAGTGAACAGCAACAATGACACCCAGTCACCAGGAGAGTTCTGAGGACTCACTACCAAAAAAAACTGGTGAGGCCCTAGCCCAATAAACAACTCCATCACTTATCCTCTTGCATATCATGCTGTGGAGTATCTACGATCTGAAATATCACACTTGGTCGATAGAGCCCATAGTATCAATAGTAGCTGACAGGCATATATATGCAAAGACCTTCGAACTATACATCAGAGTCTCAGTCAAGGAGGGATACCAAAAAACAGCTCAAACCCTCAAAGCAAAAGGGCAGTGTAAAAGGAAATCTGGAATTTCTACCAACGCATGTAACATATATTGGGAATAAAAAGCTCTGGTAATGAAGATAGTCACTTGAAAGGGCTTTATCCAACGTGGCCAGCGATCTAAACACAAGAGCTCTCAGTAGGGCCAGAATGGACAAGACAAATGGCATTGGTGGGCTCTAACATCTGGGACCTGCAGGACCAAGTGGAGAGACCTCACAAAGAAGTGAAAGATCCTTGATGGGACACTTGTGGCCCATGAATGTGATGTAGAAGAACATGATGAAACCTAGACATTCAGCAAGAAAGCACCTTGACAAAAGCAATTTTGGAGAAACCCCTCCCACCTAGGCCTCAAGCCTTTCTTTTACAAGACAAAGTCTTTCTTTTCTTAAAGAGAAATATATGAATGACTCTGCAGCCCATCCATGCCCTTATTTGTATTGAAAAATTATTGTTTTGGACAATATTTGTCCATACAATTAATTTTTTACCAAAAGGTCCTAACTTAAGTATAAATTGAAACTAAACTCCTTAACTTTAACTAAAATATCTAAAAAGTACCTAGAATTCCTAGAAATTAAAAAACCCTAGAATTAAACCTTAAAACTACAATCACAATATACATCCTTTAAAATTAAATAAAAATTAAAAATATTGTATAATTTTTCCCTCCATCATTCTTGCCTTGTTGGAGAAAACTCGTCCTCGAGTTTTGAATTGTGCCATGAATTCAGCATAAAAAACACCATCTTCAACCTTCTTTTTCTTTGTTGGCTCAAATATTATTCGAGGTAAAAAAAATTCCTCCAAAAATGAGTCGTGATATGCATATTGAGGAATCCATGCAAATTTTTCAAATTCAGTTATTCGTGAACTCCCCATTAGAAATCATGTAAGATGAAACCCAATTTTCTAGACTTTAGAGATTTTCTCAACATCCGTTTGATCACTTTCTGAAATCAGGTTCATAATTTGCGATTGAGACAACCACGCTTCCACTGCGCTACTCTGATTCCAATAACCTAAAGTTGTTGAACGCTCCACCTCTTCAATATTGATGAGATCTTCAAAGGGCATGATTTTGATCAATCCTCCTGCTACCTTCTCTCCATATTATTCCCCCTTTTCCAAAATATCTTCACCATCATCTTAATCATTAACATAATCGAATCTCCAAAGAAATCTTGTTGTTCATCTGAGTATCTGTTGAAGATTGGTGGTGATTTCCAATCAACAACTTGTTGACTTTCCATGCAATCTATATCAAAATAAAAAATATCATCCTTCCAATCGAAAACCCCAAAGTGATGTTCCCCACATCTAGGTCTTCTATTGCTATCCTCATCACTCGACTCCACACGCGGAGCACAAAAGTGAAAAGCATGTACTCGAGATCCTCTTGGGCTGAAAGATCATCGTCTTGCCTATTATTGAGGCTCTACAACAAGTGTTGTACTTGCCTTTCAAGTTCTTCAATTATGTCATCTATAGGATCACAAAGTACATCTACGAAAATCTCCCTTCTATGGCCCCTTCTCGTTGAGATGGGTTCGCCGAAATCACAAACCCTAAGGAAATAATCAACAAATTATTGAAATCAGTAAGATCTAGGTTGTTTTGGCAAAACATTGACCAAAATCAGCAAACCCTTGGCCAAAATCAGTAAACCCTAGACCCCACTATAATTTCCTCTCTTTGTGGTAGACCTAGGGCACCAAAAAAAGTGATCTACAGTAACTTTGTATGTGCTTGCTACAGTAACTTCTGTGTAGATAGCGGACTTTGATACCACTTGATGTAGAAGAACTTGATGAAAGCTAGAAATTCAGCAATGAAAGCACATTGACAAGCAATTTTGGAGAAACCCTAGGGTTTCCTCCCACCTAGGCCTCAAGCCTTAGGCTTCTTTTACAAGACAAAGTCTTTCTTTTCTTAAAGAGGAATACGTGAATGGCTCTCCAGCCCATCCATGCCCTTATTTGTATCGAAAAATTTTTGTTTTGAAAAATATTTGTCCATACAATTAACTTTTGACCAAAAAGTTCAAACTTAAGTACAACTTGAAACTAAAATCCCTAACTTTAACTAAAATATCTAAAAAGTCCCTAGAATTCCTAGGAACTAAAAAACCCTAGAATTAAACCCTAAAATTAAAATCAAAATATACATCCTTTAACATTGAATAAAAATTAAAAACAAGTATAATTTTCCCTCCATCAGAATGTATCCACTCTAGACAACTCACTAAGACCCACAGGGTTGTCGTAAACTAGACAGGGAAAAAGCCATGATCATGTCGATTGCAAATACTTGACGAGAACCTCCTAAAAAGGGGCTTTGGAAAGAAATGGAGAACTTAGACGCTTCTCTAAATTCTTCTCCATCCCTGTTAATGGCTTCCCCAAAGCTACTTCCCTCTTCAAGGGGTCTACCGCAAGGTGAACCCCTCGCACGTTTGTTGTTCATCATTGAAGTTGAAGTTTTCAGCAGATCCATTGAAAGATTGTACCGGCAAGGGCTCTTGAAAGGTTTTCAGATTGGCAACCGAGCCTGGTGATCACATCTCCAATACACTGATGACACCTTCATCTTTTGTGACGCTTCCCAACAACAGGTTGATTCTTTGTATCTTAAACTAATGTGGTTTAACATGCCTCAAGATCAATATGGCCAAATTGATGGGTGTAGCAACTGAGCCCCAAGTGGTTCGCAACCTTGCTAGTCGATTGGAGGGTGGAGTTGAACAATTGTCCTCTAATCACCTTGGTTTGCACCTATGCATTGATTATCTGAAGAAGCAGCTCTGGGACCCCAATTATTCAAAATTTTTATAATAATCTAGAGGCTTGAAAAGATAGATTCCTCTCTACCATGGGTAGATTCACTTTAATAAAGGCAACACTCTCAAACAACTCAGTCTACCAGATGTAACTTTTTCAGATGCTGGTCTCCATAGTGACTCACCTAGAAAGATTAATGAGGAAAATACAATGGTGCATTGTTTTTTTCTTTTTTTGGGGGGGGAAAGGGAGTGCATGGAAATACCACCTTATTGCCAGGGATAAGGTCTGCTTACCCAAACAGGAGAGTGGTATGGTAAGAGCCTTAGAAGATGCAACTTGACCCCACTTGGAAAGTGGTGATGGCGCTTTGCTACACAAGATAACCACCTTTGGCAAGAAGGTATCCGTCATAATATCACTACAATGAATCAGCCTGACTGCCTAGGGGAACCTCTAATGGTCGGTCCTCAATGGTAAGTTTGCTGACCAGCTACCACCTCTTCCGGGAAAACATATGTTTCAGGGTCAGGGTTGGCAATAGAGTCAAATTCTGGATTGACCAATGGATTGGTAATTCTACCCTACAAAATAGGTTCTACAACTTGTTCATCCTGGCCCTGGATCATCAGTCAACTGCAGTTGACCAGTTCAAACTCTTGGGCATATGGAGGATTTGGAGACCAAATTCCAGGAGAGCACAATTAGTTTGTAAACTGTCTGACTTTTGAACCCCTCTCATAGATCCAAAAAGCGCTAGGTGGGTCCTAGGCAGTCTGGGGGGTCCAAGGCGCCCAGGCGGGTGCCCAGAACCTGGGTGGCCCAGTCGAATCCAAAGAGGACGCCCAGTCAAAGATGCTTCTAAGGACTCAAAATCCTCTAAAAAAACCCCCAATAGATTTATAAAACATCAAAAATTAAATCTAATATCAATGGGTGATGTTTTGATCAATTTTTGTCAACTTTAAAAAAAAAAAAAAAAAATTCCGCCTTTGAGCTGGGCAGCCGCCAAGGCGGGTTCCGTACCACCTAGGCGGGGCACAGGTTTTGGGCGGCCGCCCCGGGCTGGCGCTAGGCGCCCACCTAGGGGGGTTCCGTACCGCCTAGGCGGCCGCCCAGGGACTGTCACCCAGATTGGACGCCTAGGCCTAGGCGATGCGCCCAGGCCTTCTGGACTGCCTAGGCGCTAGGCGGTCCGCTTTTTGAATCACTCTCTCTCCTCCCTCTTGCAACTAACTTCTCCCTGCTACAGGAGATGACTAGTTGATTTGGATACCCACCACCTCGGGCAAATTTACATTCTCTTCTTCCTACTGGAAGCTGCTACAGCCACCAACATTCTCCCTCTCTTCCCCACTCCCTTGCTAATAAATCCAGCTCTTCAGCTAGATTGCAGGATCAGAGAGGGTCCTCACAGTAGACCAGTTACAAAAGAGGGACATGCCCAAAACCTAACAGATGCGCCTGTGAGAAACAGTGGAAGAAACCAACAAACACCTCTTCCTCCATAGTAACTAGGCTTGGCGCTTGTGGGGAGACTCGTTACAATTATTCAAATGGACGTGGGTGACACCCAAATCTGTCCCCCTACTTTCCCTTTCCTTCAAAACCCCACCATGGTCGAGGTACTCCTTTGGAGAGTGGCAGTGCAATGGCAGCCACCATGTGCGTGATTTGCACCGAAAGGGACCATAGAACATTCCATGAAAAGGAGTCTATCATTGGCACCTTAAAGACCGGATCAAAATGCCGATTATGTTTGAGCAAAGAACAGTAAATTGTTCAAACATCATTCCCCCATGGATTTTTTCCAAGAGTCGCATGTTTTGTTAAAACTAAGGCCTTTGCAAACTCCCCGTGTGTCACTTTGGAGACCACCAAATCAAGGCCATACCAAGCTCAATTCTGATGGTTGCTCCCCTCGGCAACCCCAGTCTTGCTTGTATTGGGGGAATCTTCAGAGACAAAGATGGTACATCTTGTATGTTTGGACATCCACCTCAACAAGGAAGTTAATTGACAAGAACAAACTAAAAAGGAGATCTAATTGCATTGTCACGCTAAACGGTCATGCCCATAGGTTTACGCTCAAAGGCCATCATATAATGTCCAAGGTCTGCTACTATATTAGGTGCATGTTGTGCAAAAGCCAGCACACATTAATCATCATATAATTATCCCTCAAACTAATTGAAAGACATTGTTGTTTCATCCATGTTAGTCTGTAAAAAGAGATTCTCTAGCATTTTTGAGGAGCTGAACCACTTTTTATTATCAAACATATTCCTTTCCTCATTACAGTCTCCTTGCTTTACTTGTATTTTCCTAACGAGCTGTTACTTGACATAGTAGGTATAAATAGTTTTGGCCAGAGGAAACTACCTTTGATCAGGAAAATCTTATAAACAAGGAGTCAGGTCAGGACTTGTTAGAGTCCGGAGCCCAAGCCAAGTCTGACAGTCTTGCCAAGTCTGTTAGAGACTCGACTGAATCTAAGCAAACAAATACTAAAATATTGGGAACCAACCATACTCGGCCGGTTCCCGAGTACTTTGTTGCGGACTCAGTAACCTGCTAAGCCCAAGTAACTCGGACGAGTCCGAGTTGGACTCACTGACCTTTTCAACACTGTTTTATAGTATAACAATTAACAAATAGGAGAAAGCAAAAGCAAACACTTAGAACTTAAGGCACAAGAAAACCCATCAGATTACAAAGTCCTTCAACATAATAGGGTACTAGCAACCTTGTTCTAGGATACAAGCTGATGTAACCATCCACAGATTTGCATTCTCACTAATAATTTTGGACACTATAAAACACTTTCTAATGTACTCTTTATGAAATTTTCAGAGATCACAAATAGGCTGACGTGTGAGACTTAGAACTTTCAATTCCTGTAACAAAATACTCTTCAATTAGGTAGGGAGATAGATTATTAATTAGAGAAGAAGTCAATTGAAGTTATACAGAGTTACAACCTTTCAAATTCCATGAAAAATCATAATTATTCGTAAAGTCATACCTTGTGAACAGGGACTAAACTGGTATTTCTAAAACCATTTTTAAAAATAGCCTTTTTAAAAGTAATAAATATGCATTTATTTGAGTTTGATGACCCAAAAACAGCATTTAGCTATCTTTAGGTCCCTCAGGTCAAAAGGCACATTTCCAATTAAAAAAAAAAAAAGATCAAATAACTTCAAACCTCTTAAATTAACAAGATAAAATTCCAATTAAGCTTGGAGGGACCCATTTTTTAGATCCATAAGAACACAAAACCAGATCCATTTTTACTTTTAAGTAGGCAAATCAACATGAAATTCAATGTTCCTTTTTGTAGTTCCAATAGCCTTTCTTTTAAATTGTAGGGAACTCGTTCCTTATAGCCTTTCCACTAGAATGAGGATTGACGAGCTCCCAGACTCGATTCTTCTCCATGGAACCAATCTCTTCAAATCAATGTGGCAAACCAACTACTTGCAATAGGAGATCTCAACGCTTCTTGATATGGACCCGGTTCATCCTCATCGATGATGTGACGACCCTAATTTTTCTGAAACTGAAAAATAATAATATAAATTTTAGCATTACAATATTATGTGTACCAAGTTTAAATTATTATACATGACTTATTCAATTACATATGATACAATTAATTTTGTTCAATTAAGTAATTTGTTAAATAATTGGATGGTCCAATTTCATTTGAGTGGACCTTAGGTCCACTATCTTTTACTTCTAACTTTTATGAGGAGGTTGAATTCTCTCTTTCTCACTTCATTCTTAGAAAGGGCCATCAAAGAATTTTCTCCCTCTTCATCCTTCAGCATGGCTAGTGAAGACCTTTCTCTCTCTTCATCCATATGCACAGCCAAAGAACTTTCTCTCTCTTTCTTGTTTTCCTTTTTTTTTTTATTTCTCTTGTAGCCTTTGGTTCTCTTCTTTCATAGAGGTCCAAGCCCATAAGCTTTACATGGTGGTAGAGTAAGGCTTGCATTGATGGATACCGACAGGTCCCTTTGTCAGTGATCAAATACCTGTACCTTTGCTGAAAATAGTCGAGACTGATCTGGGGTGTTTACAGTTATCCAGTTCTATTGCACCATTTTTGGGTGATCGCATTTTCCTGTAAAACAATTATTTGAAAATTGATATTTCCGCTTTTAATAAAATTGTGATATTCCGTTTATGGTTATGAATTTTAGATACTGTAAATTAGGGTATTTCCTCTTTCAATAAAATTGTAATATTTCTGCTTATTGTTATAAATTTTAGATATCGTAAAGTTTTATGTGTAATGTAAGTGGCTTCATTTTTCCTGAAAACGCATTATTTGAAGAAAACTGATATTTCTATAATATTCCGAGATATTTCTGCATTTAATTGTAATATTTGCAGCATAAATCTTAGATACTGTAAATATTATGTGCAAGTATTACGCGCACGTGTTATGTGCAAGTGTTATGTGCAAGTATTATGTGAGTGTTATGTGTAAATATTATGTGCAAATGTTATGTGCAAGTGTTATGCGCAAGTATTATGCGCAAGTGCTCTGAGCAAGCGTTTTGTGCAAGCGTTATGTGCAAGTGATCTGTGCAAGCATTTTGCGTAAGTGTTGTGTGCAAGTGATTGTTACAAATTGCTTCATGAGATTTTCTGTTAATAATTTCAAGTATATTTTGAAAATACGATATTATTGTTTTTCGATATCTTCTACATTGATATATGGCCTATAATTGACACAATGATGTCTGTTGAATTTACACAATAATGTCTGTTGAATTTATGTGCATGGTAATAAAATATGTGTGCATGGCAACATGCTTCTGATAAGATATGTGTGCTTGGCAACATGCTTTTGATAAGATATGTGTGCTTGGCAACATGCTTTTGATAAGTTGTGTGCATGGTAACACGCTTTTGATAAAATATGTGTGCATGGAAACATGCCTTTGATGAGATATTTGTGCATGCAGCTGTGATTTTTCCCTAACTCTAGGATAAGAGTTGGGAGTATGTGTGTTTGGGTGGTCGCTCCCCCAAAAATCTGTGTGAGGCACTACTCATTGGGACCCCTTTGGTAGTGTAACGTTGTCTCGCCAGAAAGGCACATGAGAGGGTTGTGTCTTGCAAGGCCAATGCCCCTATCAAAAGCCCCAAAGCGCGCTGGGGTAGTGTGCGTGTGTGAGGCACTACGCAACGGATATACCTGTTGGTGGTGCTTCTCCCTGCAGGATGGTAGAAGTTCTAACCTTGGACCCAAGGTTAGTGCTTCTACTGCAGGACTTATGTTGTTGTGAATGCTTGTTTGATTCTATCTATTACTTAATTGCAATAATGTTAGAATATTGTTGATCTTAATATGAATAGTATCTCTAAGTGGACTCATCCTGTACACCGGTGAGATATGAGAGGACCCATCCAGGACGCTGGTGGGGTATATAAGTGACCTACTTGGGACGTCAGTAGGGTATCTTGTGAAATCCTTTGTATTATGTTAAACAGGGCATTTTTATTAAAGGAATTATATATGCACTTTCTCATACTAGTTTAGTATGCATTCAAATCTTCGGAATTATGTTAAATTGTGTCTTTTTGAATTTGAATATGTTCTCCATGTATGCTCTTCCTCATATTATGCATTCTTTTATAAGATATTTATACTTTCTAACCATGATTGGTAAGGATAATGAAGGTCACTTATTGAGTAGCCAAACTCATCAAGTTATTGTGAAATTTTTTCAGAGTAATCGCAGTCGTATTGTTCGTATGTACAGCAGGAGGAGTTTGGAAGAATTTTGTAGTCATGGATAAATTCGCCTTTGTAACTTTTGTTCTATCGAAGTTGTATGTGTATATATATATATATATATAGATCATCATATTATTATAAGCTATAAAATAGACTTTGTACGAGTTTTAAAGCTTGTCAATGTAAAATTTGTTTTGGAGCAATATATAGTAAAAATTTAGAATTTGTTGTGTTCCTTAAGAATAAACGGTCACATCTCATGAATTTTAGTGTTATAAAACTTGGGGTGTGACAATTATGGTATCAGAGTGAGGTTAGGATTCTTGACCTAGAATATTCGAAGGACCCTCAGGTTGAATAGGGTTAGACTAGTAACTAGTGTTTGGATGTTTCTGCTTCAAGTCAAGATGTCAAGGACTCATGGTAGCAATTCGAACGAGAATAACGGGAACATTGAGGTTTTTGGGGAATTCTTTAGGATGCTTGAGGCCATGACTCAAGTCATGAAGGATTGTATGCCGGCCCCGGTTGTCCCTGCCCCAGATCATGTAGATGGGGGAATAATTGGAAGATTAAAGAGATTTGTACCACCAGCATTCTCAAGGCAAGAAAGGGCAGAAAAGGCTGCTAAATGGAAGAGGCTAGAATTTTGATAGACCCTGGTTCTTCTCATTCTTTTGTTGCACCTCATTTCACATGTCATTTAAATGTTGAACCTGTACCTCTTGACTATACTTTAGAAGTTTGCACACCTATGGGGAACTCATTAGTAACTGATACGGTGTTCAAACAGTGTGGGGTATTGCTTGAGAGGTGTGCCCTGCCTATAGACTTAATACTCTTAGATATTCAGGACATTGATGTTATTTTGGGCATGGACTCCATGCTACTGTTGGCTGTTATGATAAGAATGTAACCTTTAGACCTGAGCTATACTTTCTCAGTATCAAGAACGTTTCCCCTATACAATTTATTTTTGCTCTTCGGGCTCATCGTCTTCTAACTAAAATATGTGTCGCGTATTTAGCCTACGTGATAGTAAGGGAATACCCCCATCTTTTTCAACAACCAAATACGAAAAATTTGTAGGACTAAATTTCTATAAGGGGGGGAGAATGTGACGACTCTAATTTTTCTGAAACTAAATAAAGATAATATAAATTTTAGCAGTACAATATTATGTGTACCAATTTTAAATTAATACACATGACTTATTCAATTATATATGATACAATTAATTTTGTTCAATTAACTAATTTGTTAAATAATTGGATGGTCCAATTTCATTTGAGTGGACCTTAGGTCCACCATCTTTTGCTTCTAACTTTTATGAAGAGGTTGGTTTTTACCACCTCTTACCTCTTATGTGGCATCTTATCACCTCGTCCCATTTGATTTGTTGACACCTCTTAAATGAGGTGTTACAATAGTCACTCCCTTATCTTTTTAAAAAACAAAAAACAAAAAGTTTCTCTCTCTCTCTTTAGGCCTTGAATTCAGAGCCATCAAGGAATTTTGGCCCTTTTCATCCCTCAACATGGCTAGTGAAGACCTTTCTCTCTCTTCATCAATATGCAAAGCCAAAAAACTTTCTCTCTCTCTTTCTTGTTTTCCTTTTTCTTTTAAAAAGATAAGAGAGAGTGATTATTATAACCCCTCATAATGAGATGTTAACAAATCAAATGGGGAGAGGTGATAAGATACCACATAAGAGGTAGGAGGTGATAACAACCAACCTCCTCATAAAAGTTAGAAGCAAAAGATGGTGGACCTAAGGTCTACCCAAATGAAATTGGACCATCCAATTATTTAACAAATTAGTTAATTGAACAAAATTAATTGTATCATATATAATTGAATAAGTCATCTACATTAATTTAAAATTGGTACACATAATATTGTAATGCTAAAATTTATATTATTATTATTATTATTATTATTCAGTTTCATAAAAATTAGGGTCGTCACAGATGAAGATGCTCATCAGATACCACATGCAATCTCAAAGTGTCTCCAGGGAATTTTACCACATGCACTCCTCTAAGGCTGAGGAATCAATGGTGGTTCGCTTTTCGCTCCCACTGTTATCAACAACAAGGGGAATACTCCCACTATCGTCTTCTAGTGAAGGAATCTCTCCATCATTCTCTATTTGAGATCCAACCATCTTACACAATTGAGAGTCTTCCAAGATCTCCGCATTCTTAGGAACTTCAACTCAATGAAGTCCACTTCGCATGATTTAACTTGTCTCAAACCACTTTGTTTAGACTCTGGAATTTAGGACATGCCCATTGGAGTTCTTCGAACATTTAGTGAGGGTTCATTCTATGGACCTCCAACCTAGCCTGTCAGTCAGCTAAGATGACGAGAATATTTGACACCCAAGGGCTCAAATGGGATAGATTGGGTTCTTTATTCATAAGAGATTTTTTGACACGGATCTTGAAGGCACCCATGATGCCAACAACAATCAACAGCTCCCCAAAAACTCTCATGGAGATTTTGCTTGTGTCAGCATGGACCTCACAAAGTCACAATATCCAATAGGATAAGTTTCATTCTCTTTGCCAAGTATAGAGCACCATTTCATGCCAAGGAATCCCATGATCCTCATAAAACTTTCCAAACAGTTCAGAGGTATATTCTTGCCCATCCTATCAATCCAGTGAGGCTTAATTCCTTTCCTTGATACACTCTCAAATCTCTAACTTAAATCTCTTGAAGCAATCAACTGCCTCACATCTATGTGAGACTGAGTACATGCAACTATGGCGTAAGTAAGCATCAAGGGATTTGGCACAGGCCTCCACATCAAAGCAACCACATATGTATGCATGAATGATATTAAATAATCAGTGTTTTAAAATATGGGATGCAGACCCGATGAGGTCAAAAGTCCGATGCAGCTCAATACGGTCTTGATGCATGCGCATCACCTCTAATGCATTCAACAAATTTAGAAATTTAAGAAAAATACAAAAATATAATAATGCATAGAAAAAACATGAATGTGATTTATGTACTAGCAAGTATTTAAATTTATTAAATATCTATATTATATTAGTTGTTTGAGATGCTTTGGTCCCCTAATAGGTTGATAAAGAGTAATAGAGTTTGTTGTTCTAACTTATAATCTTTAATAGTTCAAATGTCTAACAGAATTAACATGTAAAACAAAGCAATCAATCAATCATCATCATCCGAGCTTCATCCCAACTATTTGAGGTCGGCTACATGAATCTTGGTTTGCTGTTATGCTCTATCAAGAGCCATACCTTCAATCAGACCATAAGTCACTGTATCTCTTCCCACTACTTCCATCCATGTCCTTTTGGGCCCTCCCCTTGCCCTTTTTAAGCCTTCTACTTGAACCAAATCGCCATCCTAACCGATGTTGTATTAGGTCTCCTAACTAAAGCAATCCATTCCATCTAACATAAAATATCCAAAGTTTCAAACTTTAAAGTCTAAATTTCAAAGAGGAAAAGACCAAAAGTTTATATACAAGAAAAAATAATCGACTCTCAACTCTCAATTAGACATGTCATCAAGTACCTGAACTTACTCTATCATAATTATCTTATTTTCTACTTTTCTTGGATATCTTTTTATGCCCTAATCTCTCATCCAATCTCATCGGTTGCTAGTGGACATGCCATCTCCGGTAGTACCAGTTTGATCACCTTAGAACTACGTAAATTGGTTCTAATCTCTCTCTCTCTCTCTCCTTCTTTTGTTTTTTTTTTTTTTGTTTTTTGGCCCGGGGGCCGTAGGTAAAGACAATTTTGCTAATGCTCGTGGGCGTATTTTCTGCCCACGAGCACAGAGGGCATACGCAAGTGCATTGCCCATGGTGTAATGCGGCCACATATGCGGGTGATGCGCTGCATATCTGCACATCACATTTTCCGCATATGCGGCCTAGAGCAATGTGCTCCAAGTTGCATTACCCATTGTAATTTTCTCAATCTCCGTGCCTCAAGAAAGGGGTTTCCTAATGGATATTTCCATTGAGTAGGGTTCTGATGTGGATAGGTTTACTTTGGTTAACGATTGCAAGAGCTCTTCAAGGCATGCTATCGTTAGTGATGCGATTCTATGTAGCATTCCATATGAAGAAACTGAAAAATAATCATGGATAGAAGAGCATGTAGAACAAAGAATGGAGTGAAATAAGTTTAGGTCCAAAGCAAATGATTTATCTACAAGAATTGCCACTAAAACAAGTAATCATGCAAAAGGTTTATCAGACCTAAACTTATTGCACTCCATGCAAGAAACTGAAGCTTCTACTTGAAAAGCTCTGCCTAAGAGTGGATTCCTCATCATCCTAGGAGCATGGAGCATATAATGGAGCAACACGATCCGACTAGATCAAAATAGTAATCCAAATGACCCTACGCCCACCACATCCTTAGCGGCGTTGCTCCCCATTCAGTGCTCACACCTCCATTGGTACACGGGGAAACTAAATGAACTTGAACCCATCAACATCCATTGCGGCATATTTGAATGCCCCAAATCGACAATCCAGCTTTTGGAAGCACATGAGCAACTAGCACCCCGATGCATACATAAGCGAAAATAGTGTGATGACCATTTCATACATAAGCAAAAATAGTGTGATGAGCATTTCATACCTGCTTCAGCTCAGTGCACTCACATTTAGAGTATGACAGAACTAACTCACCCCTTACAATGTTGTTCTTGCATGACCTCCGTTTGCTCTTGGCACTCACAACCTTTATTTCCTCTTTCCTCTTAAGAATGCTGCCCTAAGGCTTGCCCTTGGGTTTGTTACAACCCTTCGGCCTGCACAACCCGACAAGCATGGCAAAACTGCTATCACTCACATAGCAGCATTTTGCCTCTAGTTCCAAATGTTGAGACTAGTGACACATCTAACATGTGTCATTAGTATCCCCATCTGGTTACCAGGAAGAAGAGACCAGAGCACAACCATTATCTATTTCTCACTATTGCTCGCTACTCAAGATGTTGCCAGCAGCACTCAAGTCACAATTCAATGTACATTGTCCTCAAATGTTCCTATATGGAAAGATTTGGCAGCATTGTGCACATCTCAAGGGCCCATGAGAGTGCACACAACCAAGTAGCTGACAATCAACAACCTGGAGCTATAAAGGTTGCCATATATCTCTGGCAGTTGGATAGCTTCTAGACTAACCAGTTTGGTCATTATGCATACTACTATACAAAGAGAAGTTTGCATGATGATCATCCTCAATCAAAGTCTGATAAGCTTCCATCTAGTAACTAACTCAGGATGTGTTCCCTTCCTTAAGGGTTTCATGCTGAAAGTTGGGCCTAAATTTGCTCTTTTTGAGGCAAGAAACTATATAAGGCTGAGGTTGCATCTAGTATCTGCAAGACTGCACAACAGATAATGGACCTGCTCCAGCACTTAATGCTGTAGCACCACACAAGTGATGCCTATTTGGGTCTGTTGTCAAAGTCGCCGCACATATGCGCATACAACATTGGTCTCTATCCCCACGTGTGTGCATGTCGCACATGTGGTTGAACGTGCAAGTAAACACTTGTGGCAAGCTCACATGTGCAATCTATTTATTTTTAATATGTTCAAACATGCTAGATCACTGCGCTTTGTGGTCCTAAAAGACCACCTTAGAGCAGTGGTCATGCCTGACTACTTGAGGTGTTCGTCTCGCATGACCACTTGCTCATGGTAATCTAGCGCATTCACCTATGTGCAGTAATCCTTCACAACAGCCCGTGTGTAGTGCGATTTTACCTCCCATCTTTTTGTTTCTCTTTTTTTTTTTAGTGTGTGTGAACTAGCGGTTAGGCGCTTGTTCAGTGCAGCTCTATGAATGACCACCGCGTGTGCAAGGTGCCCAACACGTGCCCACACGTGCCCTTAAACACCACACGCAAACACAACCTAGTGCATGCGGGATCTGCATGTATATTGAATGTCAGCATTGCACATATGCAAGCAGCTACGAACAATTTATTTATTTATTTGTGTTTATGAACTATCAACTAACCACACGGGCCATCCGATTCAAGAGGGAACCTCTATTAAGGGGCTCTGATACAAATTTTGGACTTGTTGGGTGAGTTGCTACGCAAAAAAACATAAAAAACATACACAAAATCACAAGGATATGATAGAGGTTACATACCTTTTTCAAATCTGAATCTGATCGCCGTTTTGAAATTGGTTTGTATCTCCCATACCTTCCATGCACCCCAGCTGCTTTGGGTAGACAGTTTGATGCTAGCATCCACAAGTCAGTCTCAAGATTTCTAGAACCATTACTACAATTTCTCAATGCAAATCCCAAGCTTTAAAAAGATCAAAAGCTCTTAAATTGCCTATGGGTTTTTCTTTCTTAGGGGTCTCTAGAAAGAGAAAAAAAGAAAAAAGAACGTTAAGTTAGAGAGAGTAGGCCTTTTTGGAGAGGCACATGAATTCACTTTTTCCCATAGGAAGTATTCCCCCTCCCCCAATCTCGCCTTTAACATCATCATATAGGAATGTTGAATGAGATAATCATTTCTAAAAAATGAGTAACCTTTCCTAGTTTGAATAATATTCTCTCTAACAAACTTTATCCCTAAAATAGAAATCCCAACCTTTTAACCCCGTGTAACCATATTCTAAGGCAAGCTGGAGCATTTTCGATGAGAGAAGAGGTGTTCTACGTTAGTTTAATGAAAAAGTAATATGATTCTTCCTAGAAAGATGCAATGCTCGTTAAGATCTAACAATGCATTTCGTAATAAAGTATGGGAGAGTTATTGACTTCTTGTATTGGATGTATCCCCAAGTGATTATAAGGACAAACATCTTTATGATTGTAAGACGATGGGACATGTTGGATTAAGAGTCTGGCTCTTGTGTGTGGGGATCTCAATGGTATCTTCAATATCCTTAGAGCTTAGTGGTTAATAGAAAGATAACGACATCCATATTATTTGATGCATATAAAAAAATTAGGGTTTTTTTATTTTCTATTTTTATATTTTTATTGTAGAGATTTGGTTAGGTTTAGTGGATTTAGGATTTTTAGCGCATGAGTTGGTGGGCGTAAGTTAGCTTATCTTTTGGTTAAGGAAATAGCTTATCTTTCAAGATGATAAGTAGAAGTTATCTTTTAAATAGAAGTTATCTTTTATTATCTTTTTAGAAAGAAAAGATAACATGAGATTTAAAGAGATAGATGGAGATAGAGATGACATGGGGGGGAGATAGAGATTACACGGGAGGAAATAGAGGGAAGTACATGACTTAGAGAGAAAATAGGGAGATGAAGAGAGAAAATTGGGGCTTAGGAAAAACGTGTAGGAAAATCGTATAAGTTAGAGAGAAAATTTTATGGGTTTCTTATTTTGTATTTAAAGGGAAGAGTCCCTCATTCTAAAGGGCAGTGAATAAGAATTGAATAAAATTTTTCTTGTGAAGATATCGTTTTTTGGGTGGATTCCTTTGCAGACCTTGAGAGAGGTATATTCTCTCAACTTTTTATTTTTTTATTTTTATTGTTCTGCATCAGTTGGTAGGGAGAAGCTCGACCTCGAGCTTATCAAACTCAAATCTTTTAGGGGCCTTCTTAAAAGTTGGTGATGAAGTCCCACCATGAGCCTCGGTATTTTTTTTTCAATTTCTTCAAAACTGATGTAAGACTCTTTGCATGCGACTGTGTTCCAAGAGTAATTGTTGAATACGAGCTTGGGCTGATTATTCCTAACTAGGAATGGATCTAGCTCCAAAGAAGCACCATATGCAATCGATGAACACCCTTGACCATGAAATTTTGGGAGATTGATTTTAATACCAGAATTATTACACTCGAAATCAACACCCTGGGTTTGTAGTAGAATTACTAGTGCAAGATCAATGTGGCTGCGAGCATCTTCTTCACGAAGAACATTGTTCTCCAACCATTACATCCCCTAATTCATTTCATGTACTTCGGTTCAAACATCCTCTAAGGCTTTAGTCAAATTTTCTATAGCCTGTCCCCAACGATCGTCCATAACATGAGTAGGATTAGCTTTTGGTGGTTTTGCAAAAAAATAAAAATAACAAAATAAAATAAAATAAAATAAAATAAAATAAATGGATCTCTAGGTCTTACTTTCTCTGATACCAAGTGATGCAGGGAGAAAATAACGTGGGAACAATAAAAATAAAAAAAGAAAAAGTTGAGAGAATATACCTCTCTCAAGGTCTGCAAGAGAATCCACACCAAGAACGATATCTTCACAAGACCAAATTTTATTCAATTCTCATTCACTGCCCTTTACAATGAGGGACTCTTCCCTTTATATACAAAATAAGAAATAAAAAACCCATAAAATTCTCTCTCCAACTTATACGATTGTTTCACATGTTTTTCCCAAGCCCCTATTTTCTCTCTCTCTTCAACTCCATATTTTCTCTCTAAGTCACGTACTTTCCTCTATTTCCCCCCACATAATCTCTATCTCCCTCCCATGTCATGTCTATCTCCATCTATCTTTCTAAATCTCATGTTATCTTTTCTTTCTAAAAAGATAATAAAAAATAACTTCTACTTAAAACATAACTTCTACTTATCATCTTGAAAGATAAGTTAGTTCATTCACCACAAGATAAGCCAACTCATCATGTACTAAAAATCCTAAATCCACTAAACCTAAACCAAATCTCTACAATAAAAATATAAAAATAAAAAATTAAAAACCATAAATTTTTTATTTGCATCATTATTACAAAATTTGGTAATGGTAGTGAGAAAAGAAAGGCAAAAGATAAGGATTTTTATTTTGGGATAGAATTTGTTAGAGAGAGTATTATTCAAACTAGGAAGTATTACTCTCTTTTTTTTCTATAGGACTCACTCATTGGATATTCCTATATAAAGAAGTTAAAGAGAAAACGCAATTCCTAAGGGAAAAAGTGTAACTCACATGCCTTATCAAAAATGCCTTTTCTCTCTCTCTCTCTCTCTCTCTCTCTCTCTCTCTCTCTCTCTCTCTCTCTCTCTCTCTCTCTCTCTCTCTCTCTCTCTCTCTCTCTAAACCTGATGTGCCTCTCTCTCGCTCTACTGCTAGTCTCTTTCATTAAAACTCCTAGAAAAGAAAAACCCCATTGGCAATTCAAGAACGTCCAGGCCATCCATCAAAGTCTCAAGATTTGCATTGGGAAATTGTATTTTTGGTTTTAGTAATCATGAGGTCAACCTGAGGAATGGGAAGGAATGGGATATCTACTCCAACTACAAATTAGTAAAATCAAATATAAAAATAAGTAACATCTATCAAATCCTTAAGGTTTTGTGTATGTTTATTTGTTTCCACTGTGTCGGGACTCGTCCGCATAGACCAACATACAACTAGAATTGGTTTGTGTATCCGAGTACAATTCATGGTTGTAACATTATTTTGTATTTTTCAAAGGCCCGCTCCTGCTACTTCTTCAATGGCCAAAGGAAGATAAAGATCAATTAAAAGACTAAATGACATGTAAATGTTGAATTGCAAGAAAACAAACTCCTAATTTACCAAAATAAATAACATGTAAAAAAACGGAGCAATCAAAAAGAGCTATTCTAATTATCCAATACATGTGATAATAAGAACAAATACAAGACATGTAAATAAGCAGATAGGGATCCAAATAATTGTATACGGCCATAGTGGGCAACCTCCTAGAGAGAGAAGTACGCATGTCAATATGTCATATACTTTACAGAAAACGATAAATAATGATAAAAGATGAAAAAGCAAAATAGACCGATGAAATAAGAGAGAGAGTAAAATCAACCCCATGAAAAAATCAAAGAAACCTAACAACAATATTAACAAATAAAAAAGGGGGAATATAAATAATAGTAAAAAATTAACATTTATAATAGATAATCAAATATTATGAGTAAATACTGAAGAACTTCAAATGTTAACAACAGCACGAATACATTTGAGGAGAGAGAGAGATTAGAAAATAGAAAACCGCTCAAACTCCTAGAGAGAAAAAATCAATCCATGACCAGAAGACTAGTTCATAGACTAAAATCCTGAGGAGCAATAAATAAACACACGACAATAAATCCATAACCAAATGAACACATGACATATGAATCAAAAAATCAAACACTCATCAGAGAGCTACCTGTAAAGGGGATCAGCATCGCCTGCACTGGCATAAAGAACTCCAAAAAGGCCACAGAAAAATCCTATAAAAATCCAGCCCGACACTATCTTCTGATCCGCCATTAACGAATTATATTCCCCGAAATAACAATCTTCAGGTCAAAACGAACCCTAGATCCACTCGTATCCCTACAGAAACAGGTATCAAGACAACGAGAGAGCTCCAAGCCTTCATTGAACCCTCATTAGAAACCCCAAAGCTCCGACAACAATTAGGGTTTTCTCTCACTAACTAGAGAACGAAGGGAGAGAGAGTTTTGAGCTCGACTCACATGGAGGAGCGATTCACTCTCTGAAGAAATATCGTATCAGAGATTCTCCCAAGAGGTTCCCGTTATTCTAATAAAATAAAAAATTAATTTTGATAAGGCTGCAGCTCTATTAAAATAAGTTAAGTCTCGCCATAAAAACATAAAAAATTGCGGTTCTCACGCTTGAAAACACCTTCAAATAATGGCCTTGACCATTATGGTTGTGTAGGGTTAACAATAGGCTAGGCTGGGCCGGGTCCGACTTGGGCTGGGCCAGACTTAGATCTAGCCCGGGCCTACTGCCATATGGGCCGGTTCTAGCCCTATTACGGCTCGATCGGGGCAGCCTGCATCAGGTAAAATTAAAGGAAAACAATGTAGAAAATATGAAAAAAAAAAAAATGAAGCGTTGGGCCGGACCGAGCCTATCTTGGTCTAACCCAGCCCTCGAACCATATTTTGTAACGCTACCCAGCCGATTGCCACCCTTATAATGATGAACAAAAAATAAAGATTTCAAACCCTAAAAATAATGTATTAACTCATTATCTAGACCATCTATTTTACCCAAAAAATAAGTGTTCGATGCAAGATTTGTACTGTTTTTTTGGCTTAAAATTCATAATCCATATTAAAAATCAATTTTAAAGCCATCATGGAGATCTCTTAGGCTCAAAGTGCTTTTGGAAGATTTTAACTAGGTTTTATTTAGGTCTTACAAAAACTTTATCCACCCATGCGAAGGTTTTTATTAGTCAGCCAAGAGTCCCTCCAAAATTCATCTTAGAAATGGATTTATGATAAAAAAAAATTAGGGTTTGACTGACTTCAATGCAAAAAATATTTTCCAAAAAACCATAATATTTTGGGAGAAAACACAAACCTCATATTTGAAGGTCCCCTATACATCCTTCGTCCATGAGTAGCTACCCCTCAACCTTTAACCCCCTTTTTTACTATTCCTTTTAACAAATTGCTGTTTATTTATTTTTTTACCATTTACTCCCTTATAATTTAAATCCCTTCCCCTTACAATCCCATTGTAATTATTAGTGAATTAAAAAACACTGGGTCGGCACATAAACGTTTGGTCTTATTCAAGGATCGGTCACCTTGTTTCGATTCTGCATATATATATATATATAGGAAAACAACCAAATCCATTAGGGAACTAGTGGTTCCGAATAGTAAATCAACGTTTATCTACAATAAAACGACAATCTGGACCGTCGATTCACCAATCCAATCCGGTTTTTGGCCAGTTCACTATTTTTCACGTATTTTTTTGCGAGTTCGCTATTTTTTTTTACAGTAAAATAGCGATCCGGACTGCAGATTTACTGATCCGGACCAATTTTTGGGATACTCGATCCAAGACACCAATTTATTTTTTAAATCACTGATAATTATCAATTCAAACCGATTTGCCAAATCACCGATTCATCCGGCCTATCCGAAATTTAAAACACTGGATATGACTGAGAGAGAGAGATAGAGAATGTGTGACTCGTGACACATGCTATGAGGCACGTTGAGTGAGATAAGAAAGAACCACGAGAGAGAGAGAGAACTACATGGAGTAGTTAAGGTTACATTGAAACTTGGAAGTGGTTATAACATGTATGTGAGTTTGAAGCATTATTTCACTTGCATTTACTTTGAGAGGTAAGACGTGTCAAGTTCCATTTGATTTTGGGACCATTTAATTTTTAGCCATCTAAATTTAATTTAGAGATACTTACCTAATTTAAAAAATATAATAATTAAAAAAAATATTTTTTTATTAAAAATTTATACAAAGAGACAACTTAGTTTTAGTATAAAGAGGTCACAACAATGGGGATCGGGTATCTAGACTCACCGATGACTTCAGATTTTCAATATCCACAGTTATAATTTTTTGAAGTCATTTTTAGAAAAAAAAACTAAAATTACTCGGATATTGAAAATCTGGAATCACTATTGACTATGAATTTTTAATACTCGAAGTTGTATTATAGTTGAGATTTCCATACAACTTCGAATATTCAAAATCCGAAGTCAAGAGGGACTTATGATTTTTAACATCCAAACTTAATAGTCACTTAAAACAAACAAAGACTAGTGATTTTAGATTTAGAATCTCGTTAGTGAGGGTAAAATTGAAACAAAAGATTAACAAAAAAAGGGATTTACTCATAATATACAATTTTTTTTTTGTTTTGAGTTGTGGGGCTTAATATGGCTTGTAGTTATAACTTTGAATTTATAAGCTAGAGTAATGATTTCATGCAACGGTTGTATCATAATATAATGCAACTACACTAAAAAACCATGTTAGAGATATTTGTTTGACACAATTCTTATACTCTTTTCATTCAAAATAATAATCACATAAAAATAAAATTTAGAAAAAAGTGCCCTAAAAAGTTTTTTTCTACCCCAATTAATATAAGCCGTCCATTCTAGTGAGAAGGTTAGATATAGGCCTCAAAAGGATGTTTTTATTCCCAAAATTTTTATATAGTGTTATCATCATTAGATTAACAATGCTAAAAAAGAAAAAAATGATTTTGGATTTGTCAAGGCCTAGATCTTGAAATTCACCGAATGGATGGTCGAGATTCATTGTTGGAGGGTACTAATTTTGACCGTATCTAGGGTGCAAATTGAATTTTTTTTTTTCCATAAGATTGATTATGAGGATGAAGAGAATGGGTGTGCAAATTTTGGAGTCATATAAATGCCAAAAACATGGTTTTTTAGAAGTGTGGTTGCATTATACTATTACACTATTATACCATTGTTGCATGAAATCATTGCTCTATAAGCTAACCCTAGACCTAGGCCATCAAACCTTATAAATCCTAGCTTTTCAAACTAAACATTAGTAAATTTTGTGAAAATAAAGTATAAATTGTATACTTGGTTAATATGGGATGTATATATTGTAATATGTATATTTAGGAAGGGTATATACAATATCTTGTATTTATGGTAAGTCTATGTATAGTATAGGAAACTGTGATTTATTTTTATATTTTATGATATATAATTTTTCTATAAAATACAAGTTTATATGAATATACCATAAATGGACACTGAGTCTATTCGAATAAACCTGAGATGTTTCAGGTGGTATCAGAGCCAAATAAACCTGAGACTTTTCACATAGTATCAGAGCCAGATTCATCTTAGCTATGTATATTATTCGTCCCTAAAGCATTGTGGCTGATTTTCAATATGAGTTTGTTGCTCACCCGGTCGATGCAACTTTTTGACTCTCGGATTTGTCTCTCTGCCGAGTCTTTTTCAATTCTCTAATATGTTTTTCTCTATAGCCATCAGTTCTTGAGGCCATTTGTTCCTTATGTTTGTTCATCCGTCGCTGCTTTTTGTGCTTGTTGATCAAACAATCGGAGCATGGCAACTACTGCATCTACTAGTCATACTATACACCTGAAGTTTCAACTACTCGTTTTCCGCAATTAGTATTCAAACTCCAGCTGCTCTCTCTTATAACATATTGAGTTTGAGGGGGAGTGTGGAAGGAAAGTATGTATTATATACATTGTTAATATAGAAGGTATATATTGTAATCTGTATATTTAGGAATGGTAGATGCAATATCTTGTATTTTATAATAAATCTGAGTATAGTATAGGAAATTATGATCTATTTCTATATTTTATGATGTGTAATTTGTCTATAAAAGATAAGTTTGTATCATGTAAATAACCTTAAAAGATAAGTGCGGTTTGTATAAAGCCTAGGCTCTAAATAATCGAATTAAAGCCTACCTTCAAATAGTGTTGAGAAATGTGGTTTCAATACTATAACTCTTTGTGATAGCCTTAAAATATATTTTTATCTTTATTTATAAAAATTAAAGCTTCAAAAATAGTGTAGATCGACATATCTATGAAAACTTTAAAATCTTGAAAATTGAAGGTCCAAAAATTCATTACGAAATAACTATTTTCAAAACTTGAAATCCATCTTTTTCTCATATCCATACAACTTGATGTCGAGATGATCAATTTGACGATATTTGGGCACCAAAACAACCTCTTATAGTGAATTTTTTGAGATAGGCTCTAATTTTATTGATTAGAACCTCGGCTCTATATAAACTTTCCCAAAGATAAATATTAGTCATGCCCAATGATAAAAAATAAGGCAATGGTTGTAAACAACACGTGGTCTTGATACATGCACTAACTTTGGGTCTTCAGGTGTGCATGGCCGATTAGCCTGGTTAGCTAAGTTTTATTTTCTTTTATTTCTCAATTGATTTAGTTTAATATGTTATAGGTTTTTGGATTTTTGGATAGTATTTTATGCAATATTAAGTCCGATCTGCCACTGGTTCTTAAAGAACTTTGATTTCTCAAGATCTAGTTTCTATTTTAACTGTAATTCGACGGACCCCACTATTTCTACATATTTATATTTTAGCTCATTTGAAGCATAAAATTCAAATGAGGTTTCATCACATATCTCGCCGGATTTGGTTGTAAACAATTAATTATATAATATATAACTACAATTAATTTATATGCTATAACGTATAATTAAATCTTATAATATATATTATTACATTTTAATACATATTAAAAATTATATAATCATTAGTATATAATAACTAACATCAATTATGGAATAATTAATATACATTACAAATGTAAATAATTATATATTACTATATGTAAGTAATTTGTATAAATGTATAAATAATATTTTATGTACAATGATTAATTTGAAGATAATAGAGCATCCAAATATAAATCAAATGACATAAATTTAACGAACAACCCTCCAAAATAGTGGAGATTTGATATGCTCGAAACGATTGTTATTAGGATCTGACTTGTCACTAAACTCTTGAGGGGATGGTGCAGCCAATTTTAGTTTGACTGCCAGTTAGACTGGTTTTATTAGTTTTTTAAAATTCTAAAGATAAAATATGAGTAATATTTAAAAAAGGGTGCGGTTTGTATAGAGCCTAGGCGCTAAACAATCAAATTAGAGCATACCATTAAATAGTATCGAGAAATGTGGTTTCAACACTGAAAATCTTTGTGATAGCCTTAAAATAAAATTTTATTTTTATTTATAAAGTTTAAAGCTTCAAAAATTGTACACATCAACAAATCTTGAAAAATTGAAAATCTTGAAAATTGACGGCCAAAAAATGCATTACATTATCTTGAAAATCTTGAAAATTGAAATCATTTTTTTCTCATGTCCATGCATCTTGATGTCGAGATGATCAATTTTGAGGATTTTTGGGCATCAAAACAATCATCTAGTGGAATTTTTTAGGTAGGCTCGAATGTGATTGTTTAGAGCCTCGGCTCTATATAAACTTTTCCCTTTTAAAAATACGTGATATATTTAGTACGTCAAAAAATAATAATAATACTAACACATTAGTGAAAAAATATTTAATATCTAATATATTAGAAAAATAAAAAGTGTCCAAATTAATTTTGTTAGTCAAACCAGTTGAAACAGGCAGGATGAACTGGCCATATTTAGCGAAACACTAGTTGTGATCGATTTTTTTACCATACTCTTTTACTTTCAACTAAATCGGCCAAAGCATCGTTGGATGGTTTGAATTTGACTGTTGGTTTGTTACGATATTGATAACTTTGCTTGAAACCTCATTGCCCATAGTCTTGACCAGTGTTTCAGAAATCGAATCGGCCTCGAAACCAACAAAAAGCTGAGTCTGACTAACCAGTATACCAACCTGACCAGGCAGGTCTCAGTTGGTCAATAAAGTATTAAAAAAATCTAAAAAATTATGAAAAGTATATTTAAAGCATGATTAAACGTGGATTCTAAGAAATCGATTTGTACCATGGGTATTTTTCAAAAAAAATCAAAAATATGGAAAAATGTAAAAATAAGTATTCATAGCCAAAACACATTCCAATCTTTGCCAAAATGATAAAAATCATTAAAAAAACACATTATAAATAAATCCCTTATTCTTTTGGATCACACACACACACACACACACACACACACACACACACACACACATATATATATATATATATATATATATATATATATATATATATATATCGTTTTTAAAAATTCCTGGCCTGACCACCAAAATTGGACTGTCTAGTGCCCGGTTCCGAGTTGAACAGACCGAGTTTGCAAATACTGGTATTGACTTAGTTCTTTATTTGTTCCACTTGGAGCGACATAAAGGCCCCTAAAAAGTTTGAAATAAGGGGGTTCATTTATTTTATTTTATTTTATTTGACGATAGTTATCACTTTTATTACTTAGGAAACAAACAGATTACATCATACAGCCCCTACATCATTAAGAATAAAAACCTCATCCATCGAGATGCCGCTCTTAGCCAACTTATATGCAACCTCATTGGATTCCCGAAAAACATGCCTAAAAGTTAAGGATAAAATCTTCGTAAGCTTTTGCACCTGTAGCCAGACCGAGTGCAAAATCCACAGCACACGTTGTTCCTTATTGCACCACTGAATTACATTAAGGGAGTCTCCTTCAACCATAATCAGTGGACCAATTTCTTAAACCTTATGAAATTAAGCAGAGCTTAGAATTTAGCCGTATTAGAGGTAGTTGTGCCAATAGGTCCCACATAGGCCAAGTCAACTACACCATTCCAATCACGAACAACCCCCCCCCCCCCCCCCTCCCCCCCCCCCTAAGGACCTGGGTTACCAAGAGAACTCCCATCAAAATACAGCTTCAAACAACTTAAAACAGGGGGTGTCCAACTTCCAATCTGTCTCATCCTAACACTTCTCATAAATACCGGCTAAGCTAAATTGAGCCTTAGATCAACCTCTCTTATCTGACTCTCCTCCCCTAGAACCGACATGCAGCTCCAAGACGTATGTACAATAAGTTGGATCACACTCTTCAAAAGAAGACAAATACCTTCAAAGGTCTGTCTATTCCGCTCCTTCAGTAACTTCCAACAAATAGCACCTCTAATAATTTGCCATAACTTGATCCCTACCTTAAACACGCCAAGCAATACTGACTGGGTAACAATACCTAACACACTATGAGGCAAAGATGCACTAAAACCAACCCTTCCAAAAAACCAATACCAAATATTAGTAGCAAATTGACAATGAATAAGCAAATGCGCAATGGACTCCCCATCCTCTTTACAAAGTAAGCAAATATTTGGGAATATTTTAACCCTCTTAATGAGATTGTTGATCGTGAGCACCTTGTTCAAGCCAGCCAACCACATAAACCACTGAACCTTATGAGGGATCGGCTACTTCCAATTTTGGGAGATTTAAGGTAAGGACTATCAAGGCTGATCATGAAACAACATTGAATACATAGCACTAACTGATTAGACAGCATCCTTACTATGCTCCCAAATAAGCTCATCAGACACAACTTCAGATAAGACTACCTCATCAAGTTTAGAGAGCAAGCTAGATACCTGATTACCCACCATACCAGAGACCTGATTATACCGCAACTGCATATCCCGTACCACTTGCTCACCACCACCTTGAACAATCTCGCTAATCAACACATTAAGGAAGGAAGCTTTGGTAAAAAAGATTTGGCAAGGAGGATTTCAGCGGGCTATCACCCAACCACTTTTGATGCCAAAATGGAACTCGAGCACCACTCCTAGCACACCATCTTATATCTCTATGAAGATAAGCTTTGAACAAAAAGATATATTTCCAAAAAACCGATCTAGATGCACTGGAGCTACCACCACCAATCCACACACCAAACCTATCAATACCATATTTAGCAATGAGGACCTTACACCAAAGTTGATATTTGAACATCAATGTACGCCACCACCACTTAGTCAATAGAGCTTCATTCATGACAGTCAACCTGTAAATACCTACACCACCTTCACTCTTGGGAGTGCACACTCTATCCCATCGTAATAGGTGGAATTTCTTCGAATCTTCAAAGGAATCCCATAGAAAATCACACATCATCTTTTCAACTTTCTTAACAATTATGGAAGATATCTTCAAAAAGGACATTTGATAGATGGGAAGATTAGCCATACACGACTTGACCATTGTAGCACGTCCACCAATTGATAAGTACTTGGGTTTCCACATATCCAACTTAACTTGCGCACGGTGGATGACTCGATCCCATACAAAGATAGGCAGTCTGGAGTTAAAAACTGGAAGGCCCAAATAAGTAATTGGAAACTACTCTACCTTACAACCCATAACCTGTGCCAAATCATTTGCTAAGCCTCCATTGCAATTCACCCTTATCAAATAGGTTTTTAAAATGTTAACTTTCAGACCTAAAACCACTTCACAACACCTCAAGAAGTTTCCTAAGTACTCCATATAATCCTTTTTTGCGTCCAGAAATAACAAAGTATCATTGGCATACTGCATATGAGAAATGACCGGTCCATTGAGTCCCACAGAGAAACTTGCCAATCGTCCATTATTGACCACAATAGAGATCATCAAATTAAACTACTCCGCATAAACAGTGAAGAGGAAAGGAGAAATATGATCACCTTGACGGAGGCCTCTGGAAGACATGAATTTTCCCTTGGGACGACCATCAATAAGAATTGAAAAGTTAGCTGACGAAACACAGCCAAAATCCACTTACGCCACTTCTCCCCAAATCCCATGCTCCTTATAGTTTCCATCAATATACTCCACTCTATCATAAGCCTTCTCCATATCAAGATTAATAACGACTCCAGGCTCGTTACACTCCTTCCTAGAGTGAATACATTATTGGGCAATTAGGATACTATTTGTTATAAGTCTATGATTAATGAAAGCAGTTTGAGGACATGAAATTGAACCACTTAAAACTCTTTTCAACTGCAAAGCCAATACTTTAGCAACAATTTTGTAGAGACTAGTGAACAACGAAATATGCTTAATGTCATATTGTTCCTTAATCATTATTAAGGCAATGAAAGTGCCATTTACCTCTCTGAATAGCTCACCCCTTTCAAGGAAGCTTCAAACCGTGCAGCTCTCCAGAAATCAACGACCAAAACCTATGAAAAAAGCAAATCGGAAAGCCATAAGGTCCTAGAGCCTTATCCCCTGACAGGGATAAAACCGCGGCTTTCAGTTCTTCCATTGACTTATCCACCTCCAAACCAGCCACCAGCTCCGCTGATAAAGTTCTAAAAGGAACACGAACCAAACGAGGAGTAGCAATAATACCAGATGAAAAGGCCTTATAGAAGTGCTCGATAATAGCTAAATTACGCATCTCCAAGTCATCTTACACTACCCTTGCAATAGTGATCCCTGAGATATCATTCTATCTCCTACGCGAACTCGCTATAGCACGAAAAAATTTGGTGTTCAAATCGCCCTCCTTTAGCCATTTCACCTGAAACCTCTGTCTCCAATATATTTCTTCAGAGGTGCGCAACTCTTTGAGGGATTTAATTTTTCCTACTCGCTCCCTACCCACTAAGTCAAAGAGAACACCACCATTTTGAATACGGTGATCAATAACTTGAATATCATCCAACAGTTGGTCAATATTAGCTCTTAATTGATACTTAATATCTCTCTTCCACGCTATTAACTTATGTTTCACAAATAGCAGTTTTTTATGCATCTGATAATCAAGAGAACCAAAGGTTATAACACTTTCCCAAGTCCTTCTAATAATATCCACTACACCCTCCTCTAATAACCAACCTCACTCCAACTTAAAAGGCTTAGGACTGCCAAACTGAGACCTCAAGCACAACAACAAAAGGTGTGTGGTCGGAGGATAGCCTAGGCAATGTTTTGACCAACGCCAAGGAGAAACTTGCAAGAAACTCACAAGACAGCAAGAACCTGTCAATCTTGGTCATAACCAAATTCCCGGGGTAATTATCCATCCAAGTAAACAAAGCACTTTGCAAAGGCAGATCCACCAAACTAAGACGTTGGATAAAACAGTTGAACAACAACATAGAATAATTAATCCTATACCCTTAGAAATACTCCTCAAGCCATCTGATTAAATTAAAATCCCCACCCACACATAAAGGTATATTCAACCCAGACAAAAACACCAATAAATCATCAAGAAAAACCGATTTTAGAGAAGCATCATTTGGGCCATAAACATTCACTAAACCCCCTACACAATTTGGTTTTGGACCTTCAAACATAGTAGCAATCCATCTTTCCCCTTTTAAAACCTCAAAACAATGCAAAATTTGAGGATTCCATAACACCCATAAACCCTCAGAAAGCTCATTAGAGTCAATCTCATCAAAACTTACTGCTCCAGAGCCCCAAACACATCGAGCCCCAACAAGATTAGGGCTGGGAAGTTTAGTTTCTTGTAAAATTACAACATTAGATTTAAATTTCGTAGTTAAGAAAAGCACATCCCTCTTACAACTAGCACCCCCTAACCCTCTAACATTCAAAGAAAGAATTGACATTAAGGAAAGTAAGAAGAAGAACCTGGACCTTCAAAATCAGGTACTGCCGTCTCAACATCAGCGCTATTATCACCATCATCCTCACCAGAGCCAGACTTCGAACTAACTTCAAATGGAGCTTCCACATTCAGTTTCGGCTCCCTAATAATTAGATTAGGACCCCTGGTCCTTAGCCTGCTAGAGAACCTGGAAGGGGCAGCAGACCACTTCCCTTTACCTTTGACAGAAGTATACTTCTTTCATTTGTTCGTTAGGGGACCTTGACTGCACTGGGCTTGCGATTTCTCCACATTCTCATAATTCTCAGTACCTTCACGAGCATCAGGAACACCCTTAGGCTTCGATTTGGACCTATTTGCTATACATACTCCATCAAGACCTACCTTCGTAGCATTCTTCTTCTCTTTGATTGCTTGAACAATCACACCAATGGGGACGTTATCATTAAACTCAGCTCCCAAATCATCCAAAATGGCCCCTATCTCTTAACATTTCGCATCATCAACCCCCATTGATCCCATTGGTACCACTAGAGAACGAGGGAAGAAAGCAATTGAGGTTGCCGGCTCCATGGGCACCAGTGTTGACAAGGGGTCTTCCACTCCATCATCTGCCAAAGCAGCAACAACACTGTCATGTACGTCATCAACCATTTCCGACGAAATATCCTCCGCGCTTTCTCCTAGTTCTTCCACCAAATCTTCCCCAACCCCAGATTATGAAGAGACAGGGAACCTACGTTGAGCTCCACTTCAGCCTAAAAAACAACCACCATGGCTTGCTCATCCACTTCCAAAGGATCAAAACGAGGTCTATCACCCACAACAGAGCACTTCTTTGCTCCTTTACGGCATGGGATAAATCTTAGTATGTCCGCCATCAAGATTGCGTAGATCAAAAGCCCAACCAACTGTTTAGACGCTGCAAAAACTAGAGAAACAGGCGGGGCAAGAATTGGGAATGGTTTTTTGAACCCTTGAGTTTCCTTTTCCCCAGCTGCATTTATCCCCGACATCACCCTGCCACTTTCTCAACTCTCACCGTCCTTAACCAACATAACTTTTCACCAACTTCATCTGGTGAACCCACGGTAATATGAGGTTTCGATATAGTCCCAGCATGATATCGGCTCTCCTCCGGGATCTTCGCCACCGACTTGACATAATTTACCATACAATCCAGTAAGCGCCTTACTGGAACCGATCTTTGCGTGATTTTAAAACATTTAAAAACCGACTTCCATTTCTTAGAATCACGTCGATTAGAATTAAAGATTTTTCCGCCCATTTTAAAATTATCCGACTGATAGAGCTCAAACTCCACTGCCAGAATTCCATTGTTTTGCTGATTCCACTGGAATCTTGTCGGAGATTTTCGCCAACACACCTCGGTCCAATCTTTCCCTGCACGTGTAGCCTCCACATTACCAATTGGTTCCACCAGACCTATAGGATTTACAATACTTTTGAGCATGTCATAACTATTTGGCACCTCAAAATTTTTTATCATCCCCATATCTATACTTTCCACAACCACGTCAATCAAAAAGCAATCCTTGCCCACCTGTAATTTGATTTGTCTTAGCCAAGGAATTCCGGCAATACGACGAATTTGTACCCTAGCGAAGGAAGCACATGAACCCCTCAGAATGTTATGATCAATATCATATAATTCACCAAATAAATTGGCAATATCTTTAAGCATTGCTACATCCCACACATGAAGGGGAACGCCCCATAAACGAACCCAGAACAATTCCTTATTGACAAAGGAAGAATGCATCGTCGGACTCCAAGCGATCAAAGTCATCATGGACCCACACACTCTATAAAACCTCTCCTTCCAAGCACTCACCACATCACGATCCGACTGCAGAATAAAATCCACCGTACCACTACCTAAACGGAAAGCCTCGGGCAAATATGAGAGGTTTCATCCTCTCTTAGCCCAATTGTATAGACCAAAAGGAGACAAAAGGAACCTACCACAATTCGCCGAACGCGAGCAACAACAACCTCAGAACCATTGAAAGTAACCTTTGGAATAAAGGACTTCATTAATCAACTAAAAAGCCTCTCTCTCTCTCTCACTCAGCTATGGAACTGGTCTATGTAGATCTATATCGGAACAAGACCAACAATTATCTTATAGAGAATACGCAGAGAGCCAAGAGAAGATGGGATAAAATAGAGTTTAGCTTTCACCTTTCAGCCCAAATGGAATGTTCAGATATAGTTGGGGACCCAAGTTTGGTACTTGTGCCACACAACCACAATGACTGCCCCTCAGTTATTTTATTTTGGCCCAATGATGCCTTAGCTGGCCTTAGGTGGTTCCCAAAATTTCAGAATGAAAAATCATCCCAAACTAGCTATTTTGATTTAGCAAGTAGAAGTAAGAGCATAACATACGTGCTATTGATATAATTCTTCATATACTCTACACAGTGAACTGATACATAACAACCGTCAAATTTTATACTGCACTGCTTGGGCTGGTGACCTCCAAACATGACTGTAGATGCAACCCATTTAACATGCCATGGCTCTGCCTTGCTCAATACACAGAGCCAAGAAGTTATTTACTCAGGGGCACAGTAGTTATTAAAGGCAGATATTTTCTCAGTCAACGCAACCCATTTAACCTACCGCGGTTAGCACGCGACCCGCCTAGAAATAAATATATAGTTTAAAACTATAAATAATATTTAACATGAGATTGGAAAAAGAAATAACTTTTAAAAACTAAAAATAATAATATATCAAGAAAACATTAAATGGACCGCCTATTTAGATGTTTTGTACCTCTGAACAATATATTGTAGAAATGTGGTCTAGCATGAGACAATAACGCATTTTTGAACGGTTAATTTTCAAGTTTTCAAATATATGTTGATCTACACTATTTTTGAAGCTTCAAACTTCATAAATAAAAATGAAAATATATTTTAAGGCTATCACAAATATTTTCAGTATTGAAACCACATTCTCGATACTATTTGAAGGTTGTCTCTAATTTGATTGTTTAGAGCTTAGGCTCTATACAAACCACACCCATTGTTCAATAAGGTAATTTTTAAAATATAGGCTCTGCACAACTAAATAATGGAAAAAGTTTATTTTTTGTAACTTTAAAATGTAGTATTATAGATGCACCTCAAAAATCTATTGAAAAGATTGTTTTAATGTTTAAAAATCCTATAATTGATCATTTCGACATCGAGATGTATGAATATGAAAAAAAAAAAATTGAGTTAAAAAAATAGTGTATCTTGCAACACATTATCTAGATCATCAATTTTCAAGATTTTCATATTTTATAGATCTACTAGATTTTAACTAATTTTTAAGTTTAAAATTTTATATTTAAATATAAAAATAAAATTTAAGATAATCTTAATAATTTTGTATACGAAAGTTACATGATATAACCAAATTTGGAGGTGTGTTCAAGTTTGCAACCTTCTAGAAACCACACCCCTGAATAATTGGCCTGGCTGAGCCCATCAAAACTATGTGCATGTAGAAAGAAAGAAAAGCTAAGTACCATTATTGCCCCTCCCATGGCTTCTGCAAATCTCTACCTCCAAACCTTAAACCATTTCAAGCCCAATTCCCTTTCTCCATGTCCAAAAGTACCCCCCTTCCCCTTTTTTAAACCTTATCAAAGAACCTCAAGATTACACTGTCTGAACAGAGCTAATTCTAAGGTTTTGAGGTCAAGGACTTCAACAAATGGAAACGCTAGAATCATGGGTGCTTTTATATCTCCTCCTGCTCCAGACCCATATACCAGAGGTTTTGAAAGTGGGGGTTTTGCAGAGCAAAGTTATTTGGGGGCTAAAGCTGCTCCTCCATTGAGTTGGGATCTTATTGGGACTTTGTTGATTAAGCACAGGCTGAGAATTGCAGTTTCAGTTGTTTCTTTATTGGGTTGTACGGCATGTATTCTTTCCATGCCTTTGCTTTCTGGTATGTCCCCCCAGAACCCATTTTGTAGCAAATTATTTGTTGTTTATGAAATCTAATTGTTTTTTGTTTTGTTTTGTTTTTTATGTAACTTTAGCTTCTGAACTGGTCAATATGAATGTGGCTAAGGATGTTAGGATTTTTTTTTTTTGGTTAATCTGCTAATTGTATTGGAAATTGTATTTAATGGAGTTCTTTTGTTTTGAGTAAAATTTCATGGTAAATAATGGATTCCTTAGAATACACATGGAACATCTTCTGCCGTCTTTTGTATATTGCATTTTGTCAATTTATTTTGAAGTTACCTATTTTTTTTTCTCAATTTATTTAGAAGTTAACTTTTTTTTTTAACATTTATAAGTAGGTGATAATGATATAGACCTTTTTCATGGAAGTTACAAGCTTCTCCTCTTTTAAGCTTGGCTATTTGGATTGTGCACTATTCACTCAGTTAGAATCCTATTAGTGTCTGATGTATGTTTCTTTTTTCCAGTTGTTGCTACAGGCCTATTGTTGACAAATTTCTATTTGCCAAACTGCTGACAGTGTTACTGAGTTCAATACACTTTTTACTGAATATGATTATCCATAGCTTACCTCTGCTGACAATTTTAATTGGTTATTTACTTATCTGTCACAGGAAAATTTTTTGAGGTACTTATTGGGAAGAGGCCGGAGTCTTTATGGGACGTGCTCACTAAAGTGGGAGTTTTGTATATTTTAGAGCCAATTTTCACTATTATTTTTGTCATAAACATGAACACTATGTGGGAAAAGGTGATGAAAGCCTTAAGAGTTCGAATTTTTGGGAGGATATTGGTTCAGAAGGTATGATTCCTCTATTTTAGCTTGTTAATAAGTTATGTATGAACCCATTGCATATTCTGGACCACACTGGGAAATTTTTTTATGTTCTCAAACATCATCAGCATTCAGCGATAATGATATCTACAAGGTAAACATGCTTTTATCAAACAGGAAAGCATATCACTTTGGTGCATAAAAAATGCCATTCTCATTACTGTGCTTTTTATACTGGATTCTTTTATCTCTCAAGGTTTCTGTCATTGCTTGTCAAGATACTTCTGATATTTTATCCATTTGCGCTTTTCCTTTCTAGTATAATTTGCTGTGTTGTTTCTTTGTGCAGGTAGAGTTTTTCGATAGATACAAGGTGCCATTTTCATCTCATCCTTTTCTAATCGTCTGTCATATCTTTCATTTCTATTTAAATAATACATAGGCACAAATTATAAATTGACAAGTTGTGATATCAGTTGGAAAGTCATCTAGTTATAACCTATATAGATTCTCCTAAGTGCAAACTACATTGAATTTTATGGTTAATTTGATGTATGGGATCTGTCATTATTTATTGCTCTGACATGATACGCATCTTCCAATGCCAAATATATGGTACTGAACTATGACAAAATTGACAATTAGCCCCAAGATATCTACTGGTTTCTTAGGCACTGACGATGATGATGATGATGATATCTACTGGTTTTTTAGGCACTGACGATGATGATATCTACTGGTTTCTTGGTGTAATTGGTTCGTTTGCTTGGATGTAACACATGCTAAAATTGGGAGCTCTACTTTTATTGCATGCTATTACCAGGATTTACACAAATCTTTTATTCTAGTTCTTAGATTGAAATATGTTTGCAGTTGAGGAGAGACAAACCAGCCTATTGCAAAGCATTTTCATGTTATTGTCATATTCAATCAAGGAACATAAAAGAGTACATATGTGTGTGAGATGGCCTTGAAATAAGCCCTTTCTCTCTCTTTCTCTCTCTCTCTCTCTCTCTCCCCCTCTCTTTCTATGTGCGGGTGTGTGTTGCTCACACATGCGCAGATGTGGGCATGCACATACACGGGCGAGTGTGTGCTTGCATGCATGTGTTTATGCATGCTTGTGGGTGTCCTCTCTATTGTCATTCAACTACTTGTCTGAAAGAATACAATTTATCCCTGCATATACCCAGAATAGGACTTATGTGCACCTTATCTTTTCTCAGGTCGGTGAGCTAACAGGACTGCTGACCTCTGATTTGGGTTCTCTGAAAGATGTTGTTAGTGAAAATATTTCAAGGGATCGTGGATTTAGAGCTTTTTCTGAGGCAAGCTACTATAAGCTATACAAATGTGGCTTGAGATTGCCTATTTTGACAAGTATGAATGCGGCATATCGTTGTTCAAACTTGATAGATATTCAAGTGTCCTGCCTTCTTTTTTCACTTCTATTTCATATGGTTATGCTGTTATCTTGGTGAGTAAACCAAAATAACACATAAAAGCAAATGCATGCAGAAATATGGTCTATGCCGGTAATAATATCTAAAAAATTTCAAAGATACAGATTTCTCCTCTGCAAATTGTGCTTCTGCTCTTTCTAATAGTTTCTTATTTAATTATCAATCTGATTTATTTGGATCTACAGTTGTCACTCTTATTAATTTATTTCTTCTTCATCTTTGTAGGTTATGGGAACAATATGCATACTTTTCTCGCTATCAATCCAACTTGCTCCTGTTTTGGGCCTGCTGATGCTATCTGTGTCGGGTTTTGTAGGTAAAGAATTTATTGCTTGGATCCAACTGTTGTTTTTTCTTTTTCCTTTTTTCCCAACTTTTTTTGGGATTTTCCATCTCTAATAATCATATAACATCTATGAACCAATGTAAGCATGTGTTTATCTATTGATCCTGTTTGTTCACCGTACTTGTATTTGAATTTTACTTATTCTTTTGTGTTTATCCTAATATCAGCCTGTTTACTTGATTGCTGATTCCTGCCCATTCCCCAATGTATGCATCCACATATAGAGTCAAGGCAGCTCTTTCAAAAATGTACTTTCTTTCAAAAATTTACTTTCTTTCAAAAAAATTATTCCTCTTTTTTATTCTATTCATGGTTTTTAGCTATGTACAAGCGTTCAACTGTACCTCTCTTCAAAGCTCATGGACTGGCTCAGGCTCGCATTTCTGATTGTGCAACTGAAACATTTTCTGCTATTCGTACTGTAAGTCATTAAACTGGTGATTGATTGCCTTGATGATGGGAAACTTGTTATATAACATGAGGAAAAAAGTGATTTAACCTGATGGACTGTGGAAAAACCATGGTCTATTGTGGTCATCACTATCCAGGTATCCGATGAAATGATGGACGGCGATGGAGCAAGCGTAGGAGTCACAGAAGAGAACATGGCCCCAATGATGGATCCCACTGTCTCCATCGCTATCTGTAATTTCAATGGATGGTGGCGACCGAATAGGCCATGGTTTTGCCATAATCTGTTGGATTTTTGTAAGGGTTCCCATTACTTTGACGCTGATTCTTCTAAATTTGATTAATTCTATCATAGGTGAGATCCTTTAGTGGTGAGAAACGACAAATGTCGATGTTCATTAATCAGGTAAAATTTCTAGACTTCCCAAATTGCCTAGTGTTCCCTAAAGACTAAAATTTACAAGTGTTCCCTAAATCATTACTGATTAAAGTTTCATTAATCATACACGAGAGAATCATTGATGAGTAAAATATTCAATATTTTCTTCCGTGAAGCGTGGCAGATTCTTCCTTACAAGATCAGTGGAATGAAACTTGGAATCCTGAAGTCTGCAAATGAATCACTGACCAGAGTCATGGTCTATATATCTTTGATGGCTTTATATTGCCTCGGTGGAAGCAAAGTAAAAGCAGTAAGTATTTTTGGTAGTGTATATGCCTTTTAGAACTACTTAGCAGTGAGTATTTTTAGTAGTGTATATGCCTTTTAGAACTACTTTTACTTGTCATTGGGTTATGAAATAGAAACTCCATATAAGGCGAGGCATTAATTTCCTGCAGAAGTTATGCGAATTGATCCGAAGCTGATTTAGTTCATGCAATTGAACCTCCATTCTTCTCTAAAAACTTCTGGAAATTATGCTATAATCCTCATGGTCATGAAATCCATACTCACGTGGGTCATCACCATCTAATCAATGTTTGAGAGTGGTGGAGAGAGACCAGGTGTTACAAAAGTAAAAGTGAAAGTAATTATAAAAACAAAACCCAATAGTTATCCTCCCAAAAGTGCTTTTTGACACCTTGCCCAAAAATCCAGTAGGCTCAAGTGATGGGCTTATCTTTGGAAAGCCTGAATATCCTTGTGCCCAGGCTTTCTGTTTCCGTGTTTTGTGTGTTGGTATTTCTTTTTCTTATCTTCAAATGCATAGGAGTTATAAATTTAAAAGTTTAATGCTTACAACATGAATTTCCAGGCATTGTGCATGCAGGCTATGGTTTTAATGATTTTAAGTTTTTTGAAGTTATATTATGACATAGAATTATTAAATCAGCCTGTTCTCTTAAGAAATATTATACATTTTTTGCAGGGGGAGCTTTCTCTTGGAACCATGACCTCTTTCATTGGGTACACATTCACTCTAACCTTTGCAGTGAGTGAGCAACTCTAGTTACGCCTTTGTGCTGAATCTTCAACTTGCTCATTTGTACATTTAAAGTGTTTCATATGGTCTTGTTATTTATTTGGTTGAAGTGTTTCAGGTACAAGGATGTGTTAACACACTAGGAGATCTGCGTGGAACACTTGCAGCTGTAGAACGAATTAATTCTGTATTAACTGGGTCTGAAATTGATGAATCATTGGCTTATGGTCTGGAAAGAGATGCCCAAAGAGGAAGCCTGGATATTGGTAATCTTGGTTCCTTATACAAGGATGGTGAATACCTTCAAAGTCCAATCACACATTATAGGTTGGAGAAAACAACCTCCAGTGGCTACCATCTTGCTTGGTCTGGTGATGTTTGTCTTGAAGGTACATACAATTTGTTCTCATTGTTAATGTCCTTTCTTTTTCAAAGAACTATAATTTATTGATTACGAATAAATTATTTCCTAATCAAATGCCTTGTACTTTCTTTTTGGGATATATCTCACCTATTTTGACAATATCAACTGGGAAAACTACTTTACAATCCAATGGATAATGGAAAACCATAGTGGGCAGTCATGGAGAGAGAGTGGGTACGATCCTGATATGCCCAGATATGGATATGGATGTGATTATATGAATACATATGCTGAGAATGGGAACACGAAGTGGCAGTCGTTGAAATCCAAGACGTGGATACAAGTACGAGTATCCTATCTAACACATCAACAAATATATTTTCTAGTCTTGTGTAATACACACATTTGGTGCATCAGACATTAATACATATGTGACCTTATCATAATGCATAATATATTGATATTATATCCTATTTTGTGTTATATTTTTTATAATTATCTCATTTTATATTTGCAAGTGCAACATCCAGTATTAGTACAGTGCTTAAACAACACAACACGCGAATGTTAAGCATATATACAAGAATCTGTGCATCACAGGACCTACCATTAGGAGATATATCCTGTTTGGTGGATGCCACTTTCTCCATCACAACTCATTGTTTCATTGGGATGGTGGTGATCCAAGTGGACTATTGACCCTAAGTCATAGTCCATTTGATTACAGTATACTTTTCTTACTGACTAATACAGTTTACTCATTTGGGATTGCAGATGTGTACTTCTCTTATCCATTGAGATCTGATGTCGATGTCCTCAATGGTCTGAACCTAACACTAAAATGTGGGACCATAACAGCTCTTGTGGGTCCGAGTGGTGCTGGGAAAAGCACAATTGTGCAGCTTTTGGCGCGCTTTTATGAGGTATAGTTGTGTACTTTTAGATTTCTTCTTTTAGTAATTAACTACCACTTCTATTATGGTGAACCAATCTAGTAGATATTATGTATTATATTTGCAGCCAACCAAAGGTCGCATAACAGTGGGTGGAGAAGATGTCCGGGCATTTGATAAAAGTGAGTGGGCCCGAGCTATCTCAATAGTGAATCAGGTATTGCTTCAAGTTAAAATTATGATACACATTATTTTGATTATTAGACAACTTGGAGAGTAGTTCGTTATTATTCCAAAGTTTGACTATAATCTGGTTTTCAATCTTGAGCTGTACTTTATGCCCTTGGTGTTTTATCATATATTTAATGATATATCCTTTTCTTTTCCTTTTGGGTATGTAATGATCCTTTGAGAGTCACCCAGTTCAATGTGGGAGCCACTTAATGTAGCCAGGAATGCTCTTACAGTTGATCATGTGACATCTGGTGCCGATTTTAACTTTCTCTTTTATCAGGAACTTGAAACTTTTCGATCGGTGTCATTTTCTTTTTTGGGTAATGAACATTGTCATTTTCTCTTGCTATCTTGCTTGCAGGACCCCATCTTGTTTTCAGTGTCGGTTGGAGAAAATATTGCATACGGGTTGCCAGATGAGGATGTCTCTAAGGAGGATATTGTGGAGGCTGCAAAAGCTGCAAATGCACATGATTTCATAATCTCTCTTCCGCAGGTTCTCTCTCTGTCTGTCTCTTTCTCTCTCTCTGTCTGTCTCTTTCTCTCTCTCTCATTCATTCACACACACACACACTAGCTGATAACATAAACATTCTCTATCTCATTAATAATGTGCCTCCATGTTCTTAATTTTTAAAGCATATAAAATGGATTATAATTGTTTTGCAATATTTTGGGTCAGATTTGGTTTAGGTCCATGAGGTTTGCCCAGAGTCACTTAAGAAATGTCTATTTGAAATAGAACTCTTTTTTTCTTCGAAAAACAGATACAGGTATTTTTTTATACAAATTTAGATTTGATAATTGCTGACATCCAAGGAATATGGTCTAAAATACATTTTCTTGTTAAGAAATTTATTCTTTTATGAACTTTTTTTGGCTGAAATTTAGAATCAAAATTTGGGATTTGACCCCGCATTCTGTATAGAAATTTCCTTAAGCTTGGTATGTGGGCTTTTGGGGAATTTGTAGACCCATTACTTTCTCCTATGAATTAGTTACTTGAATAGTTCTAATTACTGCTTTGTATTTTTCTAAGGGCTATGACACACCAGTTGGTGAACGTGGGGGCTTGTTGAGTGGAGGGCAGAGACAGGTAAATGTGGGTAAATTTGCTGAGATAACCAAAATTGAGGTATACCAACTAACTCTTTTCTTGCACAGAGAATAGCCATTGCTAGAGCTCTCCTCAAGAATGCCCCGATTTTGATACTTGACGAGGTATGTTCATGCAAGCAAATATTTTTTTGAAGTAAAATCTATACATATACCACAAGTTTTAGAGTAAAATACGCAAATGACACCTCTTAAAAGATTTAGATAGCTGCCACATTTTTAAGAAAGTGCTGATGAAAGCTGCCCCTTGTATATGAAAATCAATATTTCCATGTACTCTCTCTCCTGATTAGAGAGAGGAGGGGCTGTCATGGCAGCTGTTCCCCCTTGGAGAGAGAGAGAGAGAGAGAGAGAGAGAGACAGATGTGGGCAGTAATGGTTTATTGGAGCTCTGTTCGTCCCCATATAATGCATGTCATTAGAGAGAGGAGTTGCAGGTTTCTCATTTAGATGGGTACGTTGTAATTATAAACGTAGTACAATTGCCTTTGTTTTTCGTATAAAGCGGCTCTCAGTTTTGTAAATTTCTCCTGAAAGGCAGTAACTTTCTCTTTATCACTGAAACCGATGGCATTTTCTTAAGGGATAGCTTACCATAATCCTAGTCCACTAATTGCCTTCGTTTTTCCTACAAAACGGCTCTCAGTTTGGTAAATTTCTCCTGAAAGGCAGTAACTTTCTCTTTATCATTGAAACCGATGGCATTTTCTTAAGGGATAGCATACCCTAATCCTATGGACTAGATGAAGCCACAAATCATGGAAGAAGCATAGCCCACTTGGTTCATGACCTTCTAAAGAAATAATGGATGGTTTGTAAAGAAGCATTGGGTTCCCGACTCCGCTTCCATCACATCATCCAATGGACTGTGGCTTTTATAGTCAATTGGACTATAGAGTAATATCCGTTTGTTGTGTCTTTTTTATGTTCCCATGTTCATTAAGGATTAGCACCTGACATGTGTTTGCATCATGGGTCCAGGCCACCAGTGCCTTAGATGCAGTGAGTGAAAGATTAGTCCAAGGTGCTCTAAACCATCTAATGAAAGGGAGAACCACGCTGGTCATTGCCCACAGGCTAAGCACTGTCCAAAATGCACACCAGATTGCTCTATGTTCACAAGGAAAGATTACGGAGCTTGGGAGCCACTCCGAGTTGCTAGCCCTTAAGGGTCAATATGCTTCTTTGGTTGATACACAGAGGCTTGCTTTTGAATGATGATGGCTGTGTCGGCTTATAGTTCTTAATGGAACAAGGCATGTATCGGTAATATTGGCATCGGTGTCGGCTTATAGTTCTTAATGGAACAAGGTATGTATCAGTAATATTGGCATCACCTGTGGCTTTCTTTTTTGTGTTTCATTTTTCACTATGTGTAGAAATAGCTTAGTTTCTTTGAATTCTTCTTACTATGCAAGCACGGGTCTATGCATGTACCCACCGATTGTATTAGTTTGGAAGAAATTTAAAATATGTGTAATAGACATTCATTGAGTTACGATATAATATTTACAGAATTCATCATTACAAACATATGAGAACTTATGACCTCATTGAGGGTATGACCCTTAATAGAGCAAAATGACAGATCACAATTTGTATACTTGACTCCAATTAGTTAGGAAAAGGCTTTGACAATGATACAGATAATTACAAATATCTCTCTTTCTTTTTGCATTTAAACTACGTTATATATGCTCTATCTCACTCAAGATCAGTTGGAGAATTTGTATGTAGGCTCTATCCTTTCATGTTAATCTCTCATCTTTGGGGGTGCCATCTTTTCTTCTGGGATACTATTCTGGATCTTACATAATATCTCCTTTGGTGTGTTTTAGAAAGAGAATAGTATATTTGAATGGTTCTCTAGCTTGGTGGGGTTTTCTTTATGGATGTGGTTTGTAGAAGGATGAGGCCCCAAACAATCAAAGTAAGGCACGCATTCAAATTGTTTCAGTATTTAAAATCTCTGTGATAGCCTTCATCTCTAATTATAAAACTTAAAGCTTTAAGAAATAGTGTAGATTGAGCATATCTATGAACGTTTGAAAATCTTGAAAATTGATACTCTAAACAATGCATTACGAAATGTGCCATTCCAAGACTTGAAATCCATTTTTTTTCATGTGAATCGAGATGACTGATTTGAGGATTTTTGGGCATCAAAGATTCTCTTTTAATGAAGTTTTTAGGTGCGCTTTAATTTAAAGCTTAAAAAATAGTATAGATTGAGCAGAAATATTTGAAACTATTGAGCATTGTCAGCCTATATAATGCATTATAAGATATACTACTTCTCGAACTTGAAATCTATTTTTTTCCACCTCTATATATCTTGAGGTCGTGATGATCAATTTGAGGGTTTTTAGATATCGAAACTTCCTCTAGTGAATTTTTTAGGTACGCCTTCATTTGGTTGTTTAGGTCCTCACCTTATAAAAACTTTTCCTTGTTTTTATGGCTTTGTCTCTCTCTCTCAATGCTGACCCATATTGTGGATTTTCAAGTCCTTCATCTGGTTGAGCTCTTTTATAGAAGCCTGGGGCTAATTTCCTGAGTACAAAGTATACATACACTGCTGTTGTATGTTATGTGGTACACCATGGCGTCAGGCCAGGCACATATCCACCGTCCATCAATCGAAATGGATGGTAAATACCCCCATGGTGTGCCATAGAGCGTACACCATATATTTAAGCTACAGTCAAGATCAATAGTTTTATTACTAGAATGGCTATGAATGCCCCATGTTGTACCATACCACACATCATGGTGTGTATATACACCACGCATGAACCTGACGATTGCCCTATAAAAGTTTGGGAGACTAGCAAAGAGAGTCTCCCGTCCACATGATGTGGACAGTAAGAAGGGTGCACAATTCCCTTCTTACTGTTCAGATTCACCATACAACATCTATCGGTTCAAATTTAATTTTATATATTTTTATTTAGGGTGTAGTTTCTATAAGGTTGCAACTCTAAACAATCTAATTAAGACGCATCTCCAAATTTTATCATAATATGTAATTTTTGTGTAAAATTTTTTTAGGGTTATCTGATAATCTATTTTCATATTTAACTATAAAATTTTAAACTCTAAAAATGGTTAAAATCAAGTAGATTTATAAATATATGAAAATCTTGAAAATTTACGGTCTAGATAATGTGCTGCAAGATGCACTATTCTTGAAACTTAAAATCTTTTTTTTTTAATTTTTTAATTTTTATTTTTTCATATTCATACATCTCGTTGTCGAGATGAGGGTTTCTCAATGTTAAGACAACATTTTTTAATGGATTTTTGAGATACATCTGGAATTCTAAGGTTGCAACTTTATATAAACTTTTTCTTTTTATTTAAAATTTTATTTTGCCTGAAATTTAAGACATATTATTTTAAAAATAAAATAATTGGCCAAATACCCTCAAGTAAGGATATTTTAGTTAATTTATTTTATTTAATATATTATTATTTATTATTATTATTTGGTGCCCAAATTTAAAATATATACATCACAAATTTCAGGTAAAATAATTGTGAAATTAAAAATAAAATAAAAATAAAAAATAAAGTTAATTTTCGATCATTAGATGCCGTATGGTTCAATGTGAACTATTGAATCTGCTTGTGCACCCTTGAAGCGTCCACGTATGAGGTGGATGCTATACCATCCCTTTGTTGAGACCCTTGTCCGGAAAAATTGGCAGAACTCCCCTTTAACCTGGAACAGTTTCGTACAAGTATTTTCAAAAACTCTTAAGGGCCATTTGGATACCTGGAAATATATTGTTTGTGAAATATATTACTGATGTAATAGATTACTGCCTAATACATTACCCACAAATAGACTGTTACTTGTTGGGAAGTATTTAGATGCAACTTAAGAAATGCATTGATAGTGTTTGGCTATGTCGGGAAGAAATATGGAAAATGTATTACCAATATTTATCAACACTTGCCTATAAATTATTATTTTTTTCTTTTTTTTGTCACAAAATCTCACTGAAATGCGGAATTAAAGTCATCATCATACCATTCCAAAAATATTTTTCTAATAATAACATCATCACCATTCCAAAAAGATTTTTCTAATAATAACATCATCACCATTCCAAAAATATTTTTTAGTAATAACTTATTTTGCATATCTTTGGCACTTACATGGAATCAGATGTCTTCTAACATGATTAGATTAGTTTCAACGTGATAAGTCATTGAAATAATATAATTGGAATAAAAATAATATGATTGGAATAACATATTTTTATTGTGATAAGCCTTATCCACACCAAAATAACTTGTAAACTAGAAGGTTTGGTAATTGCAATAGGGTTTATCCATACCAAAATAACTTGTTAAAGAGCGAGGGAGGTATGACCTTATGCATACCAGTTATTAGGGCTCGAGAGAGAGAGGATACGTTATTAGGGCTTAAGAGAGAGATGAGACATGCTTAGAGAGGGAGAGACCATCTATGCAAATCAATTAGTTATTAGGGGGGAGAGGCCATCTATGCAAATCAATTAGTTATCAGGGCTCAAGAGAGAGAGGGCGGGCTTAGTGAAAGAGGGACCATCTATGCAAACCGGTTATTAAGACAAACATGTTATTATGGTTCTAGGGTTTACCAGTAAAGAGAGTAGAGTCGTTTCAGTAAGTTACTCAATAGGGAAAATGACAGTTTAGCATGTTTTAGGGTAAATATCTCCATACCCCCTATTTTTGTTGTCTATTTCTTAGGAGATCCAAGGATTTAGATTATTTTTGGCTACATAAAGTCTCTATATTTTCTATCTTCTAACCTCCTAGATCCATTTGACCATGTATTATTGTCCTAAACAATTTAGGAGACCCAAGGATTTAGATTATTTTTTGTTGCATAAAGTCTCTATGTTTTAAATCTTTCAACCCCCTAGATCCCTTTGACCATATATTCTTGTCCTAAACAATTTAGAAAATGATTCTTTTTATTCAAAAGCTAATGCCCTATTAACCTCTTGACCTACTTCGTATCTCTCTCAAAACGCTCCATCTCTCTCTCTCATATTCCAATAGTAGAGCCCACCTTCCCCTCGTCGCTCTCTTGCCATTTTCTCTCTCACTCTCTCAAATACCCAAATTGTAGAGCCCACCTTCCCCATCGTCTCTCTTCTCTCGCTTTCTCTATCAGAACCGTCTCTCTCTCTCAAATACCCAAATCGGAGAGCACATTTGATTCTCAAATCCAATATTTAGAGATACTGTTTTTTTATGGAGAGAGGAAGAAAGAGAGAGAGAGTTATCTATTTTCAATAATTAAGGCATTTTGAGCCCATTGGTTTCAGAGAGTCGAGCTTTTTTGTATAAGGAACTGGTGCGTTTACTTTTTTGCATAAAGAATTGATACTTTTTACCTTTGGTTCAGAGCTTGGGCCTTTTGTTGTCACTTTAGTATGAAAATTAGGGTAGAGTTACTTGTTTGGGAAGAACCTAAGCCTTTTGTTGTCACTTTAGTCTGAAAATTAGGGTAGAGTTACTTGTTTGGGATGCACAAGAGTAGAGGTGAAGGAGTTGTGGGAAAAGGAGTTAGTGTTAGTGTGGAGGAGAAGGATTGAGAAGTGTTTATGTGGGGCTATTTTCCTGGTGCTTCTCTACAAAGAGCTCTTATTTCTTATTTTTAGAGAGAGAGAGAGTTCTGATGGTGAGATAAGAGAGAGACAATAAGGAGGGTGGGTTATGCAATTTGGGTATTTGAGAGAGAGAAAGTGGAGAGAGAAAGAGAGTTATGTTAAAGGGAGAGAGACGATTCGAGTGTGGGCTCTGCGCTTGGGGAATTAGAGAGAGACACACATAGGTTAAGAGGCTAAGAGGTTGGAAGATAGAAAACATAGAGACTTTATACAGTCAAAGAATCTAAATCCTTTGGTCTTCTAAGAAATAGGTAACAAAAATATGGGATATGGAGATATTTACCTTTTTTAAGGGTGGATATGGTAGAGAGACATGCGCCCAATATTTACCCAAATTACCTGTAAAGATTCCCAACTGTCAAGCGCTTAATAAATTTTTCATCTCATATCACCTGTAAAGATTTCTCAAAGATTACCCAAGCGTAATAAATTTTTTATCTCATATCAAACAGTGGAAATGTCATATTCCTTTATAATCTATTGTCATGTAATAGATTTTCAGATACCCAAACGGCCCTTAACCTCACTTTAATACCCATATAATAGATTTCCATGTACCCAAACGGACCTTAGCCTCACTTTAATACCCATAAGAATTAAAAAAATCCTCTCAATCCCAATTAGATTATGGTAGGAATTTGATCAAATTTCGAAAGTTATTGAGAAATAAAATTATCGGGAATATGAAAGAACGAGAGGAACTCAACTTTCTTTGAAGTGTTTTAACGCTCCCGTCTCGATAGAAGAGATACAAATAGTACTCGCAATAATACTCCCACAATACAGCCTGATTAATAAACTTTTTCTGACTCTCTGAGTTGCACACTCAAAGATTCGCTTCAAATCAGAACGCTTCCTTCCCGTCAATTTGGATCACCTTTATAACTCTATGTCATTCTTCACCTCTTCCTTTTATGTGAGTGAGAGAATAAAAAATACAAAATAAAACTTATGAGATGAGGTGGTTAAAGAGAGTAAAACAGGGTCTTGAGGGAAGAACAGTAGTAAGTGGCATAAAGTCATATAAAAAATACATGGGTGAGAGATTCATAATTAGGTTAAAAGATGATGGTTCACATATACAAGAACAAAGTAGATTATCGAAAACAAAATAACAAAATGGTCAAAAATACTTTCCAACCTTTTCTATTATTTTGGCCATGAATACTTCTTTTTATATTTTATTATATTTTTTAGAAAATTTGGAAACTACCTCTCGTCACAAACTCATTTTTTTTATAAAAAAAAACAGTTACTTTTTTAACCGTTGTGTTTTGTCAAAATTTACCTTTAATATTTTCCAATTTTTTGAGATTTTTTTATTTCTTTATTTTTTTAATAATTTTCAGATGCTAGAACACTCGATCCTATTTGGACCAAGTTACTTAGACTCAGGCGAGTATTCGGCTGGGGGCATGGCCAAGTAGTCGACCCGAGTCAACTTTTCCAACACCGATAAAAACTTCGCTATCGAGGCTAAATACCCAAGTTGGAATTGAATTTCAGTTTCACCCCTCTCAAATCACCCTTATGGGGCTAAACAATCTTACAAAATCATTAAACAAGTCTAATCATATTAATAATAACTATTGAAATTAGTTTAATGGGAAGAACATTAAAAGTAAAATTTTCATTTTCATTTCCTTGAAATACATCTTAAAAAAAATATATAAAGAAAATATCAAAAGTGCTCCCATTCAGAATTGAAACGTACAACAACAATATTTTTTTGTTATTAGTGCTGCTTGAGTGGGCTGAGCAAATCATAAAAATACTCATATTTATTCAGAGTTGCAATATCAAACAAAAATATATATTTATTCAGAGTTGCAATAAACAAGTGTTCTTTTATTATATGGCAGCTCCTGTTGCTAACCTGAAGTAACCAGCTATAATCATTTCGGCCATTAAGCAGGCTTAAATTATCAAAGTCTCCACTTGCTCAGTGGACAATTTATTCTATTTAAATGTGGGAATGGGGTTGGGTCAACCTTTGTAACCCATTCTTCTGGACCCGACAGGTCAGGTTTGGTCCTTTTGTCCTTGACCTGACTTGGGTTAGTCTAGGTGCTGCTTAGATCTTGTTGAGTGTCAACCTGACCCAACCCTGGCTGATATATATTAATATAAATACATAATAATAATATTAAGTATATGGTATATTTTTAGACCTAGACCAGACCCGACCCAACCCACGAGTCCAAATGCAACCCATAACTAGTTAGGTCAGGTCGGAATTGCGGTCGACCTGGACACCTACCCAACCCAACCCATATCCATTCCTACCTAGGATATAAATTGCACCGACCTAAAATTACATATACATGGTGCCAAAAAGATCCCAAAAGAAAGAAAATTTAAAATTTTATTTTATTTTTTCATACTCATAATCACCTTAGTTTAGATCATAAATCCCTAAAAATTTAGATCAAAATTCTATTTCTAAGATAAGTTGGACTTTAGATCAAAATTTCATTCCCACCCAGGATATAAGTTGGACTTTATTTGAAACTTTTCTATATAATATTTTCAGAAAATTATGGTATTTAAAACTCTGAAACTTAGACTTTGGATATTTTGAGGTTTAAAAAGCCGGAAATTATATCTGAGAACAAAATCGTATTTAGAGTAAATCATAAAGGGTAATTTCGACCTTTTTGCCTCCACTTTTGGGGGGAAAAATAATATCTGAACGTGTGCCCTTCTTTTTCCCCCACTTTCCCCCTCATTTACAGAGGTGTTTTCAATTCACGGAAAGCACGCGATCTTGAAAAAGTCTCAGCTTTGTTCTGTATTTTCCCTTTAATACTTTCTAGCTATTTTGTGAATTAAATTATTCAATTTATATATATATTTTTTGATACTGTGTTGGTAATTGATTTCTCCTGATACTTGATGTTGGATTATTCATGTGAATTTCCTGATACTCGATGCTTCTTTTTGGAGTGTTTGTTGACGTTAATTTCTGTTTATCGAATGATTTGTTCGATTTTCTTATTCGTTTCTCTCAGTTTTTAGTTTTGCAATGTTTCATTTGATGGATTTTATGTGGCGTAAGTCATGTGAATTTCCTGATACTCGATGCTTATCTTTGCTGTGTTTGTTGATGTTAATTTCTGTTTATCGAGTGATTTGTTCGATTTTCTTCTTTGTTTCTCTCGGTTTTTAGTTTTGCAATGCTTCATTTGATGTATTTTATGTAGCGTTTTTTTTATGATTGCAGAAAGTAAATTTCATGGGATTCGTTGTTACCCAATCAAGAATATTTTTCTTGGAAGACATTTCCTTTCTCAATTTCTCATATTAAGTAGATAAATAATTTTATTTCAAAGAAGTGGGATTCAATGCAAATGTTACAATGTGTGTGTGTGTGGACACGCATGCGTGCATGCGTGTGCATGTGTGTGCGGCTGCCTGCGGGTGTGTGTGTGGGTGTGGGTGTGCATGTGCGTTTGTGAGAACACCCCGGTGAGTTTTTATAACACTTGCTAATGGGCCAGAAAACTTTTAAAAAGGATCCTCTCTATGGGGATTTGTTTGATCCCAAATTTTCTATTTAATACTCTTGGACGTAGTGAATAATTTCTAAAAGAAAAAAATTGAAAAGAACATAAAAAAGGGATTTCATTAAGGGAGAGAGAGAAAATTTGGTGAACAGCCGTGGTCCATTTCGGATTTAAGCCACTAAGAATTCAATTTTTTTTTTTTTAAATTGTTCATCTGGTGATGATGAGAACATTTACAAACTTTGGGGTTGAAGAAATCCCCTCAGCTAGGTTTTTCAAAAATTTTGGACTTGTGAGTTAATGATAAAGAAATTAGCTCAAACGAGTGTGTGCGTGTACATGTGTGTGCATGCGCATGTGTGTGTGCACGTGCCGAATGGTCGGCTTGGATAGCCATGTTCACTGACAGGGTGGGGGCATTCTCATCATATTATTTGTGTGTGTGTGTGTGTGTGTGCGTGTCTATATATATATATTTTTATGCATGTGTGTGTGTATTTTGCACTAGTTTCAGCGCCCATGTTCCCCAATTTTCAGCTCAAAGGGATTTATAGAAAGAATTTTAAAATTAAAAAATACCCCTGCACATTGTCCGTTGGATGTGCTCAAATCAAATATGAGCTGTCTGGCCTTTACTATTTAATAGGCCAGCCGGCTTTTAAACATATTTCCGGTGTGTGTTTATGTGCCCACACGCGTGCATGTTAGTGTTAGTGTTTTTGAACTTGGAGAAAATTGGCAAATGATGGTTAACAAACAACATTGGCAGATAATATTGTGTGTTCAAGAGGCTTATGGATGAAGAGAAAGGTGTGAAGGATGCATTGCATTCTTAAAGGGTTAAATAAATGCTTGTGAGCCTATTGAATGTCCTGATTCTTAGAGGGTTTTTAATTTACTTTATTGTTGAATTGATCATTAATTTCAATCCCCTACTGGAAAAGGAAGAAATGAATACGGTATTGGCCAACAATGCTCACTACTGAAAACACATAGACAGAGCTTTCTTTGGTTAACTTAGCTCAATTGTGAAATAAATTTGTGCTCATATTAACCTATTTACTTTTGAATTTAGCTTAATGGCTTAGCTCGAAATGCAACTCTAGTTAAAATTGAATATGTTTAAATCATGTTCAGTTATTTACTTGTGCATATGAGTACCTTTCATTTCTGAATTAAGAAATTGTATTAGAGGGTCAATGAATTAGTGATGTCATAAGAGAGAATCCTAAACCCTTCATAGTCAAGCCCATCCTAGATAACCCATTGTGAGCGAACAAGGTTGCGGTTCACTGTCTTATCTAAAGTGGTGCTTATTAGTCTCAAATATGTTGAATCTCTTTACCTTTCATCATTAACTCATCTTGTTCAAGGAATATGGCTTGAAATGATCTTGCTATGTAGGTTCATTTAGCAATTAGCATAGCTGACTACCAGGACATATTTAACACTCTTGCACTTCAGTAGTCAACCTCAAGGACTAATCTATCTAAAATTTAGTACATTCACTTAGGTAACCCACAATGTTGCTAGAAACCGGGCTCCTTACGTAGTTATTAAAGTAGTGTGGGAGTGGCTGCATAGGGTCCTGATATGGTATCTTCTTGGTAACCACCTTTGTATAAATATTTCCTTTGGCGTCACCTTTTTTCAAGATGAATCATAACCTATCTCATTAAGATTTGATCCTTATAGTGCATTCCATAATAGACACACATTTAAGAATATATATTTCACATACATACTCTTATGATTATCAACTAGAAGAGAGAGATCACAATTACTTTGATCAGTATTTTTTTTCTTTTACTTTTCTCAATAAAGCTTCAATCCGTATATGTTACTTGATGCAGTGAGAAAATATTTATGTTTGACCTTTATAGGCTAGCTTTTCGTGCTTGTGGCATCATTTTGTTTTCACACTTTTGGAGAATTATGTGAAAGCGGTCTCATTATTCCTGTGCTGATTCACTTAAACTTCTCATCAATTTCTTTTTCTAGTTATATTGAATTTCACATACATGCATTTGAATTTCATGAAGTAACTTCTCTAAAAATTACATATCTGCCTTGGTAGCCCATAATGTTTCCGAGAAACTGGGTTCATTACGTAACTATTGATGTAGTATGCTGATAACTGCATAGTGGTCTAATTGAATATTTTCTTCATAACCATTTTTATGAATTTCTCCATTGTTGTCAATTTAATTGAATTATGTGTTATCTCATTATGTTTGATCCTTGTAATGCATGCTAGCACAGAAATAACTTATAAGTGCCATGTGGCGAGACTTTCATGATTATTAATTCTTAGGGACATATATCAATCAGTTTCTTTGTTTTTCCTTTTATTCTTTGATAAGGATTTTTTATCCATATGAGTGACTTGATGCAAAAAGCAAAGATTCATGATATATGTTTATTACTGTGTAGCTTTGGTTGCTTGTTACTCTTTCAGATAATTATTCACACATAGTTTCTTCTTTCCATAGTTTCTTCTTTCCTTTATTTACTTAAACTGTCATGAAGGTTATTTTCTGGTTATAGGAAACTTATGGTGACATTTGTCTCTATCTAATCTTCAAGCAGCTTTGAGAAAAGTCAATAATGGCACTACCCCCTTTTGATGCTGAAAGGGCTGAATCATCTCGACAACATGTTGTAGCTCTTAACACGCAATTTGCAAGGTCATCATTTGGTCTTGGATGATATTCTTTTCTGCTTTTTTTTTTTTGGATTCATTTTGGTTGGGATCAAATATCTTTCATTTATTTAGGTTATGGTTCCAGAATAGTAGCATATGAAAAGTGTCTTGGGTAGTGATTTCAGGTGTTTTGTAGATGTAGCTTCTTCAATACTTTTTTGTTTGAGAAATAAATAAGATTTTCCACATATTCTTCTTTTGTGCAAGTAAAGTTTAGGTCCTCCAAGAGATGCTTTTCATAATTTGAGGTTAGTAAATTTAGTTTCATTGATGAAGTTATTGTATGCAGGATAAAGGTTAAAAAACATTTTTACTCCTAATGCATAGCAATGATATGCTAGAACTGATGTTTTGGCTCATTTTACTAAATTCACATTTTTTCCTTTGAATATTAAGCATCAAATTTCCTTGTTTGGAATGAAGGCAAGGTATAATATAATCCAATTAGCTATCGAAATATCATCGTCAATTGGGTCATCTCTTTAATAAATGGGGATAAAGATAGTGAGTTTTTCAGGGGAAAAAAAATGTGGACTAGAAATTGGGGCCCATCATTGGCGGTGTATTGGTTTGGTGGTCCTGCTCTCCATTTATAACCATCCATCACTTCAATGAACAGTAATGACCCAATGGCTTATGATTTTCCATAGTCCATTTGTGTTTATGGTAAACTCTCCCTGGACTGAAATGGACAGAATTTGCCATTCCTCTCTGCTTATGCGAGCATATCTGGTTTTGATCAGTGTTTAAATTTGGCTGCTTTTCGGATCCAGAGAATTGTCTAGGATCATGTATGTATGTGTGTGTGTGTGCGCATGCACGTGTGTGTGTCTGTCTGTGTGTGCGTGCTCGCATGTGTGTGATGTGTGTGCTTGTGTGTGAGTGCGCACACAAGTGTGTCTGTGTGTGCGTGCGTGTGTGTGGATAGAGGGAGGGAGGGTGGTACATTCCCTCGTCACTTAGACTTATGACAAGCTGTTAATTCTTGATGAGCAGCTGGGTGCAATCACAGCTTAAAAATCACCCTGATGCGCTGTGGATGGATGGTGTACAAGACTATATTCGTCATGCTTCACGTATCATGGTAGATTCTTAACCATGACTCTCCTATTTAATCTAGAATTTAAGTCATCTACTTTCGTTTAGAAATATGTCCAGAGTATGGTATACTTGAGATGATACCCCTTCTTTGTATGTTTTCCATAATGTATTGAAACTCTGTACTCTATCACCTGTTCCATAAGCCTTTAAAATTGGGCAACCAAACTTGTGCATCTTACAAAGTTGAGGAGAAACTAAAAGTATGTAGGAAGAGGCAGTAAATAAAGCGAAACAATTGATCATAGTTGAAAAACATTGAATGAAATTTAATGATATAATAAAATTAGTATATAGAGATGTTCTTAAAATGGATGATTCTACTGTCTCTACTGTTTTTTTAAAACTGAGTTTACTCTTCTCAACATGGTTAGTTTGAGAAGAATAAGTGAACCCATTCTACCGCCTTTTTCGAACTGATTTTACTCAATTGCATAGTTCAATGTGAGGGTTCTCATAAGATGATTGACATAACTTGATTGGCTGCATTATAATTTTGTAAATGCCTTATACTATTTTGTTAATTCATTTTTTCTTTCTAAGCTTTTTCATGGAAAATGTTGGTTTTGCATAAAAACTTCGTATGTAAATATATCCTTGATCCTGAACCATAAAATTCAATAACCTTATAGGAGGAATTCAGTGATATAGTTGGTTGGCTTAGAGAAAATGCAGCAGCTGCCAATGGTGTTACTGATGCAAATAAACTGACGGCTAAGAATAGAGTTCTGCCTGAAATCAAGACTCAAAAATTGCAAGCACAAGTTCCCAACACGAGTGGGTCCAATCCAAGTGGTCCATCTATGAGCTTTGTGAACCCTTGGGGTGCTCCTCCAGCATCAACCAATCAAATTTCAGTTTTTCCAGGTATGTAGTGTGATAAATAATATACTTGTACTATATTATGCATGTTTTGTTCATGAATACTGCTCATGTTGGTTTTCCTTCTCTTTCAGGAACTCAAAGTGCTACTCTTACTGCAAGGGAGACATCTGACAATGTGGACGAAGGTGACACAATGCTGATCTTGTTCCCTTATTAATTTAGGGTTTGAAATATGCTTATCTAATAGTAGAAGGCGTTCACTTTTACTTTTGCTAATTATAAACGAGGATCTTACTGCAATAGGCTTAGCATTAAAAAAAAAAAAGATCTTACCCGCAATGGACGAGTTCCCTGGTTGTTTGGCCAACAATGGTCCAAGAATTCTGAATTTGATGTGGATGGATATTTTTTAAGTATGTCTACATTGTATGACATTTTCCTTAGAGTTGGTGGTTATTTGGGTTCTACACTTTGCACTGTATACATCTCTATGTTTCCAAAAAATAGGAAATTTGAAATTTTTCTGTCAAGTTGCCCATGCCTTTTTCTTATGGACTCCGTCCTTATAAAGATGATGTGAAACTGATGCAATTCCGAGTTCCAGTGTCTAGATTACATATTGAATCACCTCTTGTTGGGTAACAAGGAATTTTCTAACTCTTTCTTGGTTAACTTGGATTTTTCACATCTTTAATGTTTTTTTATTTTTTATTTTGAGAGAAATGGATACTGTTTTTTTTTTGGTGTATTTGACGATCTAATCTCGTTGTTTTAACACTTTCTAGGTGATGAAGTGGAACAACCAAGTAGCCCTTCCTTGAAGAAGACTGAAGAGCAAGGAGTCAGAGTGGTACATGAAGTCAAGTGCAAGTTATATATAAAGGTATCTCCTTAGATGATGATATTGTGAAATTACAAGTGCAAGTTATATATAAAGGTATCTCCTTAGATGATGATATTGTGAAAGTATGTTATTTCAATCAAAATTGAAAAGCTTGAATTCTGGTCTTGACTTGATTTGGTTCAATCCGAGTTGACTCGAAAGTCTTATTTCAGTAAAAATTGAAACTTCCCTTAAAATTTTCTGTTTTTGATAAGACTTAAGGATTGTTCGCATCCTATAAAAAACTTGGTGAATCTTGTGAAATCATCTTTATTAGATTTTAATAGCTTAAAAAGAATTTCTCATTAGTTGTTGGCTGATACCATTGTGTTCACTAAAATATCTGCAGCCTGACGATCCAGTTGAGAAGGGATGGAAGGATATGGGTATGGGTCAACTTTCTATAAAATGTGTTGAGGGTGCTGCAAAAGCTACGAAGGAATCTAAACCAACAATTATAATCAGGAATCATGTATGATTTACTTTTTAAACTTCATTTCAACGAACGATTACAATTATGAATCATGTATGATTTACTTATTAGTTTTTAGACTTCATTTCATAGAATTAACATATCAGCAGTTGCATTGGAGTTATTTTTATTGAAAATGGTTCTCAATTTTTAAAACTATCAGCCTAAGAGTATGCAATGTGGTTGTTTTGATCACCACTTGCTTATGGAAAGTTGTTTTTCATGCTTTCTAAATTGGATTGTATATTTCACTTATGCTTGTATCATGTGAATTCATAAGTTCACATAAATATCCATGATCCAATTTAGTCAAAATGTGAGCCAGAATCATCATTATCATCATCATAGCCTTTTCCCAATTAATTGAGATCAGTTACGTGAATTTTGGTCCTCCATTCTACTCTAATAAAGGTCATACCCTCAGTGAGGCCATAAGTTCTCATATCTTTTCGGATTACTTCCAACCTTGTCCTTTTGGGCCTACCCTTTACCCTTTTCAGTCCTTCTACTTTAACCGTCTCGCACTCCTAACAAGTGTTGTACTTGATCGGCTCCACACATGGCCAGCCCACCTAAGTCTACTCTCTCTCATCTTATTGTCTATTGGTACCACACCTAAATTCTCCCGAATGGATTCATTTCGAATTCGATCCCTTCTTGTTTTGCCACTCATCCATATCAACATCCTCATCTCCGTTACATTCATTCTATAGGTATATTGTTTTTTGGTCGTTCAACATTCCGCCTCATAGAGCAAAGCTGGTCTCACAGCTGTCTATAGAACTTGCCTTTTAGCTTCATTGGTATGCGGCAATCACATAAAATTCCAGTTGCACCTATCCACTACGCCACCCAGCTTGAATTCTGTGTGCGTTATCTTCCTCAATCTCACCATTTTCCTAGGTTATCGACCCAAGATATTGAAAGTGCGGTCTTTTTGTACTTCCTGGCTGTCAATCTTAACTACTTCCTCGTCACTACTCCTACTATTACTAAACTTACATTCCATATACTCTTTCTTAGTCCGGCTAATTTTAAAACATTTGGATTCTAGAGAATTTCTCCAAAGTTCTAAATTTGTGTTGATGTCATTTCGGGTCTCGTCGATCAAAACTATGTCATCTGCGAACAAAATGCACCACAATACATCATCTTGTAGGTGCCTAGTTAAGTCATCTAAAACTAAGACAAAGAAGCACGGGCTCAATGCTGACCCTTGATGTAGACCTATTGTCACTGAAAACTCACTCGTCTCTCCACAAAATGTAAGCTAGGATGTGAAGACAAAATACCGCAACCTAAACGGGACTTTAGTTTATAGATTCCTTTGTATGATGAGCTCTTTTGCTCCTGCAAAACCAAGCTCCCCTGATCACCAAGGGAAATATGAAATCCTGTAGCATAAAAGTAGTCTTTGAACTCATGAGAAACATGTACTACCTTTCAATGGGGCACTTGAAATTAGAGTAAGAATGAATACAATGGGTAGTACTAAATTTCATCTAATAACAAGGATTGATGTTTGACGCTTGGAATAGGCCCATCTACGTATGCCTTTACATGCCCATAAGAATAAAGTCTTAATCTAGAGACTGGATGATAGTACCAAATTTCATAATAATAATAATAAGGATTGATTCTTGATGCATGGAATAGACCATCTGTATATCTTTACATGTCCCTCAATGAATTCAGCATATTAATTTGCCCATAAGGAATAAAATCTTAATCAAGAGACTGGAGAAGGTTCCCATCCTTCAATGTGAGCAATTTCAAAAACCTGTTTTGTACGAGGAACTTGAAAACTTCAGTCAAGACAAGGCTCTATAACTCCTAATTTTGCTAGTTGTGTTGAGTCTTAAAAAATCCAGCCCAGCCCTATAATTCCTAATTTCACTACTTGTGTTGAGTCCAAAGTCCTAACAAAATCCAGCCAGCCCTATAATTTGGCTTGTTCGGCTTTGGTTCAAGTAAACTAAATTGACTGGATTTTTCATTCCAAGTCAATTCAGTACAATTCAGGAGGACACAATCCCTGAAACTTGTCAAATATTGAGTGTTTTACTTCAAATATTGAGCTGGTGATTTTTTTCTAGCTCACTCTTTGTTTCAAATGATCAAGCCCCTTAGAGCTATTTTATTTGTTGGAGGACAAGGATGGGTGTTTTGGGCCGAGGGTTTAGGTGTTTATTGTCCTCTCCAAGAAAAACGAGGAAATGTGAAATTTTGGTGAAAATGTTGATGCCCAAACTTAAAACACAAATTTCAAGAGGAGATGAATGATGGCTAAAACTAAATTGAAACGTTTCAACAAAGATAGTTTATCAAAGTGAAGGAATGGGGTTGAGGTCAAGGTGGTACTACCACCTATGACTCAGCTACCGGTCTCGGTTTCCATTCCTACCAATTCTAACCCCTTTCGAAAGCTACTGACGGCTTCAAAAATTTCTAACCCACTACTAGCAGTTCATCATCATCATCATCATTATAGCCTTTTTTCAAGTAATTGGGGTCGGCTACACAAATCTTGGTTTCACTATTCTGCTCTATTTAAGGCCATACTCTCAATGAGGCCATAACCCACTACTAACAGTTAATGTAAAAAAAAAAAAAGGTTTTACAAAGTGAAGGTTTCAAGGAGCTGATTGGTTTATGAAGCTGTCTTCTCAAGGTTGACCTGCAAGGTATTCATCAAAAATATTGCAAAGATGAACATGTAAGACCCTTCTGGTCTGATATAAACCAAGTTAGCAGAATTGGAACTAGTGATTTGTAATTTGAATGTTTAGTAGCTTATTTGTTACGTGGCTTTAATAATTTTCATTAGAGCATAATTATTTGACAATTTTCCTATTTTAATTTTCCGTTTTTAGAATGAGAAAAATTTACATTTATAACTTTGCATTAAACATATTTTTCAGTTGGCTTTGTGTAGATTCTACTGCAGATACATCATTCAAATATCCAATTTAACAGGATGTTATTGGTATTTTCTGTTTTTCTTTCTCGTAACTTGATTACAGGTTGGGAAAGTGTTGCTTAATGCTTTGATTTATCCGAGCATCAGAATGAATATTCAAAAGAACACTCTCGCTACAATATTCCATACTTCGGTAATATTCCTAGAACTGGAACACTCAATGCTATTTTATTTCTATGTCAGTTGATGCAATCTTTGTACCTATAACACACACACACGAACACACACCCCCACCCACCCCAAAGAAAAGTGCAGAAACAAGAAAAAGATGGCTTTTACAATCTGAAATAAAGCCATATCTTTTGGGGCCACTTTTTACTGGATCATTCTTCATCCTTCTCATCTGCTGTCCCTTCTTACTTAATGTTAAAGATGTTTCAACTGAATACGTTAATGCAAAATTTATCATACAGAGCCAATGGGCTACATAAAACCTTGTTTGTAGAGGTTAGTACCGTTCAATAAAATGATGAGTGGTGACGGATAGAGAGTAGGACCCATTAATGAGTTTTTCCTTGTTCTTGTAATTCCCACTTTCTATTATTGTGCATCATCTCACTAGGAGATGACTCCGATTGAATATGGTTTTCCATTGTCCACTGGAACATTATGCACTTCTATCTTATGCTGAGCCTAATCTGAGGTTGCATGTAGGGTGATGGTTTCTCTGGTGGAACGGAAACAGGTAAAGATAATGATATTGTCGTAGCTCGCACATACTTGTTAAGGATGAAATCTGAGGAGGAGACAAATAAGCTTGCTGAAGCCATCAAAGTGTACACTCCAGTGCTTGAATAATCTCTCATATGGGTAAGTAACTTAACCGTGCATAACTGATCTATTTTAAAGTTCTCTTTGCTTTTATACTTCAATGAGATCTAGAGTTAAGTTTTGTGCACCTACAATTTTGTTTATGTATTTATGGAGAATAAGTTAAAGTAGGGGAAATTCAGACCTTGGGATGCTTTTTATTATCATTTTTGTCTTGAGTTCTTTGGTTTTTGGATTATTTGAGGTTTTCCAAATGGGAAAGTATCCAATATATGGAATGAGTACCGTGAAATGTACTCATACCAGCCACCATGCACCGTCTGAAACTAGCGATGGACAGTGAAGATGAGCCCTTGTCCCCGCTGTTAGGCCCGTATGGTTATTCTACAGAACAACTTCTCATTTCCACTGTCCATTGCTGTGCACGGATGGTGGATGGGCAATTGAGAAACCTTGCACTATAATCTACTAGAGCTGTGGAATATAGAATATGGATCCCTCCAAATAGAGTTTAATGGTATGAGAACAATGTAGAATACATGCAAGTATTGTTAGCAGTGCACAAGGTTGGTAATCCGCAGTCCCTTCTTAGTTCTTATTAATTGATGGTAGATATGGACCATTGTCCTGCTTTCAAGTCCATCAGAGGAACAACCGATCACATCCGCTATCCGTCGATAAGTGTGCATGGGGGGGTAGCCTTGTCTAAGCACCCAAAATTATATTCATATGTAGTGTAAAGTATATAAATCCAAATTATTGGGGACTTGATACTATTGTTGGTGTGATTACAATAAATGGTACTCATATGGAATCCATCATCTGTTTGGGTAGTGGAGTGAGTAACCATCCCCACTTAAAAAGACGACCAACTTTAAATGCAGAGAAGATGTCAACTCCACCACCCAAAGGCAAGTGAGGGTCTTGGATGTTGGGTCTGAGCACCCAGCACTATACATACATTGGTTATAAAATATTTTTCCAAATGAATAAGGAAAAACATTTCATAGTTTGTCCCTTGGGGTAAAGTATTCAAACCGACATCCACCGTCTATATAATTCTACCAGGACAGTGGTTAATGAGTTGTTGCTCATCCTCAATACCTTCCCTTTGTAACAAGAACAGTTGTTCAACTCCACCGCCTATGATAAGTATGGATTGTTGATATTCGGTATGAGTACCCGTATATTATACTCATATGTAGTAAACAGAAAGTCCCAATGAATAGTCATATGTTGCATGAAAAATATTCTAAATTGAGTACGAGTATAGGATGGGTACTTGGACAGAACATCCACCATTGAAGACTATCCAAATATAGTGGATGATGAGCTGCCTAGTATTTTGGCAAGAACATTACTCAACTCGGTCATGCAAGAAGTATGAACAATGGATATTAGGTAAGAGTACTTTTGTACCACGCTTTTTCATGGTATCTGGTCCCTATTAAACAACTCTTAAGAATATTACCAGACACAAGTTTTACCTCATTAGAACTTGTTAGCTATAGCATTGGCAATGGATAGTTGGGGGCTTGCTGTAAAACATGCACGTATAAAAGGTGTTGCAGAGACATGCTTGCATGAGATGGGGATTGTTCCACTTCATATGTATTTACACATGCAGGCATCTCTTGGATGCGTGCACTCTTGCATTTTCTTGCATCTGAACAAAATTTTGCTTTTGCGAAGTTTATGCATGCTTTAAGAAACCTCGTCTGTTGGTTATTATTAGTTTCATATGTCATGCTAGGATCAGTAATTAAAAAGTTGATCTCAGGTAGGGACTTGTCAGGGTCTAGATCCTGAGCCCCCAAGAGTTGGGCCAAGAAAGTTTTAACAGGAGAAGTCCTAAAAATTTATGTAAAACCAGGAGGTTCTGGTGATTTGGGAGTTTCTCGACTCAAAATTATCTGGCTCCTGATCCCATCGGACTCAGATGATTGCCAAGTCGAGATTAACATTTTCAATGTATAGAGTGACACTGAATCAAAGCACACCATGTCTTGATGGATGGTGAGGACACATTTGTAAACACTGCTGAGAATACCACTTGCTGCTAGAGTCTGTTTGTTACCATACCACTTGATAAGTTACTTGCCTATTGTTTTTGGTTGGTTGAGATTATAAAACAAATTATTTTTTGGTATACATTAATTTATTCTCTTTGTTACCTTATTACACAAATTTCTAAACACTTGTCGAAAGGACTCTCTCTCTCACTCTATCTCTCATAAAAATGAAACTTATGTAAGAATCTATGTAACTTGGACACGTGTATCTATGACCTTTGAAAGTTGTTGGCACATCAAGAAAGACATATTGTTTGACACTTTAGAAATTTAAACACACTATTTTAGCCTTTTTCTTGAGAAAAGTTCACTTTGAAAGAACTTAACTTGAAATCCCACCCAGACTCCCCTCACGTTGAGTGATGTATGGATGTGCATGTTTCAATGGCCAATTTTGCTGTTCTTATTTCTGATATGCGCATCGTGTTGTTATGTATTTGTGAGGATCCTTGTAGACAACTGCTGGGAGCAATGTTGTTAAATTTGCTTTTGGCTTCGGTCTTCAAAGCGAAGCAAAAGTTGTAGCTCAGAGAGAGAGAGAGAGAGAGATTGTTGGGTAAACGGAGAATTTACATCCTAGTAATTTGGAGTTAAGAGAGAGAGAGAGAGAGAGGGAAGGAGGGAGAGAAAAAAAGTAAACTAGAAAAATAATAGACAAGAATAAGGGTGAGAGAATATCCATCCAAAATCACAAGACTCGAGCATTTCTTCTTTTCTTCTCTCTATTTTTTTTGGGTCTAATAATTATATATTTATAAAAGAAAATAACCTTAAACCTAATTTTCTTCTTAAGAAATCTGAATTAATTTTAAATCCTAACCTTTCATCCTTTATTTGAAAATAAACTTTTTTGCTCTATCCATCAATTGTCTACAATTAAAAAATATACAAGTGCCCTCATAGAAAACTAGAAATCCAAAATAATCTCTAAGCTGTTTATTAAGGTGTTGAGAACAAAGAAATTGCTAGATGAACGGAGGAAATGTATTGTGGTACCTATTTACAAGAACAAAGAAAGCATACAAAATTGTGCGAATTATCGAAGGATCAAACTTATGAGCCACACCATGAAGCTTTGGGAGAGAGTAATCGAGTAAGGATTAAGGCAAGAAACAAGTATATCAGAAAACCAATTCAATTTGTGCTAGGGAGGTCAACAACTGTGGTTATTTTCCTACTTAGGCGATAGAGAGAAGTTTAGGATGAAGAGAAAATCCTACAAAATAAAAAAAGTACCTATTAAATCATTCTTTTGGGGTGGGAGAAGTTCAACCTCGAGCTTATTGTGTGCAATATATCTCTCAAAAGCTAATTGAATAACCAATGTAGTCTTATTATTTATTGATGTACTTTGTATTATTTATTAGATTAATCAATCACACTTGATGTGCAACATGTAGTGGAACATTGGGATGCGAAGTATAGTTTTGATTTCATTTTTAAGTTTTTCATAAAACTTGGGAAGATTAATTTTGATATCAACATTTTCTCAAAACATATAAGCTCAACTGGTAGTGGAGTTTGATTAATCCTTGCGATATTTTTTAGTCATTGCAATCACTGAATTATTTCACCAATCATTGCAACCTAGAGTGAGATTTGGTGTCGGATTTATATGATTGTGAGCACCATCTTGTAAATGAGCAATATTTTTTAATCATTGCAATCACTTAATTATTTCACCAATCTTTCCACGAAATGTGCCTATATCTTCTTGAATTTAGTGGATTTGGCTTGGACTATCTTCCATGACTTGATTTATGTTCTATTTAATTTGTTGATTCGCAAGCTCCACTGTAGCATACTTCCTAAGCCGCAAGAGTGAATTTTGGTGGCATTATGATTTATAGACCCTTCTGTAGCTCTGATAGCAATTGGCGTGGGGAAGGAGTGGGAAAAAAATAGCAAACTAGAAAAATAAGCACAAGAATTAAAATGTGAGAGAATATACTCTCTCTAGGGTTTGCGGGGAGTCTAATCTATTTTTTTTTCTTTTTTCACAAGACCCTAAAATATAACTTCTCCCCAATAAATTCTAATCAGTATTAAATCCTAACCCTTTATTTTCTAAAAAAAAAAAAATTTCAGTTCTACCCAGACAATTCTCTACAATGAAAATGACCCACCCCAAACCCCAAATCTAAAATCTAGAACTAGTAAACTAAAAACATTAAAAACCTTTTATATCATACTTACTTCCATGTAATTTGGGGTGAAAGAGAGATTACATCCTCGTAATGTGGGATCTGAAAGAGTGATTTCATCCCCTCCAATTTGGGTTTCTAAACTAGAAGACTCATCTACAAGGTTTCCCGAGGGAGTGCAAAAATGCTCCTAGTAATATTTTTATTTTAGCAAAAGACTTGTATAAAAAGAAATACGTTTATGTAAGGTTGCAACCTTATGTTGTAGAAGTAAGTGTACCTCAAAAATCCTATAGGAAAGAGTGTTACTGAAATTGGAAGACCATCCAATTGATCATTTCCACCTTGAGATGTATAAATTTAAATAATAGAAAGAGAGAGAATCAGGTCCTAAAAATGTTATATCTTATAACACGTTATCTAGACCATCTAATTCAAGATTTTTTAAATGTTTATAAATTTACTCAACTTGCACATTTTAAAATTTCATGATTAGGGTTGAACATGGATTTTCAAGTCATTATAAGGTTTCCTATATTGGAACTATATAATTCAGTAAAATTTAGAGGTGTGCCTTATCTGTACAAAAAAAAATTAAAAATAAAAAAAATAATGTAGGCAGAAACCTCACCCATTTAAACAATGGTATTAGGTTAGTTTTTTAGGCTTTATGGGATTCCTCCATCCAAACTAAAATGTCTAGAAGTCCGTGTAATAATTTGTTGAATTATTGCTAATTTATAGCCTATAAAGAGTACTCCCGCATGAGCACGCTATATATTACTCCCTAGGTCAAAAGAACTGCTGGATAGGATTTTGAAAAAGTTTTGGGATACATTTCACAGTCACCGGAAAAAGAACCGAATGAGTATTTTAAAAAAGAAAAAATTGGATTTTCGATTGCTAAATACTTAGATCTGACCCTTATTGGACGGTTCAAAGAAATTGGATGGTTAATAAAAAGTTAGTTTCGACCATTTACCTTTCAAGGTGGACACAATTAATCTTGACCATTGGATGTGAAATTGAGTGGCTATATTTATTTCATTGATCAAGCTCAATATTCAAAAGAATTTTTTTTTGACTTTGTGGCACACTCAAGCTATTAGATTTCACGGCAGATTGTTACAAGTAATTATGACCTCTTTATATGAAAGGCAATTAGTATCATTGTATACAACCCCTAATAAATTTTGCAGTTCTGAAAAACTCATGGACACGCTCCCTCAGGGAGCATATAATTTCAGAGCTTATATGTTGTCATTCTTTCATACAATAGTGTAGGGAAAAGGCAAAGGTTCATATAAGGTGCCAAACTTATACTATAGAAGTAAGGCACTCCACAACAACTCACCGGCAAATGTCGTTCTATTGCTGAAAGACCCTCCAATTAATCAAGATATATGAGTGTAAAAACAAAAGAAGGATTTCAAGTCTTAGAAATAGTATATCTTGAAATGTATTAGGTAAACCATCTATTTTCAAGATTTTTTTAAGTGTTTGTAAATCCGTTAGATCTACATTGTCTTTGCAACTTTAAATTTCACGAGTAGAGATGGCAATAGATTTTCAAACCATCACAAAAATTTGCGGTATTGAATCAACATCATTTAGAGGTGTGCCTTGTTATGATTGTTTAAGTGGTCAACCTTATACAAACCTTATGCAAAAAAACATGAATAGGCTTCAGGAGGTAACAAAGATTTGGGCATTTAAATCAGCAATGCACTCTGTGGGAAGGCCAAGAAAAGCATTCATGAGAAAATCATGAATAGGATCAACAGTGGCAACCCCAACAAGCCTACATTTCCCTTTATCATCCATCCTCTCTCCTTTGCCATTTTTAATTACTCCTTTAGCCTCTTCAGTTGTTAAAATAGTCTCCACCATTAGAGCTGGGGGTCTATACAAGCTCCCAGCAGAGAAACAGAACTTGGCTCTAAATTCCAAATCCACCTGCAGTAATAAACTATACCCATGATCACAAAATTTTAGAGAGAGAGAGAGAGAAAGAGAGATTGGGTATGTCCTAGAAACTTAAATGTGTCAGCCACTGAGCTGAAAGTTTGAAGTCCATAACTGTGTGTGAGAGAGAGAGTTCCATTATGTAATCTAGTGATATTGAGATAGAGAGAGAGAGAGAGAGAGAGAGAGAGCTTGGGTTCTATCCTCAGTCACTAGCTGCAAGTTAGAGAGAGAGAGAGATTGGGTTCTATCCTGTCAGTCGCTAGCTGCAAGTTGGAGAGAGAGAGAGAGAGAGAGAGAGAGAGAGATTGGGTTCTATCCTGTCGGTCACTAGCTGCAAGTTCAAGGCTCTTGTCTATAGAGATGTGTGTGTGTGTGTGTGAGAGAGAGAGAGTGGGCCTCACCTTCCCAGTTCCTTCATTGATGATCCCATCAAATTTCTCAGGAACTATGTCAATCTTCAAGAATGGTGGCAAAGGCAAGCCCAAGAACCTGGTGGTCCCATAATTCAGTGGTGGAATATAGAGAGAGCCAATGTCAAAAGAGACCATTAACTCATTAGAGGAACCATCACTACTTTTTCTTCCTTTTCCTCTACCTGTGCCCCCCTCTGCATTATAATCAAAATTGGGGTATCTTGATATCCCAAGCTTGCTATCTCCAAGAGTTTGAAACTCAACTTTGATGGTGCCCTCCTTTTTTGATGGATTTTCAGTAATTGTGGAGATGGGTTTTTCTGAATCTTGATCATATAATGAAAAGAACTTGGTTGTGTAATTTCCATGCTTTTTTTGTGTTGGAAAGAAGGGTGATGGAATTGCTGTTAGGGGGGATTTGCAGAGCATTGTGGTGTGGTTGCAGCTTTTACCTTAATTCTTAAGGAGTTTATACTTTCTTTAGTACTTGTACATATGGAATGGGATTTTGGATCTTTCTGTGTTTTACTTCAAAGTGTGTGGTGGGGATTTTTCATTTCCTTATCTTTGATATGGTCGTAGAAGGTTGGAGTGCTGATTCTAAGAGGAATGAGAGTCATGGTGTTTATTGGACACCTGTGTTGCCCCTTGCCAATAGAGCTGACAATGGACGCGGACCTAACCTGGGACCCGAGGGGTAGACCTGATCGGGTCTGGGTATGGGTTAAAAATTGGACCTAGTGGGTTGAGTCCGGCTGAATCCCATATCACTTTTTCAGATCCGGGTCCAGCTAATGCTACCCCTATTTGCCAATAGCAAATCACCAAGATAGTCCATCCATTTTTTACAAAGGAGGAGAGAGAGAAAAAAAAAGAAAACTTAGGAGATGCAAAATTGGAGAGAAAAGGGAAATATAAAGTGTAATAAAAAAGAAAAGGAAAAATATCGGTCAAACCACATAAAAAAAAAAAAAAACAATAAGGTGGCTAAATCCATAGATTTACCAACAAAATAGTTCATTTCAAAGATCTTTTAGCGTAGGTACCTCTTTTACGATTTTATTGGAAAATTTCCGAACTTAACCAACTTTTGGATTAGGAACTGAGAAGTAGCAGGGACAATTGGATAAATTTAGGCTACCTAAGTGAACTAATGCCAATGATCAAAATACCCTTGCTTAATAACTTGATCTCTTTCTTATTTCACACTCCAAATCCAAAATATTTTTTTTATTAAAATCTTTGGAACATCAAATATGCAAGAGTCGGACTTGGGCCAAGACGGTAGAGACTAGGTTTTCATAGCACAACTTCTCAATTTCCATTCGTTTGTATCCTTGTCCAAAAAAAGCATAGAATAGGCAAGGTATTTGGATAATTTGGCGAGCCAGATGAAACAATTACCCCTACTTAATTTAGTTTGTCAATTCATAATATAATTTTATATTATTTTTTATCAAAATCTGGTATATTTAACAAGGAAAATTGTTTCATGCAGGTTGGCCCCCATTTCTATATATGCGATCTAGGAAGTGTAAAGCATCCAGCTTAAAGATGGATGCAAGTTGGTGTTTCATCTAAAAACAATGGAAACTAACGATCCAAATGTTTTTTTACTAGAATCATTATTTTTTAATTTTTAAAATTTATTTATTTTTCATATTCATGATCTTCATGTTAGAGATTACATTTCTTTAAAAAGTAAATCTTAAAATCCATCTCAAAAATAGATTTATTAAGAGGCCCGCATTTCTACATATGCTTGGCTGTATAAAAACTGGGTCCTTTTAACAATTTAACTCAATTAAGTAGTCAAATTATAAAAACAAAGATTAGTAAAATTCCCAATAAGAGATGAATAATTTAATAGTTTAATTTTAAAATACCCACAAAAACACATGTTAAATTGGAGTACCACACGTTAAGTTGGAGTAGTTGCAAATGAGCTAAATATTAAATAATTCTTCCTCTTAAGATTATTTTTTTAAATTTCCCTTATAAAAATAGCCCTGCTTATTCTAAAATTAAAATCCAAAATAGGAGAATTTGGGGATTTTTTTATTATGAAGTCACTGGAGAGGTGTATAAGCCAAAGGTCTTTTCAAAAGTAACAACTTTCTTGCTAATTCTATTGCCTTAACAACGCCATTGATTTCTTTGAGGAGGTGACTATTTTATTGACATTTTACAAAACAAAGAATAAGAAATAAGGGCTTCGTACTATCGGGATTGTCTACAGAGAAACTATTTATCTTTTGTACATAGAGATTACAATAATTATTGCCCCTTAAAATTCAGAATGGGTGGTTGTAAGAGTGTCATTGAATAAACATAAAGTTTAAAAAAAAAATTTCTCAGATTTCGTGACTTATCTCAAGTCGTCCAATTTGATGTTTAATGAATGAGAATGATTGTGACCTCCATGTACACAAAAACAAATGGTCTCTTTGTAGACAATCCCAATACTATCACCATTATCTTTAATATTCCAAACCAAAAATTTTAGGGGGGATGATACGAAAATTAGTGAAAGTTAGTAAGCCACCCATGTTTTGGGTAGGACAAGCCAAAATTATGCATAATGAAAACAGAAGCCCTGAGTAAACTTTTATATATTGCATGTAGTTGTGTTCAATTAAACAGGCAAAAGGACAACTATTTGCCATAATCTTCTCTTTTAAGTATGTAATGTTGTAAATAAAAGCTAGCTTGATCATTAAAATATGGGTGCAGTTTCCAGACGGACACCTCCGCGAGTGTAGAGGTACGGTGCCTTTCAAATTTTATTATGGTACATAATTTTGATATACAATGTTACGAGGATTATCTCAAAATCTACTTTTATATCTAATTATAACATTTTAAATATAAAAAATGGCTAAAATCAAGTAGATCTATAAACATATGAAAATCTTAAAAATGGACGGTGTAGATAATATGTTGTAAAATCCACTATTTTTTAGACTTAAAATCTTTTTATTTTTCATAATCATATATCTCGATGATCAATAAAAGGGTTTTTCAACATTAAAACTACCTTTTCCGATGGATTTTTGAGAAGCATCCGTAGTTCTACATTATAAGGTAGCATCCTTATATAAACTTTTTCCTTAAAATACATTCTAAAAAAACCTTTTCTTTAAAGAAAATGCTTATATAAGGGTGAGGCCCTAATCAATCAAAGAAAATGCTTATATTAGGGTGAGGCCCTAATCAATCAAATTAAAGCACACCTCAAAAATTAACTAGAAGAGGTTGTTTTGATGCCCAAAAAACGTCAAATCGATCATCTTGACTTCAAGATCTATAGACATGAAAAAAAAAGGATTTCAAATATTGAAAATAATTCATCTTTGTAATATATTTTATGAATCGTCAATTTTCAAAATTTTCAAATGTCCATGCTCGATATACACTATTTTTAAAGTTTTAAATTTTATAATTAGAAATGAAATAAAGTTTTAGGCCACCATAAAGTTTTCAATACTGAAACATCTTTTAACACTATTTGAAGGTGCACCTTACTTTGATTGTTTAGGGCCTCGGCCTTATACAAACCACACCCTTTACTTAATAAGAAACATATGATTACTTTCATGAAATAAAGAACAGTGATGGGGTTTAGCCTCTGGGCCATGAGGTCCATGATTTGAATTCCACGTTACCCAAACACCAATTTCTTTAGCAAGTTATCACATCATTTCCAATCATGATCGGTTTTTTCACTGAAACAAAAGCCATTTAGCCATAGCAGGCACAAAGGTCATCTTTTGTTACATCATAAGCTAAAAACAGAGTCTCATGTGGCAAAATCCACCAAAGCTTCTGATATAAGGAAACTTCAATCATTTCTATAAAATATTTGTCAAAATTTAATTCAAGATTTCCCATTATTATAACTTTGAAACCACCCATTAAAATATCAGGAGAATCAGGCCTGATCACTAAGGCATAAATGCAAGGCTTGCTCTGCTTCCTTCAAAAACAAGCGAGTAAGTTCCTTCTGACCATGCCGATAAATGATAGCAGACCAACGATTCCTGGTCATCTTTAACTTCTTCCCTTTTACTACGTTTTCTTCAGAATCACTGCGCTCAAATTATGAAAACTTACAGAGTAGATTCACAAATCTTATTGAACTACGCATACATCGCAATGAAACATGGAAAAGCATCTGAAAATGTGTCTCAGAAAGGAAAACCAACATATACAGGTGCAATCCCATGCCCCTTTATGAAATTTCCTTTTTAGTGTTGATAATCATTCCCCTTTGTGCAAGTTATTCTTGTGTGTTGATAATTATTTTCATCATTCTCTAATACAATTGCAGGAAGTTTAACTATTTTAAGAAATTTCTTTGCCATGGGAGAGACGAATATGGAAAGCTATTAATATCCGATTAAATTCTAGAAACTGCACAGAAGGAAGCATATTTTTAACAGTTAAAGGGGCTGCAACCAGGATTGAAATTACCTTTTCAGTTCTTCCTTTATGGCCTCACATATGCAGGCATTTTCAAGCAACTCCTTGTCATGGGCCTCAGCTCCAGATCCCTCCTCCAATTCCATCACCCTTGAAAATTGTAGACAGAGAGCATTTATTATATCCAGACGATAATGTAAAGAAAATGCGAACTCCTTATCATTCATGTTATTTCAAGGAAGATACATCAAATAATAGCTACAATTCAAAAAAATAAAAAAAAAACAGGTATAGCAATTAGAAAAAAAAAAAAAGGTGTAAATATTGAAAAAGTGTGTTTAAATTTACGTTAGTAATAAAAATTAGCTAGTAAATTTACCAATAAATAGTTACATGTGCTTAGCAATAACTGGATACAACCATTAACTAGAAAAGTTGGTTGCTCATAAATTTTCTTGAAAATATATATCTACATGGGAAGCTGGTTTGAACTCTTGAAATAGCTTAGGTAAACAAAATATCATTTCATTGAACCACACAAGACATATCGTCTTTAATTAAAATGAAATGATACTTTAAATACAAAATAGTATGTATTTATAAGCATTATTTTCTTGTGTGTGCATGTGCATGTGTAAATGAAAGACCAGTCTCAGAAACATACTTAGAAGTAAGGAGATCAACCAGTAATTGTAAGGCTCCAGCATCCCCACAGACTTCCCATATTGCAGCACACGTGTCAGCCTCAGTAAGTGCTATCTCATCCTCCATAGATCCATTAAGCTTGAAATAGTTAGGCAAAGATGAGGGGTCAGAGGACCATCTAAAAATTAAGAGCCTGAACCTAGAAAAGATATATGAATGAAATGCAATTTTCCCTCCCTCCAAATGGAGGCCTAATACCCTGCCAAGCCAACTCACAAAGCAGCATATAAAACAAAGAGGAAGACAAGTTGTGAAACCATTCGAAGAAAAGGCAATGATATCATAAATTAATAAGTACAACTGATGTCAATCACATTTCTGTAGTTTGCTTAAAACCAAGAGGTAGTTTGGTAAAGAAGGTTTATAAAAACCGGAATGTCCATAGATTACCCCAATAAACAAAACGCAACCCATTAAAAAGTCATACATTACTGACTCAGAAAAGATGTCAGTTAATTAAAGACGACCACAAAGGTGATACATGGTAAACACCACCAACATCATTTACAAAATACTATTATACCCTAATGGAGAAAATTGTTTATAAACAAATGAAGAAACTTGACAAAGTGATACCTCTTCCAACAATGATGAAACCTGAAGAAGCTCATCCTCTTCCATGGCAATGGTTCTCAAAGCAGTCATAAAATTCTCTGGGAAAACCAACTTATTCAAATAAGAAGGGGCCTTGCGCGTGCCACTCCAACTATAATTGATCACCGGAACATTTGGATGCATTATATCTTCATTTTGAGAATGGTTTTGTGAAAAAAATCCATTTTGAAGCAAACTTTTGCCTAATAGGCATCTCATTTCTGCTTTCTGCAGAATACAATGGCAACCATGATATATAATTACTACTATAGGTATAAAACCGTAGAAAGTTAGAAATTACTCCATCATTTGAATGCTATACCACCAAACAGAAAGCAACTGATATTGGATACATATGATCAATAAAACTCATACATATATATGCCTTACTGGATATTATCCCCTGGGAAAAATTATCTAAACCGAACAATTTTGATAAAGTGGGTGACCTGTATTTCTAAAAGCTGCGCTTTGGATTCAGCACATGGAACTTGCTGAAGGGCCTCGGTTGGATAGTGAAGCATAAGATAATCATCTGGATTATTATCCACAACAAATCCATAGAGATATAGTAGTTCCTAAAATGAATAGAAGACAAGAGGTTGTCCAATAATTAGAATGGATGCAGGAGCCATGAAGCTCAAACTTGTACAAAAGAAAAACGAGTAGCACAGTATCTATAATTATAATCCACAAATTCCATACTCCATAGTGGAAAAAAATGAGGCGTTAGGTAGTAACAAACACTTCGGAATAGGCTAAAGAATGTACCTCATTTCCTTTGTTTCCATAGCTTATGTGTATCTCTTTGTCAGCAGGAAAATCATTCTTTGCCACTTTTATAGCAATCAAAAGGAGCAACAAAGGCGAGAGGCCATTAAGATAATGTTAGTGCATATATATCCAATTTAAATAATCTAATATGTTAGAAGCAATTATCACACAAAAATTTTCTCCTCCAGCCACCATAAGAGTATGGAGCAAACAATGAAGAAGTCAATGGCTCAGGTCTCATTTATTTAACATGTCAGAAGGAACCATAAGAAGAATAACATTTTATTGATATAAGGAAAACCCACTAATCATTAGGCAAAAGTTTTTTGACGATTAACTACGTATTGTGAAACTGTTAATCCTCGTGTTAGACATTTCAACATTCATGGTAAGATGAGTTAGTATTATTTCATGGCATTTTCCGTACCAAGTTTAAGATACATCGATAACGGAGTCCCAGTCACAGATCCACTCTTGTCCACTTCCCATAATGCTATAGCCTTTGAATCTGCAATTAGATGATCCACCATAATAGGCACACAAAGAGAATCCCAGTCACTTAATGAAACTTAAGCATTCACCTATTAAAACTGGGCCTCAATGCAAATTGAGAAGCACAATACCATGGTTGCAGAAGTCGATTCCAGGAACAAGACCTTCAACCCAAATAGTTTCAGTTTGTGTTGAAGTGGATTCTACTTCTGTGTCTTTGGTTTGTCTCACAGATAGAGGATCACCTAAAGGAAAGATCCCCAGCAAAATCAAAACTACATCCTACAGAACCTGAGTACTCATCTCGAAACAGTGAAGCATGCTGAACAGAAAAAAACTTCATAGCAATGTGAACTAGTCAAATTATGCTTCATGTTGAACTTAAAAACTCTTTAAAGCTATGTCAAGGTCATACTTGTGTGAGGGTAAAGATACCATAATCCAATGGAGCATGGTTTAGAGTACTAAGCAAGAGGGGCATCCACTGACCATTCCCAATGACAAATAGTGGAAATTAATGGGATCACAGTGAATGTCCTGGTTCGCCCCACTACAATTAATCTGCACTGTCCAGAACAGACGGTAGATGCCCCTATGGAGTGCCTTATACCATAGTCCATGGGATTGTGGTTTACTTTCCTTTAATGCATTGAATGTGTAGTTAATGAAAGCCTTACCCATTTTGTCTTTGCAATCACTCAATGCTTCAAGAGAAATTTGAGTAGCTTGAACCTTTAACTGCTTGTTATGACATGATGAACTGTTCTCCTGTTCTGGCAGTTGAGGATATACATAACAACGTGGAAATGGAATGTTTAAAGCTCGAGTCCAAAATATGGAGTTAGCCCTAGCATATAGATGTGAAAATGCATTACATTAGGCAGTAGAAGAGACATGTGCAAGCTTAAATATAACAGAAAAGTAGTAGGTAGTTTCCTGCACCAAAATGAACTTTAGGATATGTGAACCATATAAGCTGAAGTTCTTTTTTGGGAGTATGAAGGCATAACAATCACAATTTATCAATAGTTCACAACTAGTTTTTCCTGATATATATTTGCATCTGCCAAAATACATATAGATTGAGATATATATGTGCTTCCTATAAGGAACAATAGTCGAATACCAAATACATAAGATAAACTACTAAGTCAAAAGATCCAAACTATGGGATATCCTACTAACCTATCATATTTAGTCTTACTAGCTTAAAAGATATTTAGCCACAAAATAAAAGATCATAAAGAAACAAAAATGAGAAAGCAATTATAACAATGGTGATGCATTTCAGCAGAAGTTACATACCACAGGAAGTCTTCAAAGTGCACCACACTGTTAAAAATAAAAACAAAAACAAAATAACAGTTAGCACATGTATTGAGTATAGAGATTGCAACCCAAAAGGAATGAAAAAAAAGGAAAGTAAATTAACATATATAATGGAAAGAGCAATTAGTCCCAATAGATTCATTATTCAGAAAAATAATCAATCATATTCTCAAAGTTACAAATAGAAAATGTATAAGAATCTCCCCACCTATCAAACTCCCCATCAAGGGACAGAAGTTCCTCAACAAGATGCTTTACCTTATCATCAAATAACGCTTGCAAGTTCTTCTTCTGCAAGAGAGCTTGTTTCATTTATCAAATTAAAATGAATAAGAGCATGCCAAAACAAGTTGCAGATATAGGCAAACTTATCATGAGACCAACGACATAGACAATACAATACAATATGTTGAGAAACAAAAAGCAAATAATGAGAAAGACACTCCAAGCCTCCTTCCTAAGGATTAGCAAGGATGTTCTGTTAGGGATAAAATGGTGAAAGTAATTTTAGCCTAACCGAGCCAAGCCAAATATTCCCATACTCAACAAATTTGTACAACACAATTAACTCCCTGACCTTCAACTTCCTCGATGTTTCCATGAAAATTAAGACATACTTGCAATGGTAACCAATTGAACCATCGAAATCAAACCTTAAAATATAAAATCTCAGTCCAACTATCGCATGATAAACATATCCTATGCCCTTTCTAAGAAGGGATGCCTGATCCAATCCAAATGATGCGAAAAAACCCTATCTTACACAATCAAAACAAGTACAAGCATTATAATCTGAACCATGCATATGGCTTGTCAATTAATAGATAATTGATATCACCATGTAGGTATGATAAAACATTGACTACTGTAATATAGAAAGCATTACTCATGCACATGAAACACGCAAGCTAATGAATGCATGGGCTACAACATCTAGGACATCGAAGTATTCTCCATTCTCTCCTAGACAGCCAAAGTTGGTTCTACCACTAGAAACAAGCCATGCCTCCTAAAATGATAAATTGACTGAGCTAGAAATAGCAGCCTGATGAAGCAACTACTCTTCATACAAATGGCATAATTCATCCCAACCTTCACTATATACTTAATAACTAAAAAAGTCAAAACAGGTATTCATCCATACACTAAAGAACTGGTACCAAGGAAAAGGGTACAACGAAATGGATGGGGAATATTACCTGCATGGTTGTAGCTTTATATAATGCAGTACCTTTCAGCTCTAAAAGCTCATCTTCAGTAAACCAAAGAGGGGTCCCAAAAGTGGATGGAAGCATATCAAGGTACCTACAATTCTCCAATATTGCATATCCCATAAATACAAAATAAAAGAGAATTCCACTCTTATATCTAGGGTACGAACTAACACTAACATGAGAAAAATATTATTCTACAACAGGAATTTAAAGTTTGTCACACCCACGTGCTATATATGGCTTCGTGATTCATGAACAATAAAAAAAAATCAATATTTGAGAGGCCCACCAGATTAGTATTCTTTTATTTTTTTTGGCACACTAAGTGAACAAATTATGGAGTACTTACTTGACAGCTCATGGCAAGAGACCCCATATCAAAAAATGGGCTTTGATAAAGCTTGGACTACATATTCATTTGATCAACATTTGTAACAAATTGCAATAAAATTATCAATAAAAAAACAGATTGCAACAAGAATCCTACGGTTTCCATGTTGAGTTTTTGTGAGCACGTTCAACACAGAGAAAAAGCATCATTAAAAATCGGTCATCAAGATCTCCTTCTTGAAATAGGGCCCGGCATTTTCGTCCTATAAGAGGATCCTGCAACACTCTCATTGGTGTTATCGCCAGATTGAGTGGAGCTATTAATAAAATCCCTGAAATTTTACAGAAGCCTCATTTATCAAAATTCAGAAAAAGAAATCCTACAATTTTACATAAAACTCATTTATCCACAAAATCTGGAAAATTTAGACATAACCCGTATAACTAAATTAAGTATATAATCAACCATATAATAAACAAATTAAGTATATTTCCTCTATTAACTTGAAAAATGAAAACAGAACTCCCGAAGAAACAATTGCAATAGAGAAAAATCCAAATGACACACGGAAATATTCAAATGTGTTGGAAAAAATGAAAATTTTTGAGTTCAAATTCGTAATAAACGCATTAAATTTCATTCATTTGTTAGTAAATAAAAAAAATAAAAAGAAGAAAAACCAAATCATTACCTTCTCCATCGTCATTAGAAGAAAATACTCCGAATCCTTTGTCAGAGCCACAAAATTTGATCTGGCAACCCCGTAGCTCCACACCATTAACCTAAAATCCATTTCCTTATATCTAAATCAGATTGCCCGTAAAACTAACAAATATTTCAGGAAATTTTAGCATAGAACTGAGAATTATAAGAAATCAAAGCGAAATTTTGACAAAAAGCAATGACAAGATAGATGGCACCTGCAACCAGTGTAGGAAGCGCTGGAGCTTTGCCTCTTCCTGAGCTTCTTCCATGGAAGAGAGAGAGATTCAATGGCTCCGAGCGCGCTAAAGGGACTGCGCTTTTAATCGGCAGAGTTTTAAATTTCGCCGGATTTCGCTGAGAGTACCGCTACACGTGTTAAAAACCCAAGTACTCATATCGGTTTCTCTCTCTACATTTCTCACTCTCTTTCTCTCTCTCTAGATTTCAATATCTGGCATCAGTTTTTGCTTTCGAATCTACGAACATTTTCCTAAGAATCGGTGTTGTGAAAAACGGATCGGTGACCTACGTGGGCACCCAAAAAACCCGGTTGAATTGGTGTTCCGGCATCCCGGCCTTCTCTTTCCGAGGCCCATTCGAAATTTTGAGTAGTTTTATCAAGATCGGAAGCCAATTGTACAAAGGATTCTAAATTGTACAAAGGATTCTAACTCTGCAAATTGAGCCTGTTCTAATTTTGATTTGCCAGCTACTTGCTTTATTGTTTAACTTTGTGAAAAAAACAGCGAACACAAAAAAAACACGTAAATAAATAGTGAACCAGCCAAAAATCGGTTTGGATTGGTGAATCGACAGAGTACGGATGGCATTTTCAATGTGTGGAATGCCGGTTTCCTTCTGGATTTAGTTGTTTTCTTATATATACACAGAACCGAAATGGGGTGACCAATTCCTGGTGGGTGTGACAAGGCGATTTTGTGCAGGCCTGGTGTTTTTTAAATCACTAGTTCTTCTAAATAATTATCTCTCTTTTTGGGTATTCTTCTAAGGACACGATTTCTATGAGTCCATGTAAAAATGAGTCACCTTTTAAAAATCCATTTTTGAGATGGATTTTTTTACCTAATTTTTAAAGATATGTAATTTTTAACATGGAGATCATGAATACGAAAAAATAAATAAATTTTAAAAATTAAAAATAATAATTCCATTGAAAAAATATTTGGAGTGTTAGTTTTAATTATTTTTAAATGGGCCACCTATTTACATTCATCTTAAAGATGGATGCTTTATACCTAGGGGACCGCAAATATAGAATTGTGTTCCCCGATGCATGAAACAATTTTCCGTCTTTTGTTGTACATTGTTATCATCTTACTTATACACCTTCTGTGTAGAAGTAAGATTCTAACAATGAAAATGTATACGATAATATTATTTATTTTTAATACAAGAAGGTCGCAATTGTTATTGACAATAAATTGGGTGGCTGGGGATGTGTTATTATTGGGCACAATGATGAAAAGTAAAATTTCTCGAATGTTGTGGTACATTCCAATCTATTAGATTTCACATCCAATAGCTAAATATGATTATAGCCTACTTGAATCAAAAATAATTTATAATATTTTTTTTATTTGGGTTGTGATTGGATATAATCTTAAAAGACATATCACTTGTAGTTTCTATAAGGTTGCAACCTTAAACAATCCAATTAAGGTGCATCTCCAAATTTTATCATAACATGTAATTTTGGTGTAAAATATTATTGGAAATATCTTAAAATCTATTTTTATATCTAATTATAAAGTTTTAAACTCAAAAAGTATCTAAAATAAAGTAGATCTATAAACATATGAAAATCTTGAAATGGACGGTCTAGATAATGTGTTGCAAGATGTACTATTTTCGAGAGTCGAAATTCTTTTTTTCTTTCATATTCATATATATAGATGTTGAGATAATCAATTGCAGGATTTTTCAACATTAAAATAACTTTTTCCAATAGATTTTTGAGGCGCATATGTAATTCTACATTTTATGGTTGCAACCTTATATAAACTTTTCCCTTAAAAAAAAAGTGCTAAATTTTTGCACTACAACTAAACTAGATTAAACTTTATAATAAAAGGAAAAGTTTATATAGAGCCGAGGCTCTAAACAATCAAATTAGAGCCTACCTCAAAATCTTACTAGAAGCGATTGTTTTGATGCCCAAATATCCTCAATTTGATCATCTTAACATCAGCATGCATGGACATGAGGAAAAAAAAAGGATTTTAAGTTTTGGAAATAGTGTATTTTGTAACGCATTTTTGGACAATCAAGTTTCAAGATTTTCAAGTTTTCATAGATATACCTATCTACACGATTTTTAAAGCTTTAAACTTTATAAATAAAGATGAAAATATATTTTAAGGCTATCACAAAGATTTTCAGTATTGAAACCACATTTCTCGATAGTATTTGAAGGTAGGCTCTAATTTGATTGTTTAAACATGCAGCTTGCTTCTGCAGTATAAGGACGACGCCTTACACAAATTCTCACTTATTTTTAAACTCTTCCAAGAACTTTTTATGTAATAAAGTGAATTTTATCTAAAAATATCATTTTATTATGAAAATTAAAAAATAGTATTTTGTATTTTAGATTGGGTGCAGTTTGCATAAATAAATAATCCAAGTAATGCACACATCCAAAGCTTGTCGAAACATATAATTTTAGCGTCGAATATTTCAACGATGGTGCGAAAACCTATTTTATATCCAATTATTGAAAATAAAAATTTAAAAAATTGTGTAGATCAAATAGATCTACGAATATTTGAAATTTTTTAAAATAAATAGTCTAGATAATGTGTTTTACAAGGTGAGCATGAAATTCTTGTTTTTTTTCATATGTATATATCTCGTGGTCAAGATGATGAATTGAAGGATTTTTCACCAGAACAACAACTTTCGATGGATTTTGTGGCAGTGACTTACATCTACATTACAAGGTTGACAACATACATAACCTTGCTCCTTTCAGACTTTAAACGGCTAATTTTTGAGAGGTTGTATTATAATTCGATTTTATCTTTTGTTTTATATATCAGATTAAACTAAAATTTGAGAAGTTGATATTTTTGACAGTACAAAATTCGTTAAAATTATTAAAAATATTTTAAAATAAAGAAAGGATAATTTATCAAAATACTCATAAGAGGTGCATTATTTAATATTTTATACTTTTGCAAAATATTCCAACTCATGATCATATGTTTTTTAATGAGTATTTTGAAATTAAAGCAAACAAATGGGTAAAATATTAAATAGTTCATCTCTCATAAGTATTTTGATAAAATAAAATGACTAGAATACTCTTTAATTAATCAATTTTGTAGCGGTATTTTGGTTATATTTGTTTAACTTAATTATATTTTGATATTTTTGTCTAGTGTGTTGCGGTGAGGAATGCATACCATATTTAAGCTTAATGAAATATATAGAAAAAATAAAATTGAAATATAATATTCACAACGAAAAGTGAAACTCGGGTGTAAAAATATAGAATTATGTATTTTTTAAATTTGAAAATGAAAAGAAATTTTTCTATTAATTTCCCAAAAATCTATTGAACCTGTAATTTAGATACAATAATAACTTTCCTAGGAAGAAAACTGTGCCCATCTCTCCTTAAAGCTATATTCTATATTTATCCTAGTACAAGAAATTAACAGAAAAATCCCTTTTTATCATCAAAATTTAAAAATAGTTCCAAATATTTTATGTCTTACACTTGAATATTATATGTTAAATTTTATTATTTTTATATTAAATTAAACTCAAATTTTGGCCTCCGTACTTCTCATTGTATATAATGAGACCATTTACCTTTGACGCAAAGAGGTTACAATTACTTACAACCATTCGATGTAAAATTTGATAGGTTGGTTGTGTAACAAAATTCAAGAAAATTACTTTTGAAGTTTGAGCATGGTCAATGGAATAAATACAGCTATCTAATTTCACATCCCATAGTCACGATCAATTGTGACCACCTTTTATCAAAGATAAATGGTTTCATTGTGGTTGTTTTATTTATTGTTAAATATTTAAAAAAATATATATGTGCACTTAGTTTTAGTACATCATTTTTCCATAGACCCAGGGTTTTAAAAACTTTCTTGCGACATAGGTTTTTCTAAAAAATATGTTTTCTAACCTTTTGGACCCAATCTACTTTTTTTGATTGCTCATTTTTTTACCCAAATAAAAACTAAAAAATACCTCAAGCTGTCTACTAAATCTCTCTCTCTATACAACTTTTTTATTTGTCTCTCTAACATTTATAGAAAGAAATAAAGACGTACATTTTGGCTCGATTGACTTAAATGGGATTAAATTAACAAAATGTCCTACTAGGCTCCAAACCTCCCAAAGAAAAATTTTCATGAAAAACTATATTCCACCTTTGGAACCCAAAAAAGGAAAAAGTTTATGTAGAGTTAATGCTCTAAACAATCAAATTTGAGCCTACCTCAAAAATTTTACTAGAAGAGATTGTTTTGATGCTCAGATATCTTCAAAATTTATCATCTCGAGATATGTCGATCTACACTATTTTTGAAGCTTTAAACTCTATAAATAAAGATGAAAATGTATTTTAAGGCTATCACAAATATTTCCAGTGTTAGAAACCACATTTCTCGATACTATTTGTTTGGAGCGTAGGTTTTATGCAAAACCGCACCCCCCCAAAAAAGTAGAGGAATTTAACTATTTAGCGCAAAAAATGCCATCACTTGTTTACTGTTACAAAACCGGTATGAGGAAACTTGAGCATTTTTTAACAAAATTCTTGAGTATGTACCAAAATGACAAATTCTTAAAAAAAGTAACCACTAAATTTTATAGGGATACTGTTGATTCAACTGCCTGATCGACGTTTTGATGCAGTTTGACCATTGAGTGATACTTTCCCCAATATTTTTTACTTGTACGAGCCTTTACCATAAGGTCATAAAATATAGAGTTGTACGAGCCTTTACCATAAGGTCCTAAAATATAGAATTGATGTGTACCTCTAAAATCTTTCGAAAATAGTTGTTTTGATGTTGGAAAAACAGCTAATTGATCATCTCGACATCAAGATGTATAGATAGAGAGAAAAAATGATAGTTCAAATCCTACCATCCATTTTCAAGATTTTCATGAGCTTATAGATCCGCTCGATTTGAACCATTTTTGGAGTATAAAAATTTTATGATTATAGACAAAAAAATAGATTCTCTTTTAGGTTTCAAGTCTAGGTACAGAGATTGCAGTAGAATTGGAGCTTTAGGTTTCAAACCCATGTTGACCCACACAGGGTAGGCAAGCCCACCTCATAAATGTCTTTCACAACAGTGTATTTATCAGGTCTAAACTATAAACCACCTCATCAAACATAAAGAAAAAAGAAAAAAAGAGTAAAAAATTAAAAATTAAACGACACAAGAAATGGACAATAAACAGTGGAAAGAAGTCTCAATATGCTCTATAACTGCACAAACAAAGCTCACTGAAGCTCTCATTCCATTTGAGTTTTTAAGCAATACAAGCTTGCACAAGATAGTCAAGTTCATTAAATACAATTACATCTAAAAGTCAGGATTCAGCCTCATGGGGAACCAGCAACCTTGAAATGCTCGCCCTTTTTTTTCTAAGATACAAGTCCAATACTTTTTAACAACATACATGATGCCCAAACTCACCTCTTTTTGAATGGGCCCACCCAAAATCCAGCTCAACAAGTCCCTCCAGCCAATAAAATACAAACTGAAACCTCATCCTGCCTCTCAGTCCAAAAACCAACTCTAAATTGTCCACCAAATACATCAGAGAAGCTTCAGCGAATTGTCTACACCGCATCTAGCATCCAAATCAGAGAAACCCAACTCCCAATTTTCTGCCAAATATAACAGCAACATTTCCACAAAATGACACTGCATTTGGCCTCTCAATCAAAGAAACCCAACTCCAAATTGTCCTCCAAATTTGGCAGCAAGGCTTAATCACACCCACACTGCATCTAGCTTCTTAAACAAAGCAAACCCAACTCCAAATAATCCCACGAATGTAGCGGAAAAGCTTCAGTGTGCTGACACTGTATCTAGTTTCCCAATCAAAGAAGACCAAATCTAAATATTTCCCCAGATGTAGTGTGACAAAGCTGCAGCGCACTGAAAGGGCATCTCTTCTCCATCAAAGAAAACCCGACTCTGAATAATCCACCAAATTTATGGGCAAAAGTTTAGCAGACCAGGGAGGACTGGAGAGAAGTGTTGCTTGAGAGATGGGTGCACGAAGACCACCTTATGACTGATTCTGTGACCATGAGCCCTAGTGGCTCAACCTCACCCAAGCCAATTGTGCGGTTCCTTCTGTTTTGGATTTTGGAAGGCCCGGCCCCACCTCTACGAAAATCAATGCCTGAAGATTCTAGTGAGAGAAGGAGCTTCTCAAAGCCAGCTTCTGCATATTCCAAAAGCAATATACACGCTATTAGAGAGGCCACATGGGCTATTTTGAATAGTTTTCCTTTTAGGGTTGTTTAACCAATTTTACAATCAATATGGCAATATAATACAGGACAGTCCTTTTGATAATCCAAGATATTGAAAAGCAAAACAGTATAAGAACAAATTATCAATGATATGATAAACAGATATTGAATCGAATGCACGGACACGATATTATTACCCATTTAATCAAGCTGAAGTTTATTGAAATAAAGAATTTTTCTAGCTGGTAATGTAAAGCGATTGAAAACTGTGATATCAAATGACGTTCAGGTAAATTATGGCAGACAATTTTAAGGGGGAAAAATGGGTAGTTCTTTTCTTTCTTTTTTTTGGGTAGTTCAGCAGTAGAAATCAAACTAGAGATGTAGCATTGCCAACATCAACTGCTAACCACTCAAGCCCAAGCCCAATTCCAAATGGGTAGGACTTTCCATCAATTTCTGCTCAAATTTAGATAAGATGAAATAGAGGTGCAAGCCTGCTTTTGCTCTCAACAAGCCTAGATTGACCAATATTTCTCAAATTCTAATTCATATGTTTGGGCAATGAGTTGAGTCCTCAATGAACCTCATTTTATAAAGATAGGTAACCCCTGGTCTCATTGGTCAAAATTCCATCATTAGGGTCTACAGGTGGACCTGCTTTGGGTCAACCTAAACCCAACCCATTGACAAGCTCTCCTTCACATTAGTTATGCACAATTACAACAGAACCCATAATTTGGAATTAAAAAATTAAGCATACCTCCCTGTGTTGTGGATCCATTTGTACTTTCCTCCTGTAGGGACAATTGTTTCTCTTGCTCAGATAGAGAGCCTTCTCTTAGGAATGAAAAGCTTGGCATTGATGGAACTGGTGATGAAGACTCAAATACCTTTGGCACCGAGCATCTACTGAATGAGAAATCCCCATATCCAGTGCAAGGAGCAGGAGTGGCCAAATACGAAGAGAAGGAAGATTTGCAAGTGAATGCTGGTGAACAATCCAACGTAACTTCACCAGAAAGGCCAGCCCCTGAGTTAAAGCTCAAGTCGCGATTGGCAGACATAGGAGTAGAGGAATGTTCAGAATCCAGGTCGCATTCCGCATCTTTTGGGTTGTTTGGTTCATAACGCTCCAAAATCTGTAATTCAGATTTTATCCATGGATGATCTGCAAAAGTAAATAGAAAGTAAATCAATAATCGATCCATAAAATATAATAAAACCAAAGCAAATACCATGATGTAATTTGGCACCAGATAGAAGTGAATCTCTACCACCACAATAACACACGCAGACATCACATGCAGAAAAGCATGCATGTACTAATGCATCCATTTAAACCAATATATTTGAGTTGGCGTCATATAGAGATACTCTTAAGAGTAAGTGTGTTAGGAATTGCCCTACAAAGCTTCATTTTAAGAAGAAGGGTACTTGATTTCCATCCTTGAATGTGAGATTCTCAATCTGAGTGAAACCAAGTGATTAGGCTGGATTCAACCAAGCTCGCTCCAAGTTTCCAAATCAAGTGAGAGTTGGGTGGTGGGAATATGAGGGGAGAGAGAGGGAGAGAGAGAGGATGACAACAACTTAGCATATAATTAGGACATTCAAAATCTGGATCCCGTTACCAGCTCATCCAAGACAGATTCAAGTTAAGAATAAAATCAATATGACAGGAGAATGAAAGAAATGGTTGAGCTTGTGATATTCCAAGGTTATTGAAATATACACACAATTCTCTAGAAACCAAATATGCTTCCCTAATATGCCAAGTCATTCTTGCAACTGTTTTTGCTTATCGAGTACAAAATTTGGACTCGACCCAACCGAAGATAAAAGTGTGGAGACCCATGCAAGCTCAAAACAATAAACACATATTCACCAGAACATGATCCAATCCACATAACATAGACCATAAAATAAAGAACTCAATATGCAAGGGTAGGCAGTTGTCTGCACTTCAAAAGTAAATCAACCATCTACACTTTGATTCAGGCAAACAGACTAAAGAAAAAATTGCTTCTAACAATTTTAAACCACACATTCAAAGCCCAGTGACCTTTTTGTGGAATTCTTTTGAATTGTTTGTATTCATAACTTTGTTTCAGGAAAGATTAATTAATTTGAAGTAGAACTCACTCTTTCAGACCAAAGCAAGCAAAGCATTACATTCTAACTCGAGTGCAACCCAACTAACCTAAAACCTGAGCAGCTGTAAGCCTCTTGCAGGGATCAGTGCATAGCATCCCAATAATCAAGTCTTTGGCAGACTCAGATACACGATCCCAATGATCGGAAGGAAACCGCAAATCAGCAGCTCTAACAGCTTCAAAGATCCTTGACTTAGTCTTCCCCCAAAACGGAGGCATCCCACTGAGAAGAATGTAAAGGATCACACCAGCACTCCATACATCAGCTGCTTGGTTATACCCACCAGCAAGAACTTCAGGAGCAATATAGAAGGGACTTCCAACTGTCCCATACAGATACTGTCCTGTCAGTTAGAAAGAAACAAAAATGATGAGAAACACAGTATAAATTATGGATTCCCATCGCAGTTAGACTTGTGAATAAAAAGGAAGGGCAAAAGGGCAAAGGTACAAGCATAGCAAACATATGAACAATCAAATGAGAGACCATGAAAATCATGGACATCCATCACAATGAGACTCGTGCATTTTAAGGAAGAACAAAAAGACAAAGGCACGAGCATACAAAACATACAACACAAACAAAAATCAGAAAGACCATGAAAATACAGAAACAGTTGTGAATAATAATCCAGAACAAAGAAAAAGGCATAAGGACACCAAACAAAACAAACAAATAAATATGTATACAAACCAGAGAGACAATGGAAAGGAGGAAACTCATCAGATGATGACTGATGTTTAGTGAAGAGAGGCAGAGGAAAAGGCATGAGCATGTGGAACAAAGAAAATGACAAAAAATAGAAACATCATGAAAATTACAGAAACCCATCACAGAAAGCTCGCGATAAATAAGTAAAACGAAAAAAAATGGAACAAACATACCAGGTCTAATATAAGTAGCAAGGCCAAAGTCAGCCAACTTGATTGGTGATGATAAGGACCTAGTGGCCAAGAGTATGTTCTCAGGCTTCAAGTCTCTATGAACAATGCCCTTATCATGGCAATACATCACAACTTCCATAAGATGCTTAAATAGAATGGCAGCCTCAGGTTCAGAGTAGTGACCATGCTTCTCTAACCGATGGAAAAGCTCCCCCCCAGCACAAAGTTCCATCACTAAATGCACATAATCCTCTTCTTCAAATACAGCTTTGAGGGCCACCACATTTGGGTGGCCAGACAATTTGGTCATTATTTCTATCTCTAGTTTTACACTACAAAGGTCATCTGGTGTGACCAACCTATCCTTGGCTATGGATTTACAAGCCAAGGTCTCACCAGTTAGCTTTTCCTTACAGATCTTGATAACCCCAAATTGGCCCCAACCCAACTGCTCACCCAACACATATCGATCCTCTAATTTAGAGGTCTTCTTTGCATCAAGAATGGGTTCGATTAGAAAAGGTATCTTGTAATAGTTACAAAAAGGGATTGATGGGCCACTGGTGCTCTTGATAATAGCCATTTAAAGACTCGAAGAGCTCAACACCCCTAATTGAACTTCTTTTCAGCAAAAATTGCAGCTTCTTCTTCTGATTTGTGTTTCTGGAATTTGAAGGAAACCCAAAATGCATATGTTTTATAAAGCTAGATGCATCATCATAACTTTCTCCAGGAAGAAAAGGGCCACCTAAAAGGTTCTCAACCTGAAAGTCAAATTTTTTAAACATTAGATATGCAAATGGGATAAAAAACAAGTGAAGAGGTAAAGAGAAGTTCAGTCCATTAACAGCAGCGCCAATTATCAGAATTCAGAAACATTGAGATCAAAACATAAACTCAACTGAAACTGTGGAATCAGTTAAAAACTATGAAGTATTTCTGAACATGTCAGCCCTTACAATCGCTTAATATTTCTAGTATTAAAGAAGCATAATTTTAAATTAATTATCAATCTGATATTGGAAAACATAGACATTAAAGATGATGCCGTCTTTATTAAGGTCCTAAACATTAAAAAAGAAAGTAAACATACTGGCTCAGTGCCCAAAATAAGAAATGGAAAGACTAAATCCTAGAACAGTGAGTTCTTGCTTTTCTTGCTTCCGTTTTGCATATCTTTTTAGCAATCACCATGGAATCACATATTCCAGTATTTAAAAAGAAATCAGGTCTTCTGATGAAATTAATTTCAAACAAGACCTCAGCTTTGCTCAATTACAACCACCATTCCCATAAGAATTTCTTTCTTTTAATTTGTATACCCTAAAGTCCATAAAGTTAAGAAAAAGAATTTCATGCAACCTCAATTCAATAAATGAGAAGCATTCTCCAAAAATTTACAGAGCAATTCTCATTGCAACTGATACACCACCTCATCTTGAAATTTTACCAGAGAAAAACAGTTTTTACGGTGAAAATGATCAGAGAACAAAAGTTACAAAACAAAAGTTCATCTTATTGAAGTACAATCCATCAAAGAAACAGTAATCTAAAAAAAAAATGGTTACTAGAGCTAATTACATATAAATCACATATTTTAAAACAGAAAACTGAATGAGCCTGATCATTTTATTTGAAAAATAAAGCCTGATCATTTCATTTGAAAAATAAATGCAAGTAAATTTCAGGTGACAAGGAGAGAGTTCAGTGAATACCTGTGGCTCAGAGAAATGGAGACTCCCAGAAACTGAAGCTTTGATCCGGATCTGGTCCCATCAAAGTACAGTTCGAAAAGGATACGGAATGCAAGCATAAAAGAGCCCTAGAAAGGTTTCTAGGGCTCAAAGCTCTGCTTTTGCAGTCAGGCTAGAGAGAGAAGAAAAGGAGCCATGAAATGTCTAGGGTTTCCATTTGGTGAAGGAGATGCGTAGGGATCAAGGAACACTTGGATTTAGACAGAGAGAGAGAGAGAGAGAGTGGGTACAGGGAGGAGATCACAGTCTGGAATTTTAAATAAATTACTCTCTCTCTCTAAGAAAATGCAACGTCTCTCTCTCTAAGGAATGCAGGGTTTTAACAGTGACCTACGGAAAGAGAATTATGTGGAATTTTTCTGAGTCATTTTCGTCTTAATTTCGTCACTTTCTCTCTCTCTCTAAACTTGCACTTCATTTCTCTCTCTTCCCCCTTATTTCTTAATTTCCTCTCTCTTTCTTTCTACATCTCATTTTTCTTCCTTTCCACTCTCTCTCCTCCCATATGTCCTTAATATCCTCTCTCTCTCCTCCCTTCTCTTCTTATTTTCCTTTCTCTTATCGTTTTTTTTTAATTTCCTCTCTCTCTCTCCCCCCTTTTCTTCGTATTTTCCAAATTAGCAAGCATCTCTCTCTCTTAAATTTTAGTGGCAAGCATCTCTCTCTCTCTCTAAAATTTAAGAAAAAGGTGTGATAGCAAGCATAGTCCTCGTGAAACTCATCAATGCCGTTCATTTCTTAAATTCTTAGAATAATGACGAGCATATCCTGCCCTTCATGCTCTTTTTGAAAAAAAAAAACATTTTATTAGAAAATGAAAAGTTTCAACAATTTGTAATAACAAAATAAACCATTTTAAGAAGGTTGATAGCTTCAAATAAATAATAATAAAACCTTAGCTATTTTCACTCTAAATTCATAAGGAAAAGCTTTTATGTCTCCCTACAACATAGAAGTTCTATGTCTCCCTTATGTAACTGTCTATTTTTTAATGGAGAGCTAAGATTGCCCCAATCACAACATCATGTCTTTACACTGATTTATTTTTATTTTTTTTTCTACAAACTGTTTTGACACCAAATTTTGGACGTCCGTTCTTATATTAAACTTGCACTAACGAAAAATATATAAAAAAAATGTTTTCAATAAAATAAAATAACAAAATACCCCTAAAAGATTCAAGCGTATTTTGGTTATTATGTTTTATCAAAAAATTATTGTTAATATTTTTTATAGGTGCGCCCAAATGATAAGATGGCACGTACCAAATTTCATATTTAAAAAAATTGTATTAAAAAAACTAAAAATAAATACTTTAAGACATCGGATATAAGATCAAACAGTGAATAGCTCTCTTGATAAAAAATGGACGTCTAGATGGTTGGGGAACATAGAACTGCTATATTGAAGAGGGAACATAGAAAGCTTTCTGAAATCATAAAACTATTCCAACCACTGTGAATTCATAACCTCAAGTCTACTCTCTCTTCATAAATGTTCTCCTCTCTCTCTCTCTCTCTCTCTCTTTCGTATCTTTACACAAACAAGTGTAATGATCCTATAGGACCCTCCCCACCCATGTGTGTAGGACTCTAAAGGATTATTATTAAAGTTTGTATAAATCTCTATAAAAGTTAGTGTGAGACTTGACTTTTCTATAGATCCGTGCTAAATTTATTGGTGATCCTTTTAGGTCCTACACACATAGGTGGAGGGGAAGGTCATGTAGAATCATTTATCCACACACAAAAAACCCTTGTTTATAACTATCATAGTGGAAAAACAAGGTCTCTTTCTTCATAAATGTTATCGTCACAGTTAATCTCTCTCCTATTAGTATATATTCTCCTACACGCTCTCTTATTAGTATATACATCAGTGAATTAAAAAATAGATCGATAACTCGGATCGGACATCTCAAAAACCGCTCTGAATTGGTGAATCGGCAGTCTGGATCATCATTTTACTATGTCGAAAAAAAAAAGTGAACTAACAAAAGAACACGTGAAAAAACAGTGAACCAGTCAAAAACCAGTCTCGATCAGTCAATTAGCAGTCCAAATTGCCATTTTTCTGTACGGAAATGCCGATTGAACTCTACCATTTTCTTATATATATACATAATCGAAACGGGGTGATCGATTCTCAAATCAAACAGAGCGGTTCCATGCCGACCAAACATTTTTTAAAATCACCTATCCTATTCTCTCTCATATTACATTGTATTCTCCTACTCTCTCTCATTAGTAAATATTCTCATACTCTCTCTCTACCCCCTCTCTCTCTGAAAGGGGTAGAATAAAGAAAGGATGTACCCCCTCTCTCTCTAAAAGGGGTAGAAGAAGGAAAGGATGGAAGAATTTGAATGAAGGAATTTGTCAGTGGGGGACATGTGGATGAATATTTTACTAAGAGAAATATTTATTTGGATTCAATATTTGTGACTGGGAAAAAAACATTTTTTTCTTTTATTTTTTCTTTTTCCTGGACCCCCTGATTTTGCGCTTCTAGGGCTTGGGGGTGGTTAGCGTGTGGCCACGGAGTATAAAGCGCCCACTGGATTCCAGGCCTTGGTCTGCTCTCTCTCTCTCTTCCCTACTTTATCTCTCTAAATCCCTCCTCTCTTTTCCCAAGTTTCTCTCTCTAAATATCCCCTATTTTCCCTCGTTTCTCTCTCTAAATATCCCCTATTTCCCCTCGTTTCTCTCTCTAAATATCCCCTATTTCCCTCGTTTCTCTCTCTAGAATCTCTCTTCTCCCGTTGTCTCACTCTATTTTACACTCCCCTGTGCCTTTTGTCTCTCTCCTCTTTGCCTCTTTCTTCTCCCTTCTCTGTCAATCTAGTTTTGCTAATCCAAATCACAGATGGGGAAACGGTCCAATTGATCCTGATTCCTGGGTCTAGTTGAAACCCAAAAGTGGTCTGAGCCTAGTTTCGTCAAGGAGCTAGGTAACTCTAGAAACCTCATAATCCTGATTAGCTGGATTACTTAGCTCCTTCAAATTATATTTTTATATTTTTTTTTATTGATACAGTTTACATACATATACATCTATATAGCTGTAGAAGTAAGATGCACTTTCAAATTTTATTATGGTATATAATTTTGATGTAAAATGTTTTTGGGATTATCTCAATATCTATTTTTATATTCAATTATAAAATTTGAAATTTTAAAAATGATTAAAATCAAATAAATCTATAAACATATGAAAATCTTGAAAATAGACGGTGTAGATAATATGTAGTAAAACACACTAATTATGAGATTTAAGATCTTTTTATTTTTCATAGTCATACATCTTGACGTCGAGATGATCAATTAAAGAGTTTTTTAACATTAAAACTGCATTTTTTAATATATTTTTTTCGTGCATTCGTAGTTCTACATTATAAAGTTGCATCCTGACATAAACATTTTTCTTTTTTTACATCACGGAAAATTAACCTTTTTGGGAACTGGTAATTCACCGATCTGAATTCATCCAACCAATCCGGGTTTTAAAACACTTGAAACCTCTCTCTCCTCCCTCCTCTCTCTCTTCAAGGGTGCGGGCCCACGTTTGAGTAAGAATAACGGTGCTTCTTTGATGTGATGCGTGCCGTTTTTTCTTCTTCTTTAAATCCCCACCTCGAATTCAAAGACAACGAAATCTCGGTTTTCGCCGAAACTTCGGTGGAATATCTCGCTAAGTGAGTACACTTGGAAAAATATGTACTGCGATCCACGTAACCTTTTAAAATAATGAAACTTATAAGAACGGGAAAGTAGAGAAGGAGACCATTTACCGGGGTCATATTAATCTTGACCATTGGATCTAAAATTTGATGGCTGTTATTATTCTATTGACCAAGTTTCAACTTAAAAAAAAAAAAATTGAACTTTGTGATACTTATAAGCTATCAAATTTCACATCAAATGGTTGTAAGGAATTGTGACCACCTTAGTAAATGGTCTCATTGTATACAATCTCTATAAGAATATGTTATTTTTTTCCATCAATTTATAAGTTTTATCTTTTTTCGACCATGTAATGCGTATTATGATAAGTATTTTGAAATAAAATCAAAAGATATGGGTAAAATATTAAATAGTTAAACTCTTATGTGTGGCAAATTTTCGTATAAATATTAGACCATTAATGCATGAAGCCCAACCGATACATCAATAGGCAAAATAAAATAAGAGTCAATTGATAAACGGTGATAGAGAGTTGCCTGTAGGATTTTTCTACTACTCTTAAATAATTTCGAATAACATAGATAAATAATATCTTTATTAAAGGATTATATATTATGACACCACTTAGTTTTTGTACAAAGATGTCACAATTGATACTAGCCATTAGATATCAAATTGGAATGCTGGGGGTGTGTCACAAAGTTTGAAGTTTTTTTTTTTTAAACTTAAAGTCTAATCAATGATACACTCACAACCATCTGATTTGAAATTTGATCGACAAAATTGATTGTGACATCCATGTATTAAAAGTAAATGGCATATTTGTATATTTTTCCTTTTATTAAAGATATAATTAATATTAGTTTATTATTAAAAAATAATTGAAATTTAAAAAAAGGGAATTACTCGAGCTTTTCTTTACACTTTCGAGAGAAAGTAAGATTGTTTGCCTGAAATTGAACCTTCCAAACTTTTTGGCTCCACAGGAGGCCACGGAAGGGGCGGTTTTCATTATTTTTCCCATTTTTTGGAATTTCCATCTCCAAAAATAGGGGGAAAATAGAATCTGCCCCTTCTATGCCCCCCTATGGATTCAAAAGTTCAAAATTTCCAGCTTTTGAAGTTCGAACCTTTTGCCAAACAAACAAGAATTGGGATGGGTGAAATATAGATTGAATTATAATTATTAATTGTGCTTAGGAATAAAGATTGATAATACAGTGCTAAGAGATAGAAAACCAAAAGATTCTAAACAAATAATTTTTAAAGAGCAAATTGGTAAGAAATCCAAAGTAGAAAAATAAAGCATGAAAATAATTGAGGAAGTCACACTAGTATATATTCTCCTATTTTTTAGTAGTATGGTTCTATATTACAAGACTATTTATCTTTGTTACAATGAGATCACAGTTATTCTTAGTTATTAGATATCGAATTGGATGGTATGAAATAGTTCACGAAGTTCGAAAAAAATTTTAAGCTTTGAGTTTAGTCTGTACCACTCTTACAACCATTCGATTTGAAATATGATGAAAAGAGTAATTTTGACCTCTTTGTTTAAAAAGTAAATGGTCTCTTTGTATATTTTTCCATATATATTTTGTTTAGGAAGAACAAATTCCCTTTCACACGTGAAGGTAACTTTCCAATCGTATTGACCAAAACTTTGGCCAAAAATAACTCACACATGACCCATTCAATTTCAACAAAAGAGCGTTGGACTAAGATACATGTTATTGTTTCATGCTTGGAAAGCAAAGAACGTTGAAGAGCTCAACATATTACAACTAGGGAAGCCTTAATATATCACAAGTAGGTATGGCTTAGTTTAAAGCTCGTACCTTACTATTTTGATTCAAGTAAATGTCATCTATAGTGCGATTGTCTGGTAATTGAACACATTAAGAGTGATTTAAAAGTCGTCGAGCTGATTTAGAAACATTTGAGTTTGCTCGCAACCAAGTGCAATATCTTAAAACTTTAAATATTTTTATTGAAAATTGCCCATTTTGACTCGGACTCACCCTAATTAGGCTGGGCAAACTTGGGATCAGACCACAGGTGGGTCAGAGTCAAAGACTTGGTCCAACTTTTTAAACACTCCACATTACAGTTACCCCTAGAGAATTGTGGCTGACTCTGTCTCTATTTGTGTGTGTGAGAGAGAGAGTAGTGATAACTTTGAAAAGTAGTGAGCCTAATGATAATGTACCATGTTATATGGCCATGGACATGGAGTCTTCATAAATCCTAATCCACTTTCGAAATATTCAATCAGTTATCTTGGTCAATCTGTAACCCCTCGTTTGTTTCAATAAATGATTTACAATTGGCATTCTAATCGGGAATCGCCGATCATGTTTGAAAATCAATTCAAACCAATCCGCTTTCTTACCGGAACCAAGAATCAATCCAATTCCTATAGAGTCGCCCTATTTTATTAGGGAAGCAGGAGAATCTCTCAACGAATCAGGAGATTTGAACCGGTCAAATCAACCGGTTCCCACATGTAATATTATTATAATTATTTTGAATTTTTTATTTTTATGGACTAATTCTCACACAATTGAGAACCGGTCCAAATCACCCTTCCGCATTGACAATTCATCGATCCAAACCAGATCTCCACAAAACATGTTTTCAAAGACTGGTGTCAATATTTAATTGGCTTACCTTGTTCCCAAACCATGAGAAAGTGCTCCAAATACAGAGAAGCGAAAAATTGACTTCCCAATCGCCCTAAATTATTAAGTATGCTAAAGTGCTAATGCTTTTCTAAGTTGTGGTTGAAAGAACCTTAATCTAATTATTTAAAATTCCCATGACATTTGACTTTTACGTGAGTTAGTGCATGTACTCATTGAATATGGACTAAATCCCCTCCAAAAATACTAGCAATTCCACCGTTGACTAGAGTGACAAATGTTTATGGAAAGCAGTCACATATCATATCTCTCCAAAAAATGCACATTCGATATTGAAAAGCGTTATCAAAACATCACTTCGGCCTTAGAGAATTACGCATCTAAAAAAATGAAATGGATTTCAAACTCTAAAACTCAATTTTCTAATATAATTACAATTCTGACAAATAAAATGGATTTCAAGTCATAAAATTCGTATGTATTGTAACCATCAATTTCAAGTGTTCAAGTAAGCCACATCTGCACCATTTGTTAACAAAACACACCTTGATTTCAGACAATCCTGATTTAAAAAAATAAAATGGATTTCAAATCCTAAAACATATTTTATGAACCATCCATTTCATGTATTCCGAAGTAAACGTGATCCGTTCAATTTCCAAGTAACAAGAAAACTTAGATGTGAAGGGCATCACAAGTATTTTTGGCTCCATTATTACATTTTTTTAATTAGGTTTTGAGGTGCTACTTTATCAAATATCGTATCACCTGTAAAAAAAAAATTTTGTGTTTACATATATTGGATACTTTGCTCCCGTAGGAGCATACTGTATACTTACTTCCTAAGACAGTAGATGGATTTGGGAAGACTTTTTTTATCTGAAATTTTGAAAGCCACCTAAAAATCACTAAACAACTATATTCACTAAAAAAATTGAATGTTGAGTTTTGTAATACTTAGATCTCACCCTTCAAAAAGTTTGACCACTTCTTTCAATTTTGAGACATTATTTTTTTTCAAGCCCATAGAGAATATAAGGTGGATTTTATTTTGAGGACAGCACTTGGGTTGAAGATATTATAATCCTCAAAATTTAGAATCCAAAAAATACTCCTAGACAGGGTGTTGCTCGAGGGAGTAAGTAAACAATTGCTCCCTTGGGAGCATGAAATCTTTTGGCTATATTTTATATGGGAGAGGGATGAACTCCGTGAACGTTTCTGGTCATCACGTCACACGTGTGGAGATTTCATTGGCTTCAAGAGTTTAATGAATCATACAATGTACAGCTGCTTCACGTGGCGCACACCGCACGTGCAAAGTTTTTTTCATTTCATTTTCGTATGAACTTTGGTTTTTTATGCAATGAGATGCATCTGAATGACATGGATAGTTTTTGTCAGATTTTGCTTCATCCTATGAAACAATTAAATAAAAATAACTAATTAAGGGGAAGTATTTTTTATTTAGCAGCCTTTATAGCGTCACATCTCACATTTTGTCAAAAGAAAGAATAAAGACATTAAATCATGCAAATTGATCATCTTCACCTCCATGATTATAGATTTTGAGGAAAAACAAAAAATTTATAATGTTCATATTACGATTCATTTTATGCATTTTACATTTTGAGTATTCACAAATCTACATGTCTACACTATACTATTTTTAGAGCTTCAAACTCTACATTAAGAGATAAATAATTTTGCACATGATTATGAGTAATCACAATGTTTCCGGCTCGAAAAATACATTTTTCAACAAGGTTTTGGGTAAAAATTTACTAAATTTTGTAAAGGAGCAGCCCTAGAAAATCTCACAGACTAATTCAACAATACAATATAAAATAGCCACCAATTTCTATCTCTCCCCCTTTTATTTAAACAATACCATATTAATTAGGGAAAATTATAAAAAACCCCCAAATTATACAACTTACCCTAGCTAATTTTTGCTCTCAAGTTTTTTCAAAAAATAAACTTTTTATGCAAATACCCCCTAAGGAAAAAAATTCATTATTCTAGATGAAAATGAGTTTCCCTTAGCACATTGCCAGAGCGCACTTAAACAGTGCCGGAGCCCTATGACTCATAATGCTCCACTGCCGGAGCACACATACGCACTGATGGAGCGTTTGTGTTACATTGCTGGAGCGCACTTACGTAGTGCCAGAGCACGTATCATATTGTCGCAACGCACTTAAATAGTGTTGGAGCCCTGTGACTTAGAATGCTCAACTACCGGAGCGCACTTACGTAGTGTCGGAGCGTTGTGTTATACTGCCAGAGCGTACTTACGCATTGCTAGACCGCTCTTGCACAGTGCCGGAGCCCCTGTGACAGGGCTCCGATACTGTTTAAGGGTGCTCGGGCAACGTGCTACGAGAAGGGCATTTTCGTCTAGAAAAATGATTTTTTTCCTTCGGTGGTATTTACATAAAAAGTTTGTTTTTTGTTTTAAAAAAAATGAGAGCAAAATTTAGCTAGAGGTAAAAAGTAGATTTTGGGAAGTTTTTTATAATTTTCCCTATTAATTAAGCACCAAGGCACCATTTTTTCATGTTTTTCTCTCTCCTTTACTTAAACAACAAGAACATATTAATTAGCAATCAAGGCACCAATCTCTCTGTCATGTTTTTTTCAATATAACTCTCCCACCTGTAGAAAAAAAAAAATAGCAGTCTCTATCTAGAGTGTTAAAGGTAGAAGTTGAACCTTGAATGTTACCTTAAAACACCTACCCCCAACTACTAATATCCCCATCCTACTCTCTCTCTCTAATGCCCCGACCCACTCACACACTTTCTCTCTCTTCTTTTGGGAGTGCATCTCTCCCACACACACACACAAAAGGCATGAAGGAAAGTATGAGCATGACCCCACCCACCTTTTCACCAACCCTAGCTGTCTGTTGCATGAGGGTCAATAATAGACTCATGGCTATATGCCAAGCAAACATATGCATTCACATATTTTATAGTAGTCTTTCAAAACTCAAATTTTGTAGTGATGATCATCCATTTCACATACTTTTGGGGTTTATGGGGGTGGATTTAGGAGGTATTAAAAAAAAAATTAAAATACGTTAAAAAAAAGAAAAATAAAACAAAATTAATAAAAATAACTAAAATATTGTAAAAAAAGAAAAATAAATAAAAATAAAGAGGGGGGTGCCAGCCAATACGGATACCAGAGCCAGTTCGGTTGTCCCTTTTACTGATCTGAATCGATGATTTTCTATTATATCTATAGATTTTAAAATACTAATTTAGAGAGAGAACATTGGCTTTCTTTCACGCAACAAAGAAAGCAAAGGCATAACACTTATATATATAAAGAGAATAATTGTCTACTTTTTATTCAAGATGGCAATAATGATGAGGAGAAAAATGGGATGCCATTGAAAGTTAAGGTCTTGAACCAGTCATTGATTTGTCAATCGCAATGTTGGTGAAAACTTTGAAGAAAAGATAGCTGTATAAGCAAGGTGCTGTCTTTTTCAACAAACAAATCAAACTCCTTTCGATGACAACAAAGGCAATGATATATTGAAAAGTGCCCACATAAAAATGTACCAAAAAAAAAAGGAAAAAACAGGAAGAAGGCATTTTTGTCAAACGGTGTGGTTTGAATAAAGCCTAACGCGCATTTTCAAATAGGGTTGAGTAATGTGGTTTCAATACTGAAAATTTTTGTGATAGCCTTAAAATATATTTTCATATTTATTTATAAATTTTAAAGCGTAAAAAACAGTGTAAATCGAACAGATCTATGAAAACTTAAAAATCTTGAAACTTGACTTTCCAAAAATGTATTACAAGATGCACTACTTCCAAAATTTGAAATCCTTTTTTTTTTTTTTTTTTTCTCATATGCATTCATCATGATAAATATTTTCATTTATCAAAATACTCATATAAACAATCCCTTTTGAAACTAGTCAAATTCAAAACCATATGTTGTTTCATGGGTATTTTGAAATTAAATCAAAAGATAGTGGGTAAAGTAGACATAGGTAGGATGGTTATGTGCAAGGTCGATCTGATACAACACCGGTTAGGAGAAACGATTTGATTCAAGTATAACGCTTTAAAGGGACAAAAAAAAGGCGTAAAATGATATTGATGGGAGTAGTAAGAAGAGAGATGTTGATATATAGTATGACAAAGGGTATGGCCCTTGATATAGCATAATGGCTAAATAACTTTCGTGTAGAGAACTTCAAATTGTTGGAATAGGCTGGGATGATGATGATGTTGATGACGATATGGGTAAATTGTTAATCTCTCATAAGTAATTTGATAATATCCCTTTTTTTTCTTTTTCTTTTTTTCTTATAGCTTGGATAAACTCTCTCAAAATAAATACCAATATTCAACGAAATCTACCTTTAGATTTATAATTCTATCCAAATTGAAGATAACTTCATCCATATTTAACAACAAAAAGCAATATATTTGGTGGATAATCGGAGTCCGGCTGTACATCCCGACCCACAATATACAATAAGAGAAACTTGTCAAATTAATATCTTTTGATTTACTTTCAAAATATCCAATATATATAATAAAATTGATCTTCTAGAAAACTGTCAGTGATATTTGTATGGCCCCAAGTTCATCATAATAATCAATTCAAGAAAGAAGGAAATTTAGTTGCACCATAGAAAATGTCTAAATGAGTAACCATCTAACAATGAATCTCCATCCATAGGTGGGCATTAAAATATTGGTCTTTAAAAATTAAAAATCAATTCTTTTTTGTTTTGAAAATTGACGGCTCAAATAATACATTACAAGATGCACCGCTTCCCATATGAAATCCATTTTTTTCACTTCTATACATCCCGAGGTTGAGATGATCGATTTGAAGGCTTTTCGACAGCATAACAACCTCTTTTAGTGAATTTTTTAAAAGTTCCTTAATTTGATTATTTAGGGCCTCAACCTTATATAATTATTTTTCTATATATATAGATAGTAATGATCCTATAAGACCCTTTCACATCCATGTGTGTAGGACTTCAAAAGATCACCATTAAAGTTGGCACGGATCTCTAAAAAAATTATCACATGGGTGAGGGATTTGACTTTTCTATAAATCCGTACCAAATTTATTGGCTATCATTTGGAGTCCTACATACAAAAGTGAGGAGGGTCCTATAAGATAATTTATATATATATATATATATATATATTATTATTTTTGTTTTTTATTTTCTCAACCCATAACCACCTAACCTGGTAGATAGATTCGGTCTATAGTAGAACCTGTCGAGTCAAACCGGGTGGAGAAAATAACCTGACCTGGTTACAACCCCAAAAATACTTTAAAATTTCTCCAAATAGCTTTCATAGTAAGCTTTAGGTCGTACAGTAAATTTCCATGCATGGAAATAGGTAATGACAGCCATACAAAATTGAGGCCACGTAAAAGGATTCCATATACACAATTATAGTAGGATGCGGTTAGCATGCGGCCAGCCCGCATATGGTACAAATGCGGGCTTGGTAATAAATATATTTTTAAATATAATTTGATCCTAATTTTTATAGAATATATAATTTTTAACATGGAGATCATGAATATGAATTTTTTTTTGAATACTAGAAATAATATTTATATGGAGCCGGTTTCTATGTGGCCAAGCCCGCATATGTAGAAATGCGGGCCCATTAATAAATTTATTTTTGAGATGATTTTTGGAGTTAATTTTTAAAGATATGTAATCTCTAACATGGAGACCATGAATATGAAAAATAATTAATTTTTTAAAACTAAAAATGATAATTATAGTTAGAAAAAATTTGGACCGTTAGTTTCTATTGTTTTTAGAAGGAACACCACTTTCATCCATCTTTAAGATGGATGCTTTACACTTTTTTGATTGCATATGTAGTCATGTGCTTCAGCCTGTATGAAACAATTTTCCTAATTATATCAAGTAAACATTTGGACCGTTAGTTACAAATTGTTTTTAGATGGACCACCTATTTGCATCCATCTTTAAAATGGATGCTTCATACCTCTAGACCGCATATTGTAGAGATGTGGTTCAGCCCATATGAAACAGTTGTTCATTATAGTAAGATTGTTGCCCCAAAGCCATTAGATGTAAAATTGAATGGTTGGAGTTTTATTTTTGTTTTTGTACAAAGTTTTTTTAAAAAATAGATATTTAATGTAGTTAATTAGGAATATAAATTATGAGACTATTTATTTTTTACGCAACGAAATCACAATCATTTTTAGCCATTGGATGTGAAATCTAAAAGATGACAGTGTGTCACAGGATTTGAGATATTTTATTTTGAATTTTGTACCCCAAATAATGGCACATCTTCAACCACCTTCTTTCAAATCCAACCGCCAATGATGGTAACCTCCTTGTATCCAAAGTAGATGGTCTCATCGTATACATTTTCAGCCAATTTTACATCATTAGCCTCTGGATTTTACTTTGTTTGCTTAGGCGATTATGGCTTTTTATACCAAAAGTAAATAATCTTTTAACAATGGCAAAGGTATGCGGGCTTTGAGCAAAACATTGGTTGTGCTTTTATTTTTCTTTCTTTTCTTTTTTTAAATATTCACAATGTGAGCGGGGGCCTGGCGGGTGTCAATATAAAAATTTATAATTTGTGATATAGATTGAGTGATACAAGTATCTCTATTACGAGTATTTCTGTCTTTTTTTTCCTTTTTTTTTTTTTTTTTTAAAGTGCTACCGGTGAAAATGGAGCCTGAAAATATTATGTCATATTATATATGTTGGAGATCTCATATGCCGTATCTCAGTTGATGTTCAATTGGAAAATCGTATTTCCTATATTTCATGCATCGATCTTTCTCTTTCACCTCAATGTTCAATTGGAAATTCATATTTCCCATATTTCATGCATCAATCTTTCTCTTTCATTTATTTTATTGTGGGAATTATCTTGTTGTCAAGAAATTCTAATTTACAAAATCTGGGGTAAAAAATAAAAGTATCGCACAAAGGCCTCAATCTAGAACCATTTTGAAACACTTTAAATGGAAACTTCATATTCACTATATTCTCTATCTTATATGTAACGATCTTTATCATGATCAAAGTTTTTTTCCAACTAATTGGGATCAGCTACACAAATACGGATATGTCATTTTGCTATATTAAGAGCCATACTATGAGGCCATAAGTCCCATATCTTTTCTTGCTACCTTGGTCTAAGAAGGGTAGGGATTTTAAACATTCCCTTAACCCGTCCTATGCCGGGATAAAAGGTTGTGTAGGGTAGACAACTACTGTAAAACTTTGTCCAAACTTATGAGAAAATATAAAGATGATAGTACATTTTATCTTGATTAAGAAAAAAAGGAATCTTATTTAAGTAAAAGTTTTCAAAATTGAATGTGATATTTCTATATTGCAAGGTACGTTAAAAGGTCTAACAAAAGGCTACTATTGTCCTGTTCCCCATAATAAAATCAATCTCGACCTCAGCAAAATATGAATGATATACTGATAACTATACCACACAATGCTTAAAAATAAAACTCAAAAAATGATTTTGTGCTCCTATATGAGCATATTGTATGTTCACTTCATTGGGTAAAATTCAATTTAGGAGTGTTTTCAGGAATTCAAATCTTGGTGGTGTAATAACCTCTTCAACTTAGCAAAATAATTGGAAAAGTGATTTCTCAAATCACATTTTGCACGCGTGAAAGAAAACAACGTCTCAATATTGAATAGAGACCGTTAAATTTTATAAGGGTGATATCTAAGTGGCGAAGAACTCAAATTCTATTCTATTTCCATCTTTTTGAAAATAAACATTTCATAACTGTTCTAAGGATAAAACCTTTCAAATAAGTCTTTTGCCCAAGGGAATAAGTGTACAATATGCTTGTATGGGAGCACAATATATATATATATATATATTAAACACTAAAAATAAAAAGAGCACATATTTTTTGCCCCAATCATTGTTAAATGTCGACCAAATTAGCTGCACACCAAATTATATATGATTCTATCTAAAGGTGGCAACGGGCAGGCTTGGGCCGGGCCAACGTTGGCCCTGGCCTGGCCCTTGTCCCTAAAAGGCTGGCTTATGCCCGGCCTTGGCTCTTTTAGGTCAGAGCCGGACCTAAGTTGGGCCAGGCCAAAAAATAAAAAAAAATAAATAGAAAAAAAAAACAATAATAAAAGAGGGCCAGGCCGGGCCAAACTAGATTGGTACTGGTCCCAACCCAGCCCTCATGCTACAATTTGTTGACCAGGCCCTACCTTTTCAGGGCCTACCAAGCCCTTTTTTCAGAACTGAGCCCAACTGGACTGGGTCGCTTGGGCTATTGCCAGCCCTAATTTTGTTCAACCTGTTCAACCTCAGTAGGTATATTTCTCTCTTTGGTGAAAACTCTCTCTCTATACCCCTTGTTGTTTGACAAGATGAGTAAACTGATTTTAGGTGACCTGTAAGATCTAAGTGGCTCACACGTTGGTGAGGAAGAGCACGTTATTGTCACTAGAAAAGGATTTACCCACCTAAAAAGAATTGGAATTTGTAGAATTTCACAACATAATATTCATTACTAAGTTAAATACGACTATTCAGGAGATTCATTAATTGATCATTTTTGCAAGTGAAATCTATCATAAGTGGTTTGAGGGAAAAGACAAAAAGCATGTGGTGAATTATTTCAACATTTCAGCTTATGGCCAATGTCATAAAAATATATGAGACTCATCAATCATGGTCTTATCCAAAGTAAAAACTGAGTTTGATTGAAGACTTATCAAATTAATATTATGATATATTTTAATATATTGGACTAGCCATCTTGACAGACCATATTTGGGCTATTTTTTTGTGTGTAGTATATATTATACTTCTATGAATATTTTTCTTTTATTTTTCACAATATGCTCCCCCATGCAATATGGCTGACTTTGATTGAACCGGACCCTAAACTAGTTCAATAGTTGCTCAGCTTCTAGTGACACTGGTTACTGCTAGTGCATATCAGGTCAAGTCAACCTGGTGACCGCCGAGTTAACCCTACCATGGTTCGGATCTTGGTTCTCTTCTAGACCCTTTTGAGTTGGGTCCACATGTAAGCTTACTAAATGAGTAACGTGAAATAATTATTTTCCCGTGGGAATGGGGTTGGAGCATCAATAATTTGGGGCTTAGATGTCTCAATATAATGTCTCACCCTCCATTCCAACTGTTAACATATAAAAAAAACAGGTCACAACTCTTTTGCTGATGCAATAAGGCCTAACAAGAGTGTGCAAAGTTGATTGCATAGGTACATGCACGGATCGTTCAGATAGAGATAGAGATTGAAAGATAGAGTGTGCAAAGTTGATTGCATAGGTACATGCACGGATCGTTCAGATAGAGATAGAGATTGAAAGATATTATAAAAATCTATCTATTCATGAGTAATTTTTTTTTGAAATTGTATACAGTTAGACCATTTACTTTTGGAATAATGAGGTCACACCTACATACAACCATCCAACGTGAAATTTGACAGCTTGAGTGTGTCATAAAGTTCAAGAAAATATCTTTTGAAATTTGAGCTTCGTCAATTGAATAAATGCAGTCACTCAATTTCACATCTAATGGTCAAGATTAATTGTGACCACCTCATACCAAAGTTAAATGGTGTCATTATACATTTTTCCTTTTCTTTTATACTATACTTGTGTTGGGAAGGCTGACTCATCCTTGACGGACTAAGGCCGCACACAGCCTCAAAGTGGGGCTTCAAAGTAAGGCTGCGACATATGGTCACTACAAGCCAAAGGAAAAATACTACATGGGCCAATATTTTAAATGCGAAGAATTCATCGATTGAACATTTTCAAAACGATTGATCCACCTTGTGACGAACATCAACATAAAAAGGAAAATTTAAATTTGAGCTCTTGAAAACCTACATCCTACAAATAGACCCTCTATAAACACTTTTGGAGTGGAAATTTTGATGGAGCATTTTTTGAGGTTGAAAACTATGCCACGGCCGGTCTCAACCCAGTTACGCCAGTCTCAAGCTCAGAAAAAAGAAAAGGCTTATGTTAGGTTAGCAGCTAGTATAAAACTTTTGCCACATCTATTTCATGATGATAATATTTTGAACTCTAAATCATTTTTTTGGTTGATCTCTAAAATATATTGACATAATCAACTAACTATCTGGGAGGACTATGCGGAACTAAAATTTTGAGATCCATTTTAAAATCATCAAATGAGCATTTAAAAAAAAAGAGTTAAAGTCCTTGAATACCTAGATCAGACCATCCAAATCCTATACAGTCTCTATTCATTCTTATCCTTTATAAGGCATGTAAAAATTGTAATACCTTTTACTTTTAAAAAAAAAATCTTACCTTTTTGAGGTTAGTTTCTAAGTTGAGGAAGTTATATTCCACAATCCGAGTCCTAAAAATATTTCAAGATAGAGAGTTCTTTTGGAGATAACAAATATATTATTTTACCTTTTTTTAGGTTAGTTTCAAAGTTGAGGAGATTATATTCCAAAATATCCGAGTCCTAAAAATATTTTGAGATATATTCCAAAATTTATTATTATTTTAGGTTAGTTTCAAAGTTGATGAGTTTATATTTCAAAATTTGAGTCCTAGAGTTTATTTCGAGATAGAGTGCTTTCCAAGAGAGCAAATAAATGGCATGCTCCACGGGAGCACTTAATCCTTTGGCTGGGAAAATAAAGATTGCATTGTATAAAATTGTAAACTATAAAAATAACACTTGCGTGTTTTAGGGAACACGAGGTGTTGAGCATGACAACCAAGTGCTCCTGAATGTGACTACCAAGCTTTCCCCAATATGACAATCCCAGGTATCTACATGTCCCTTCCTATTTTGTGCCACAAATGTGAAATCTTGGCGGAGGGGCAACTGGTCCGGTTCGGTCCCGAAGTCATCGGATTCAAACCCAGACCTGAAAATATAATGTGGGACCGGACTTGAATCTAAACCTGGATCCGATTGGACCCAGACGGACCCAACCCCAAAATCAATATATATTGTATAAATTGGGACCCGAAAATATAATGTGGGACCCAGACCTGATCGAATTTGGACCAATACCTGAATAGTGTTTGGGTCCATAATTTAGACTCGAACCTGACCTACCGGATCCAATTTTTGCACCCAACCCATACTTGGGTTTGGTCTGGGTCCATAGCCACCCGTAATTCTTGGGTATTGATTTGATTTTGTTAAAGAAATTTATTAAAATATTACTAATACTTTAATAATTTAATAGTTTATTAATTTTCAACTATTAGAACCCATCGTTACGTATATTTTGATGGGTATTTTGAAATTAAACCATGATATATGGGTAAGAGGTTAAATACTTTATCGCTTATGTGTATTTTGATCCATTTCTCTTTTTTTCTATAATTAAAATATGGGGTATAAAATAATTAAAATATCTCACTTGTTAATTTTCATTTCACAGTTTCGGTTAAAAAATTTGAAACTTTAAGACTATCGAGAAATGAAATTTAAAAAGAGGATGTACAGAAATATCTTCTCTGTAAATAAACTATCTATGCCTTATTTTCAGGGTCACTTTATTTATCCAAAATCTTACCTCAGGAAAGATTTCCAAAAAATTGGTTTCATACCTTCTTGGATGCGGCTTCATACCTTCTTGGATAGGTATGGATATGAAGCTGCTTTCCAAGAAATGGCCAAAATTTCCGGGGTATTTTGTACAATGATGTGCCCCTTAGGGATATCTTGATGACAGATTTCCTATTTACCAAACATAAGAAATCGGCTTCAACAGAGATTTATTTCCTTGAGACAAATTTCAAACTAACCAAACATGCGTTTCAAATACTTTACCTCGCACGTGTCAGCACTTATTGCAACTAGCAACTAACCAACTCACGTGCCAAAATATATATTACTTTTACCAAAAGATATTTTACTCTCTCTCGAGTATACTGACCATGTATTCCCTCGGGTAAAATCCTATCTAGGATTAGTTTAGGATCCCAAAATTTGGGATAAAACCTCTTTACTATAGATTAAGGTTAATAAAAATATTTCCTAATTGCACCTTTTATGCGGTTGAAAACATAATGTCAAATCTACATGATGAATCTAAAATCAAATTCCAATACTGACAATAAATTTTGAAATTGAAAAAATAATACAGATATAGTGGAACTGTGAACATGTATTTTTATGTTGAAATTGACGGTCTAGATAATTTGTTACAATTTTTTTTTCTAAAGTTTGAAGTCATATGTTTTTTTCACAACTATAATGTTCATCCCAAAATAATTGATGCAAAGTTTTTTCAATGCTTGAATTGCAATTTTCATTGAGATATGAGGTGATGATTTACTTATTTTGATAAGCCATATTTCTTTCCTAAAATGGAGGGAGGGAGTCAAGAGTCCTTCCCGGGTCGGGTCACACATCTCACGTGCGAATTAAGTTTGTTTTATTTATTTCTTCAAATGGAAAGAAAGCGTGAGACGCTATATCTTAACCAAGCCTCCACACGCTCCATTCCTGAAATGGTAAGATACTGTACACGCGCGAAATTCAAAACTCTTCTCTCGCATCTTGACACAATGTTAACACAACCCCCCTATGAAGTTGCATAACCAATTAGATGCTCTACAAATTAATAATCTCGTGGAGGCCCTTGGACCGGTCAAATTTTAGGGGAAATGTTTTAGATTTATATCAAGGACATGGTTTCTATTCGGCCAAGCTGCATATGTACAAATGTGGGCCTCTTAATAAATTTATTTTTGAGATGGATTTAAAAATTTAATTTTTAAGGATATGTACTCGCTAACATGGAGATCATGAATATGAAAAAATAAATAAATTTTAAAAACTAAAAATAATAATTCTAATAGTAAAACATTTGGACCGTTAGTTTCCATTGTTTTTAGATGGAACACTTACTTGCATGTATCTTTTAAATGGATGGTTTACATTTTATGGACCGCATATGTAGAAATGCAGTCGAGCCCGCATGAAACAATTTTCCTTATATTAATATATTAGTTTTATGGAAAAAGTTTATATTTATATAAAGCCGAGACTCTAAACAATTAAATTGGAGTGCACCTAAAAAAATTCACTAGTCGAAGTTGTTTTGATGCTGGAATATCTTCAAATTGTCCATCTCAACATCAATATATATGGACATGAGAAAAAAATGGATTTTAAGTTTTAGAAATAGTACATTTTGTAATACATTTTTGGACCATCAATTTTCAAGATTTTCAGTTTTTTATAGATATTCCCAATCTACACTATTTTTTAAGCTTTAAATTTTACAATTAGAGATTAAAATATATTTAAGGTCATCACAGAGATTTACAGTATTGAAACTATGTTTCTCGACACTATTTGAAGGGTGGCTGCACTTTGATTGTTTAGAGCCTCAGCTCTATACAATTTGCACCCTAGTTTTATATGTCTATAGTTCATTATTATCAACATTAGACCAGCTAATAAAGAATTTGGTTCAGTCAAAATGAGTCTGGTTGTTAGTCAAACTAATATGCATTCAAAAAATATGAACAATAATTAAAAAATATATATAATATACTAGAAAAATAGTTGCCTCCATTTGAGGTGCAGTGGTATACTAGTTTATTTGTCTATAGTACTTGGTAATGATCATTGTCATCAACATCGAACCAACTACTAAACCAGTACGGAACTTGGTCAACTCAAAACGAGTATGACTGCAGGTGAAACTAATTTGATTGAATTCTAAAAATATTTTAAAATTTTAATAATACTTTTAAAATATATAATATACTAGAAAATAGTTTCTCACTTTGTTTGGCCAATCGAATAGGTTAGAATCGGCCAGTTAGATTACCTAAAAGTAATCAAATATTTGTTTTGATTGGTTTTTGACAAAACTCAAATTTTATATGGACCAAACTCGCAAGGCACTGGTGGCAGTCTAACTGGTATTGTCCGATCTTAATAATTATAGTTTGGATATCATTGGCGGATAGTTCTATTGTGTAATTTCCGTGTTAATTTGTTCTGTCAAGAATTTATGAAAAATTGGGAATCAGGCTTGGGTTTGAGTGATAAGCAGTTGATTTTAGCAACATTACATCTCAAGTTCCATTCCTTGAGCAGATTTATGAACATTTGAAAGCCTTGAAAATTGATGGTTCGAAAATACATTACAAGATGCAATTTTTCCAATGCTCGAAATTCATTTTTTCTAATGCCCATACAATTTGTGGTCTAGATGATCAATTTGAGGATTTTTAAGTACTTAAACAACCTCTTTTAGGGATTTTTTGAGGAGTGCCTTAATTTGATTGTTTAGGACCTCGCCTTATTAAACCATTCCCTTAAAGTATTAAATACTAGTTATTATTATTTCCTTGGTTTTATTACGGATATTATTGCTATTAGAATTTACCATGAAAAAAAATGGGCAAAAGAAAAAACAAGTGATTTAAGACACTCATTAAAGAATAAACATCCGTTTCAATGCCATTGAGACCCTTCAATGACCCTGGACAACCAGTTTGTGTCTTTGGTTATAAGCCCTGGAGCACGTCCTCGAATTATGCAGGGGATCTAGGTACTGATTTGCTATTATTAAAACTGTATTTAAGCGCCTGGGCCCACTTTACATAAACCTTAAGCGCGCCAAAATTTTATTTCCTAAATTTATTTATATTTATTTTTTTCATATCTCCTCTCCTTAAAACGGCGGCGCTGTTTTTAGTTTTTTCGAAGTAATAAATATTTTCTTTATCAATCCCTTTAACCCTAATTTTTTAACCCTAATTTGCAGCACTTGCAGTATTGTCTTCGCCATTGCCGAGGCTTCTCGAACAAGTTGCAGGGGCTTACTGTACTTTGTTTGAGTGCATTTGCATTAAGGTGAGTTTCATGCACTGAGCTTCTTGTTTTTGGAAGTGGTTTATTGATTGGTTTAGGAGCCCAAACCCTAATTATGGGAGTGTTTTGCATGCTTGTGTTTGAGATGGATGGAGCTTGTTGATGGAATTGCAGAAGGTGGTACATTGTTGCGGTGTGTCGTGAGTTTCGTGAAATTTGTTGTCGGATGTGAGTTTGTTTTACTGTTTAATTTCAGCTCTAGTGGATACTTATTTTTGATGATTTTTGTGAGCTATTCTTTTGTTGCATGATGTTGACGTTTGGCCATTGGATTGCTGAAGTTTGAAGCTGCTTGTGCTGTTGCATGTCGATGTTATGCACGTGTTCTGAAGCCTCTGCTTTTGCATGTACTTGTTATGTAACGGTTCAACTTTCAGGAATTTCTGGAAAATTTGATCAGTGAATTGTGATTTGTATTCATTCTGAACTCTTTGTTGTTATACTTGAGCTTTGTTTTAATGGATCCAAGCTAATTAGCCCATGCATTGTGAAATCAGACCTCAACAAGTCGAGCTTATTAGACAAATCCAATGTTTTCTTTTGCATGTTGAGGTTGTGTGTCTACATGAAGCATACTTTGTTTTTGTATGTCAGTAATACGTAACAATTGAATTTCTATTTTGGGAAATTTGATGGATGTTTTTCAAATTGGTATTCTTATTGGATTTGAACTCTGCTGTTTTATTCTAGCTCTGTTATATACATGGATAAAATGTAATTGGCACAGGCATTATGAGAGTCACACCACAATAAATCAAGCTTATTTTAGAAAGCCACTACTTGATAATGGCAATGGTGAATCTGTGATCATTTTCATTGTTATCCATGTGCATTGTACCAAAATTTGTGAAAAAGTTTAAATATGTGTGATCTATGAAAATTGTATTCGGGGAAATGGATATTGGAATCAGAAATACTGCATACAGAACAAGAGAAGGGAAAAAAAAAGAAGAAGTAACTCTCATAAGAAATGAGTGCAGCACTAGAACTCAGTTTAGTGATCCTGAAGCTACAAGTTACAAAATGACGAGTTGAGATTAAGGACATCCAGGTGTGCAGAGGTTTCCACAATTCCAAGGTCTTTAATAACATTATTAAATATATCCTATGGTATGTTATGATCACATTTGTAATAACAAAAAAATTTTTAGAGGGAAAATATACAAAGAAACCATTTACTGCTGGTACGAATAAGTAGAAGCACACCAAAGCCATTGACTGTGAATTTGGTAGCCAGGGTGTATCCCTGACCACACTGAGAGTCCGAGAAAAACTTCCTCGAATTTTGAGGGGTGAGGACCTTAAACTTTCACTTAACCCCGTCCAAGCCTGGGTAAAAGAATTGGGTTGTGTTAAGTGGGCAACTAACATAAAACTTTACCAAAACTTTTCATGAATACTGAATCTATGGATCGATAAGACATGAAGCAGCCTCAACACAAAGTTAAACTTTGGAGGGATGCTCTAGAATCTAAAGGTTTTAAAATTAACCAGTCAAAGACAAAGTATATGGAATTCAAGTTTAGTAATAATAGGAGTAGAGACAAGGAAGTAGTTAAGATTGATAGCTAAGAAATACCAAAAAGAGCGCAAGTTCAATATCCTGGGTCTAATCCAAGAAAATAGAGAGATCGAGGAAGATGTCGCACATAGAATTAGAGCTGGGTGGGTGAAGTGGAGAAGTGCAACCGGAGTTTTATGTGATTGCCGCAAAGTTGAAGGGCAAATTCTATTGGACAATAGTGAGGCCAACTTTGCTTTATGGGGCAAAATATTGGGCGGTCAAGAAACAACATACCCATATAATGGGTATAGCTGACATGAGGATGTTGAGATAGATGAGTGGCATGACAAGAAGGGATAGAATTCAAAAGGAATACATTCGAGAGAGTTTAGGTGTGACACCAATAGGCGATAAGATGAGAGAAAGTAAGCTTCAGTATGCTGCCCATATATAACGTAGACCCAGGACAACACCTGTTATGAGGTGTGAATCAGTTCAAGTGGAAGGCTAAAAAAGAACAAGGGGTAGGTCCCAAAGGACATGGTTGGAAGTAGTAAGAAAAGGCATGGGGACTTATGGCCTCACTGAGGGTATAGCCCTTAATAGAGCAGAATGGTGGACCAAGATTTGTGTAGCCGACCTCAATTAGTTGGAAAAAGGCTATGATGGTAATGATTTTAGTTATAAGCCAATATTTAATCTTACATCCTCTTCTATTTAATTCTCTAACTAGTTGTTTTAGTTTGTCATATTTAATTTATTTTGTATTATGAACATTTTAATTTTGTTTTTTAGCATTGTTGCTTATTTTGTTGAGATAGAAATCTAGTTGTTTTCATGGGAATTCTTTTTCTGGTAGGATTTCCTATTGTTGACTCAAATGAAGGAATTTATATGGAATTTGTACTTTTTATTTTTTTATTTTTGGTAGGAGTTTTTATTGAAGGAGAGATATTTTAGGAATTATCATTTTAACTTGAATGAAGCTCTGGGATCCCAATTTTGGCTATTCGTTTTTCTATTTTTACGGATTCCTATTTAAGGAGAGAATTTTTGGGAAAGTTGGCAGGAAAAAGGCTTTTTTTGGAGATAATTTAAAATTCACGACCCTAATATTTCTTCCTCAATCAATAGATATTTCATATTGTTATCCTATCTTTGCTGCTATAATTTATTAGCTGTATTATTGAATTTTGTTTATTATTTTGGCTATTACTCTATTGTTACATAGTATTGCACATTTATTTATATCTAACATGACACATCTAATCTGTTCCGACAAAAAAAAAAAGAGAACAAAGATGTGTGATCTAGCATGCATCTATCTTTCTTTATATATTAATTTGCTCTTTTTTCCCCTTTATTTTTTAACAATGAACCACAACTCTCCAAACATAAAAGGAAAACTTCCAACAAATAAGGAAAACTCTGTATTTATCTCTCACAAACAAAGACAATTATACCATGATCTCTTTCCGTCTTCTAATATTAACCCAAAATTTAACTTTTTAAAACTAAGCTACTAAGTCTCTCTTTGTCTCTCTCCTGCCCTTGCATCGCATGGGCTGAGAATTAATGGTTTAATAATATTATTATGTGAGACTAGTTGATGTTCATAAAATCTGCAATTGTATATTGAAATACTAGAAAGTCCTTGATTTCTGTAAAGGATAAATACTCTGCTAATTCAGTGAATGCTGCTTATAAAGAGTAAGTAGTATTGTTGTTTAATTTTGGTGCTTCATGTTATAAGTTGTGTATAAGCATTGCATCATCTTGTTCTCGTTAACGTCATAATTGGATATGAATGACTTCTCTTTGGGTAACGGCATATGAATGATATGGCCAAAGTATTTCTTCTCAAGTCTAAAGTTTCACTCATACATAATGCATGACCACAAATATGTCTTGTACAACCATTCTACTAGTCCACGGCCCATGCTTATGGTGTATCCATATAACACCTGTGACCATTTTTGTGCTGCATCCACATTCTACCATGCGGTGCCTTTGTTATTCCTTCACCATCAGAATCTTGACCCCAAGGCATAGGGGCTAAAATTTGCTCTCGACCTGTTTTGCTCTAGCACACCAATGCTCTAGCATACCAATGCTTGTACCTTAACCCTGATTAATTATTGCCAGCTATGTTGAATGGTATTGTGAACCCTGTCTTGCTCAAAACTTACACTTTGGTATTGTTTTAGATGTTTTATAGAAGTGAGGATCCTTACAATGTTGCTTCTTTGTTCATTCTCCAATATGTAGGAGTCTATGTTGGTCGCTTTATCCTTTTATTTTTTCTTATATTCTTGTGTGAATCATTCTAATTACTTCTGGTCCTTTGTCACACTTGTCTTTTGCCAACATGTCCTTTATGTCTAGCTGATAATTTGCAGTTTTTATGATGTTCCAGTTTTAGTCTATACAATATCATGCTTTTCCTAATGGTGTAAGACTTGTTGTATTGAAGCTTGCGAGGTACATTAGCGACATGGAAACTGATGAACTTATGGAAATGATGGTGCCGATGGGGCACCTGAATGCTATTAAGTTTGAGTTTATGACCAGAGAAGATATAGTGAGTACTCACTTTTTTTTTCTGTTGTTAATGGCAATTTCTGTTGTTTCATCTGTGAAGGACTATTGCTTAATCTTAGATGATTGCCATATTCCATTAGCTTATTGCTATATGTTGGAAAATTTAGTTGCTGTGGATTTAACTGAAGCAGATAGGCATTGTCTGTGCATTGTTCTTATCTGGGTGCCTGTTATTATCGTATGTTTTCTTATTCATTTCATTATTTGTGCTCTTTTGCTTCCTGCCCACTTTGGACGACTTCATACTAATCACGAATTTTTGAGAGCGACGAACTATTAGATGATCTCGAACTATTATATCTTTGGTCTTGCTCATAATACTTGTGGTAAGCACCATATAACAATAAAATTCTCTTCTTAAATCATGTTGTATAATGATGGCAGCCATATGGCTTTGGTCGTAGATGGCTTCGGTCGAAGATGGCTTCATTGTAGTGATATACAATTTGGGTTATGGCCTGACTGGGTGACTATTCAGAATGTGGATCCTCATTTGCAACAACCCATGTTGTAGTTGTGAAATTATTGGTTCTGGGGAGGGCCATGGTGTTCCTGCTCCTTTATCTGCACTTTACGTAGACATGTCTTATTACGTAGACACTCTCGATGTCATGATGACTATTTTCAGCTTTTTGTCTGTCTTACATATCATGTTATTGGGTAAATGGACCAGGTGGCTTATGAGTTGGTGAACATGGGTATATAGAGGAACGTTGTGGGGCTTTTGGACTATATCCAGTGGGTGGATTTTGTATAGTTGTTTTCTTTAATAAAAAATTTCTTAGATAATAAACAGAATCGCCACACGGTGACCTGCAACCTGTATTGTTATGTAATCTATAGATCTTATTTTTTTTATTTGTCTCTGAATTTATTCTCTTCCATTTTCTCATTTGTCCCTTCTTACTGATAGTTCATCCTTTCTTTGGGTAGGTTTCTCTTGGGCCAAAGCCATTGCTCTCCTCCAAGTGCTGGAATCCTTGCACATCACTCCTTCAAACCTATTATTATTTAAGGCAACTCCTTAAATGTTTTTAGATGTTCTGTCCCTCGAAGCGGGCTTCTATTTCAGGAGGATATTAGTGCATTGTTCTGCTTCTTTGTTTCAAATCTGGGCTTTCTTCTTATAGAAACTAATATGGTCTTGAATGGTTTACCCAAACAGGGTGTTTTTGTGGCAATTTTCTCCATTTTGTTATGTTAAAATAATTCATTTATGGATGAAATCACATCCATTCTCTCTGTTTAAAGAAATAAGTTGTTCATTTGCATCAATGTTATAGAGACACAGAAAGTCCAATTGTTTTACCTGGAATTCTTTATTCATTGGTTAAAAGCAATTTATCTTTTCAGTTAAACTAGCCCTGGTTTTGGAGGGATCTGCCATTTCGTATTACTCTTATAAACAAATTTATAATCGTTGTAAGGATCAATGTTCTTTCTCTCTCCTTTCTTGGTAAGGTGATCTTGCCTTCTGGAATGCAGTTTCTAATCTTCCATAATGTGTCATGGACTACCTTATGGATATTGGGAGATGGCCCATCATCATACAGATTCCTTTCTTGCCGAGTTCCCCAAACTAGTGTTGGTAGAGAGGCTTTGGGAGTTCAAGTAAATATATGTTGTTAGACTTTCTCTTGAATCCATATGTCATAAGCTATTGGAGGATAGTGAGGGTGTTGGGCAGGTTCTTGATTCTCCATGTAATTGCTTTCAAAACCTCGCTTGCAAAGGTTGAAGCTTATGCATACATGTTTGTGATCCTCCACATTCCGTTTGCATATGAAGCACCTATTACAACAATGATTGCCCTATCTTTGAATTCTATCCTTTATGAAGACTCATTTGGAAGGCTACCTAAGGAAACCGGGATGTCCAAGGATGTTTTGGTTTCTCCCATTTTGTCTCAAGCAATGTTCATAAAGGCGGAGGCGGATGGGCAGTTGCCTTGATACCTGGATGGTGAGGTGGGGTTGGCATATGTTTTGTGTGTGTGTGTGTGTATGTAAATATAGTGTGTGTTTGTGTGTATATTTGTTATATATTGTATGTGTATGTGTTAGTGCGCACGCATGTGCGTGTGAGGATTCGCATGAAATACTTAAGGATCATCTTCTTTTTTTTCTCATCTTTTATGTAGAGTAAGAGAGAGAGAGCATATGGATCTGTGTTTATGAGAGAGAGGTCTTGAGCACTTGGAGTATGTTGTTCTTTTTATTCTTCTAATATGGAGAGAGAGAGAGAGAGAGAGAGAGAGAGAGAGAGAGAGAGATGCCTTAACTTTTTTGTTTTGTTTTTAATGTAGCCTTTTTTTAAGAGTGTGGCAGACACCCAGACCTACCTAGGCGGGTGCCTTGGACATGCCCGCCTAGGTTGCCCTAGGCGGCTGGGCAGCTGATTTTTCAACCTCGGTCTCAAGTGTGTGATTTTACGTATAATGCTCCCTTATCACTTCATGTATGCTTCTTGGGGTGATCTCTGCATAGGTTTTTGTGACCCATGTAAGGTTATCCTCTCTTGAGAACCATGTAAGGTTATCCTCTCTTCCACATTTATGCAAGGACTAGATCAATATGAGGCACTGTGCTTCCCTCGTTTGTCCACTTCTTGTACGGAGAAGTTGCCCTGATTTCCCATCAAAGAAATTGGAGACTTTTGAATTTCCCATACCCGAATGTCGTATTTTTTCTTCTCCAATTATGTCATTTAGAGACCCTTCACTCAACCAAGGATCATCCCAACTATTTGGGGTTAGCTACGTGAATCTTGTTCCACCATTCTGCTTTATTAAGGGCCATACCATCAGTAAGACCATAAATCCCCATATCTTTCTCACTACTTCCAACCATGTCCGTTTGGGCGTGCCCCTTGCCCTTTCTACTTGAATTGACTCGCACTTCTTAACATGTGCTGTATTGGGTTTACACTGCATATGACCAGTCCACCTAAGTCTACTTTCTCTCATCTTATCACTTATTGAAGCCATACCTAATTCTCTCGAATGTATTTATTTGGGATTCTTTCCTTTCTTGTCTTGTGACTCATCAATCTCAACACCTTCATCTCGTTTATACTCATCATATAGGATTATAACATAGGTTCATGATTCATTATAAGATGTGGCAAAGTTTTATGCTGGTTGCATGCCCATAGCAACCCACCTCCTTTACCCAGGCCTTGGATGGGTTAAGGGAAAGTTTAAGGTCCTCACTCTTCTTAGACTATCATTCAACCAAGGATCATACCAAAAATTAATTTTGCTTCCATTGGCAGACTTGTAATTGGGTGCTTGTTTAATGTTTGGGAGTGTCTCATGTACGCTTCTCCAAGCCCAAGAGACAGATCTGAAAAATTCTTGAATTCCAAATGTGGCTTCTCCAAAGGTACTTCGTATTCATTGGTTCAACCCATGGGAAGGGGCAGCTTTTGCTGACTGCTATTGAAGCTTGGCTAATAAGGTTCAGTTGATATCCATGCTTGGCCAATAATGCCTTGATTTTTTTTTGAGAAACTGTTATGGCCTTGTTAACGTCCAACGTGGCTGCATTCCTAGGTTTAGCTTGGTGTTGTTGTCCGATGTAGTCTTGATATCCTCGGTTGGCATTCTTTCTGCTCATGATTAGTGTCGTAAGTTTGCTTTTTATGTTCACGATCTTGAGCTTGGGTGCTTCATATGTGATATGCCTATGATAATGTGTACTTTTGCACACCTTAATTGGTTAGCGCTTGACGATTTGCAACGCTTTGTCCTAGGTTCAATTCCTACTAGGGTAGGGGCCCTCTCCTCACTGACTCACCCAAAAAAAAAAAGTGTACTTTTGCACGTCTTTTTAAGAGACCTCATAATTGTGCTTGCAATGATAGAAGAACTCATTATTTAGCCCCAGTAGTGGTTCTTGTTCCTTTCCCCAAATGTACATTTTATGTTTGAATTTGGAGTTTAGTGTTTACTTATTGTTTGTGGCACAAATAATGAATTAAGGGCATTTTTTTGGTTCAATGAAATTGTCTACAAAGCTTTAGAAATAACTACACTTTTCTCTCCATACTTGTATCACATTCTATTGAATTTAATCATTCATGATTTTCACATATGAATTGCCTGCAACTTGAAGAACAAAATTATCAAAAAAAAGTTGGAGAATGAACTTGTATATGCCTAGTTTTGCTCTTTTATGTTATTTTGCTCATACTGTTTGTTTATTTTGCAATAAAAACGTGAAATTTTTTGACTTCTTATGACTTCTTTCAGGAAAAGTTTTCAGTTTTATCGATAAGTAACACCAGTGGTGTAACTGATCCTCAGTTAGGGCTTCCTACCCCTGACCGCAAATGTTCCACATGTGGTGCATCTGATAATCTCAATTGTGATGGTTAGTCCAAGTTAGCTATTTGAATATGCGGGTTCAATTATTTTCCTTATTCGGGATAGTGGGGCTTGGTTTTTGGCTATTCTAAATGAATTTCTAATTTACAGGTCACTTTGGGGACATTGAATTGCCAGCCACCATATATAATCCATATCTTGTTCATGCACTTGTGCAAATTTTGAATAATATTTGTCCAGGGTGCAAATCAATTCGACAGAAAAAGGTCAACTTGTCCTCTTTTCAATATGGAGATTTATTATCTATATTGAGTTTGTCTTTATCAACAATTTACAAAATTAATATTGCAAGGTGAGCTTCTTATATGTTTTGCTAGCAGAGCCAGTTCGATCAACAAAAATGAAAATGAGTTGGATTGCTATCATTGTATTTTATTATAGCTTGCTTTTTTTGAGAAGTATGAAGCATGTTATCATTCATCTTTATCAAACAATTTCACACTCTTGTAGGAGCATATTACCCATTTATGCCCTCAGGAAAATCTCATTATAAGAGTATTTTTAGGACCCCAAATTTTGGGGGTGTATTCTCCTCAACATAGAGAGCAGCTTCAAAAGAAATATAAGGAAAAGAAAATTAAATTCAAACGCACTCTCTATGAGCCCGAAAAAATAATGTCCTTAAATTGAATATGGAACTTGCAATTTGTATACAGCCAGGTCTAAGTGTTAAAGCACTCAATTCCCTTCTTTTTCTTTTTAAATAATCATTTGGCGATTCTTTGATGGACCCCAAAATTTTAGTTCCAAAAAATTCTAGCTTTTGCACCCGAGGGTGTAAGTGGGGGGTGTGCTCTCAGGAGCATAGCAAACACACTCTTTATCTTTTATTAACAAATTCTATGAGAATTAATTTAAATAAGAAACAAACATTGTGAAAATTCCCAGATTAGATTGGATATGGATACACGAACATGGCAGGAGGAGTTATAGTGGAACATGTTAATTTGCAAATGGACAAAATCCTGATTTCTTTCTCAATCTAAAATGAGCCCAAAATTGAAGATCTCCCTCTATTAAAACCCTAATTGGAATTCTCTCAACATATGAAAATCTCTCTCACTTTCTGTCTCTTTCTCTCCCTCTCTCTCTCTCTATAAAAAAAAAGAAAAGAAATTGAAAATATCTCTAAACCCCAATCTTGCTTTTTTTTCTAAACCCTACCCTAGTCTTTCTTTGTCTCTCACATCAACACATAGTATATGTAAATGAAAAGCAATCTTGCCCTATCTCACCCTGTGCTCACTCACTAAAATTTTGCAGCTCGTATCTCTAACTCTAGGGTTCTCGCATCAAAACCCTAGTTCCTCAGAAGCTGTAATTTCTCTCGTCCTCTGAGCGAAAAAACCTAACTTTTTGGAAATCTTACAAATTTCTCTACGTTTATTTCACCATTACTTACCACGTTATTCCGCTTTTCTTCCTTGTGCCCTACTTTAATCCTCATTCTCCATTATAATAATGTCTTCCTCTCATCCATTTTCTATGGTCACTAATGTTGGGTTTTTATGGCTATTAAAGGCCTCATGAGAGCATGCAATCATTATTTGACATAGTGGAACAAAGAACTCTAGTTGGAGTATGGTCTAGATGGATTGAGATTGGCAAATGTTGTTTGTTGAGACTCTGATTGAGCTTAACGAGTTAGGTCAATTGAGTTACAAAACCCTAAATACTTAGGCATAGAGCACAACCGATAAGGTTTAGCAAGATTATCCCTTGATGAGGTCGGACTGGCTCAGGATAGTAAGCCAAGGGACTATGTGGGCCCTTGTGTGTGATTGGTAGGTTTGTAGGGACAAAGGCCAAAACCTCCTCTGAAACCATCACACGACATGTACACATGGTAGCCGTATCGGGAAGTGAATCATTATTGAGGGTGATACGTGTACCTATGCAAGAGATAACTCCCATATGCACCATAGAGTTGTGTGTGCACATGTCTGTGTAACCTTGGACTTGTCACCAGGGGGAACCTGTAATTTATAAACTAAGATTGTGTCCCCTCACCTATTGGCTAACTTTAGTAGCTCAATCATGAAGCCCTGCGATGTCCTGTGGGTCATGGGAACTGCTGGGCTAGTTTGAGAAAGTGGGTGTAAATTAGAGTCCATAGTAGAAGATGGAGTGCTTCAGCAAAATTAAGTGGGTGTAAATTATAGTCCATAGTAGAAGATGGAGTGCTTCAGCCAAATTAATATTTCCTTAATATAGTTGGATTTGAATCCCATCAAATTAATATAGAATTAATTAATTTGACCTTAAATAATTTTTAGATTAATAAAATGAATTTTTAGAAGTTGTCAACATTTCAAAAAAAAAAAAATAGAATTTTTAGAAGTCTGAGATTAGGTTAAGGAAGCTGATGGATAAGGTTGTAGCACATTTATTTTAATCGTGTTGGCTAATCTAATGATTGTAAGGCTAAGATCTCTCACCCCACAGGTCTCCTATGATCAATGGTTTGGATCTACTCTCCATAAGGATAACTAACCCTAGAAAATCCTAGCCCTAAGTTGAGTCTATATATAGCCTCTTTGGGGGTCCTAATTCTATATACATTACATCTCTCTCTCTCTCTCTCCCTCACAAGGTGGCATGCCACCGTCTCTTTGATCTTTGATCTCTCTCTAGCCTCCCTCATAGTTAGAAAATATTTTGTAAAAGAAAAGAGGGCCACGCCCCATATTCTAAGAGTTTAGAAAAAGGGTACGCCCCACATACTTAGGCATTGAGGCCTAGTCTTGTTTCTAGTTCCACCATTGCTCTCTGATTTGAATGGGTTTATACCTAGGCTTCCCATACTTTGAAGATCTGAGATAGACCTTGATCCGGTGTGCCATCGGAGGAGGAGATCCAGAGTGGGGTGTGCAAAGTTTAGTTGAGATAATTTTTGCTTATTGTTTTTAAGTTGTGCAGTTTGCGTTTCTTGTTGTGCAGTTTGTATTTTAAGTTGTGCAGTTTGTGTTTCTTGTTCCCAAGAGTTTTATGTAATTTTTGCTTATTGAATAAGGACCTTAGTAAGTATTCAAGCCAGTAGAAAAGATAAAAATTAAAAACCGTATATACCATGCTTGTTCACGCTGTCCAACATTCAATCACCAAGTCGATCTTATCCAATTTCATAATCTAGAAGGGCCTCTTTGAGCCTTTCATCAATGATTATGGGACACCGAAATGGATCTTTTGAACCTTCTTCAAAACTTGTTTCAAAAGCAGAGGTTGACAATAATGGGAAGATATAGAAATTGTTTCTACATACCGTGATTTTGAATAATAGGTTGGATGGATCAACACAACTCTTTTAAAAGAAATTCTAACACATGGTATTAGAATGCCTCATTGCTGTAGATTTATAGAATTTTGTTCATGACTTTTTTGCAATAATTTGAGGGACTGTGATGCATTTGAGGCTTGTGTTAAAATCCTTTGTTGTCTAAGTTTTGGACCTAAGTGTCATAATTATATTTGTATGGGCAGTTTTGTCCATATCATATTTTTTTTAATAAAAATATAAGGCTGAGAGGTGTGTCAGGGGAATTTGATGCTCACATTACTCTGTGGTTCCATGTCCCTCTCTTCTCTCTTTTCTCTTTTCTCTTCTTTTCTCTTTTCTCTCTATATTCTTTGACATGGTATTAGAGCAAGTTCTGAACGAAGTCTTTCGGCTTCCCCTTTCTTTTTTGAATCCTTTATCTTTTCATCTTCCTCTTTCCATTCACATTCGCTTTCTTCCCCTTTTCATTCATCTTCTCTGTTTTTTTTTACCCTTTCCTTTTTTATAAAAAATGGAGAGAGAGAAATCGTGATCTATGGAGATAGAGAAATCGTGATCTTTCCCCTTCTTTCCTTTTTTTAAATCATAAAACCCTAATTTGTGGTGTTTGATGCTGTTATGTTGTTCGTGTGATTTCTCTCCTTAGATCTCGATCTCCAAAGAGATCATGACCTAGTTTCAAGTTGTTGTTATCTATGCTGCTGTGTGCCTACAGAGAGATCGTGACCGAGTTTCAATGTTGGCAGCATGATGATGCTCAGATGTGTTCAATGTGGTGTTGCCCTAATTTGTTCAAGTGTAAGAATGTGAGCAGATCTAAATGATTAGTCTCTCTCTCCTTTTCAAAATTTTCTTAACAATGTATTGGGCTTGTGTGAGTGATTATAATTAGTCAATCATGGTTGTCCTTACCCTCCTTTATCTTTTGATATGCTCATGGATAAGAAATTAAACCTAGAATTCTTAGTCTTCCTGAAACTATGGGGATACAAATCACCTTTGTAAAATTAAGTGAGTCCAATTATATTGTATGGGCTCAATCTGTCAAAGAATGCCTTAGTGCAAGGGGGAAACTGAAATATTTGACTGAGGGCAAACCTAGTAATTCAGATAGTAGTTATGAAGAGTGGATGAGAGAGAATAATATAATCATGACCTGGTTTTGGAGTTGTTGGAACCCCAAATCAGTGCCAATTTGATATTTCTTAATACATCTAAGGAAATTTGGGACACTTTGAAAGAAATATATTCATCAGATAAAAGTACCTCTTGGGTATATGAGCTGTTTGAGAAAATATTTCAATTGCGACAGGGCAATAAGAGTGTGCATGAGTATTATAGTACCCTCAGGGATATGTGGGAAGAGATCAGCCTATATCTAGTGATGTGAAATTATAGAAAAGGCAGGGTGAAGAATCTAGGGTTGTCAAATTTTTATCTGGCCTTAATCCTGAGTGCCATTATGTACGTGGACAAATCTTGACAAGCAGTGAACTCCCATCTCTCATTAACGTTTACTCACGCATTCAACGTATCAGTATATCTGCTTCTTCCTCTCCTTCTCAGTCAAGTATTAGGGATCGATCAACACTGAATACCGTTGTAAAGAGAGGAGATGGAGGCAGAGGCCAGGGGCGTGGTCGTGACTCAAGAAGAGGCTGATGTAGAGGTGATGGTGGTAGGGGTCGAGGAACTCTCAAGTGTGCGCATTGTGGGCATACAAATCATAGAGTTCATAAGTGTTGGGTTAAGGTTGGTAAGCCTGCTTGGGCAAACCCTATTACGTACGCATTTGAGAGTGATGAACCTTATCTGAGTGGACTCAGTGATCACCAACAATAGTTGGATCTTGCTGGTGACTCTGTTGTGCTTTCCAAAGAAGAATATAATAAACTTGTTAAACAAGTACAACAATCTATGGTTCTGTCTTCCTCTTCTACTGCCACCCTTGCCATACAGGTACTTTTGTGCTTCTTGCCTCTTAGAAACTTACTCCTTGGGTCATTTACTCAGGAGCATCTGATCATGTAACTGGTGAGTCCTCTGTTTTTGTATCTCTAGATAAGTGTATTCCTAATGCCTCTGTTACCTGGCTGATGGATCGTTGTCTAATGTGTCAAGGTAGGGTACAGTTATGCCTACTTCTTCCCTTTCTCTGTCATCTGTACTATACGTTCCAAAGTTTCCCTACAATTTTTTATCTATGCGCAAATTAAGCAAGTCTCTTCATTGCTCTATAACCTTTTATCTTTCGTCTTGTGTCAATTGTGTCATTCTTAGATATTCACGCTTGTAGAAAGTCTATCGTTGTTATCATCTTCGTTTATGAAAGAAATTACCTTTTTTGAAAATACTCCACACTTTTCAGAAGAGAGTCGTGTGCTTGATATAAATATTTATTATCCAACTTTTAAAGAAGTCTCAAAGTCCTCGCCTTTTATGATTCCTCTTCCTATTCCTGTTCATACTTTATCTTCACTCCAGTTGCTTGACTATGTTGAATCTAGTACACCTACACATCATGATGTTTCTCAAGAGCAGCCCATAAAGTTTTACACTAGAAGAAAAATGCAGGGTGGGCATCCCCCACCAACTCAGCCAACCACTCAATCATCATCTTCGTCTACTGATCTAGTTCCTTCTTGTAATGAGGATGTACCTATTGGCATCCCTAAAGGTATCAAGTCTTGTACTTAACATCCGATTGCACATTGTGTTATCTTTACAAATTTATCTCCTATGATATCAAAATTTTGCTTTAGCCCTTTCACCTATTTCTATTCCTAAGATCTGCCAAGAAGCACTTTCTCATACTGGGTAGAATAGCGCAATGGAAGAGGAGATGGATTGTCACGCCCCAAGAATTTACAATACTGATATTCCTGAGATGTGACAGTCAAAACATATATACATCTCTTGATAGGACAAATTTACAGTGGCGAATTCTTACAAAGTAACAAAAGAAAGTTTAAGCACAACTACAATATCTTCCAGAGTTGATCCTGACGAGCACTCAAAATGAAACCGCAGTTATCCTGAAAGAAAATGTTTACCATAATTTGATGATTTTGGCTACTCAGTAAGTGATCATCATAATCCTAAAAATAATCATGGTTGCAGGATATCAATATTTTCACAAAGAAGATCCATTAACAGAAATGCATTAACAGTTTCACTTTAAAAAATACATAATTAAGTATAATCCGAATAATTGAAATGCATATAACATGTTAACGGCAATGCATAATTCAAAGGATTTCACAAATTACCCTACTGGCGTCCCAAGTAGGTCACTTATATACCCTATCAACATCCTGATGGGTCCACTGAATCCCTATCGACGTCTCAGATAGGTCCACTTAATCCCTGCAGGTCCATTTATACCTTACTGGCGTACCGGATGAGTCCACTTAATCCCTACCGGCGTACCGGATAGGTCCGCTTATACCTCACCGGCGAACCAGATAAGTCCACTTGCATACTTAAACAATTTCTAAATTTCTTTAAACATTCGAAAATAGCAATATCATGTACTCAACATATCCTTGAAATTATTAATATGAATTTCACTGAAACCATTAATAATAGTCACTTTTAGTAACATTTCAAAAATAACCAGTCAAATATTTTGGGCTCAGATTTAGAAAGGTAGCAGTTCGTAAAGACATTCTAGCATAATTGCCAATCTAATATGTATAGAAAAACTCTTATAGAAATTCAAGAATACGGAAATATCACAATTTATGGGATGTCAATTTGCAAATAAACATTTCATAAACAATGCTATAATCAATTGCAAAAATATCCGTTTTCAAATAATAAGGCGGTCATTTGTACACGAAATTTATAATGTCTAAATATTAAAAAACAGTAGAAAGAAATCTCACAATTTTAATAAAAGCAGAAATATCACATTTATTTCTAATAATTTTACAGTATCTAAAATTTTCTAACAATAGATAAGAAAAATAAATAAATTTATTTTTAAGAATTTACAGCATTTAAAATTTCTAACATAGATAAAATATCACACTTTTATTAAAAAGATTATTTTTCGAAACAATGAGGTCGGTTGTGCAAAAAATTTATCATGCCTAAAATTCATGATAATAAGCAGAAGTAATTATTTCATTTCATTTTAAAAAAAAACGAATTATTTTTCAAGATAATGAAGTCACTTACCTAAAATATTTGAGAGGGAGCTTCCGATAAAAAATTCGGCTAAAGAGAGAAAGAGCTCACTGCGTTTCGACTAGAGAGAGAAAGATCTTGAAAAATTTCTAAGGTGGAAGTCCTCACCTTTCCTATTTAAATTCTTAAGATACCTTATTATATTATTTTATTAAGTTACACCTCATACATGAGGTGTGACAATTATAGTACACATGAAACGTTTACTACGTCCACTAAATGACGTGGTAAAGGAAAGAAAAAGTTAACAAAAGTGGTGATGGTCCTTAAGGACCACAATACTTATATGGACCATGACACTATAAAGAATTATTTATTTATTTATTTTGAAAGTTTAGGATTGTTACATTCTTCCCCCCTTAAATAAATTTAGTCCTCTAAATTTGTGTACTTGATTACTGAAAAAGATAGGGATATTTTTCTCTGATATTGCCTTTTCGTTCCCAAGTCGACTCCTCTCTTGAATGGTACTGCCATAATATACGGACCAAGGGAATCTCCTTGTTGCGCAACACTTGTACCCTTCTATCCAGTATCAAAATTGGCTGCTCAATAAAGGATAGGTCCTTCCTGATCGGTAAAAGTTCATATTTCAAGATATGGGATGGGTCGGGCTGATATTTTCGTAGTGATGATACATGGAAGACATTATGGACGTTTGCCAATTCGGGTGGTAAGGCAAGTTTATAAGTGACACCTCCGATTCTTTCCAGGATTTCAAATGATCTGATGTAAAGTGGGCTTAGCTTTCCTTTCTTGCCGAATCTCGTAATGCCTTTTATTGGTGAGATCTTTAAGAAAACTCGATCATCTTCCTCAAATTCAAGATTTCTCTGTTGGTTATCGGCATAACTCTTCTGCCGACTCTGAGCGGTCCTGAGCCTTTCTCGAATTAATGCTATCTTATCTGTGGTTACCTGGACAATTTCTGGCCCCAAAAGCTTTCTTTCATCAACCTCATCCCAATAGATGGGTGACCTGCATTTCCTTCTATACAGGGCTTCATATGGTGCCATCTGAATACTGACTTGGAAGCTATTATTATAAGCAAACTCAATCAGGGGTAAATGGTCATCCCAGCTTCCTGTAAAGTCAATGACATAGGCCCTCAGCATAGCTTCCAAAGTTTGGATGGTCCTCTTTTATTGTCCATCAGTTTGGGGTGAAAGGCAGTGCTAAAGGTGAGTCTTGTCCCCATGGCTGGCTGTAGCCTAGCCCAAAATTTAGAAATAAATTGAGTATCCCTGTTCGATACAATACTGACCGAAACTCCATGCAATCGCACTATTTTCTTAGTGTACAACTGGACCAGTCGATCCAAAGTGTACGTCGTGCGAATCAGCAGAAAATGAGCAGCTTTGGTCAGCCGGTTCACAATGACCCAAATGCTATCATGTCCTGAATTTGTTTTAGGCAAGCCAGAGACACAATCTATAGAGATGTGCTCCCACTTCCGCTCTGGCACGGTTAAAGGCTGCAACAACCTAGCGGGCCTTTGATGCTCAGCTTTTACTTGCTGGTATGTTAAGAACTTAGACACAAGTAGTGTTACTTCTTTTTTCATATTATTCCACCAAAAGGTTTTCTTCAGGTCTTTATACATTTTATTACTTTCGGGATGTATTGTATAACGAGGGTGATGTGCTTCTTTCAAGATAGCTTTCTTCACACTTATCTTTCGGGACGCAAACTTGACCTTTGACTCTTAGCAAATCCTCACTACATATAGAGAATCCGTCTCTCTTTCCTAGTTTCACCTCTTCTACAATTGTTATAAGCTAAGGGTCTTTCTTTTGTACCAATCGAATCTGTTGGATTAATTGCGGTTCTATCTTAATGTTGGCAATCATACTTACCTCGCCATTAATGGACGGAGCGGAAGGCTAATCCACTATTTCCTCTAACAATCTCATTTCTTGGATATTAGATGAGCTAAGACTCCCGTAGATTTTCTACTTAGAGCGTCGGCCACAACGTTAGCTTTTCTTGAATGATAATGGATTGTACAATCATAATCTTTTAAGAAATTCATCTATCTTATCTGCCGCATATTTAAATCCTTCTGAGAGAAGAGGTATTTCAAGCTCTTATGATCCGTGTATATTTCGCATTGCTCACCATATAGATAATGCCTCCACATTTTCAAAGCGAATACTATTACAGCCGGCTCCAAGTCACGAATTGGATATGTTTTCTGATATTCTTTCAATTGTCTGGATGCATATGCCACTACTTTCCCATATTGCATTACTACACAACCCAAGCCTTTATGTGAAGCATCACTATAAATCACAAATCCCCCACTCCCCTCAGGAATTGTTAAAATAGGTGCTGAAGTTAATCGAACTTTTAGTTCTTGAAAACTCTTCTCACATCCACTTGTCCACTCAAATTTGACATTTTTCTGTGTCAATCGAGTCAGTGGGGTTGCGATTCAATCCTTCTACAAATTTTCAGTAATATCCTGCCAATCCCAAAAAGCTTCGACCTTCAGTCACATTACTTGGTTGTTTCCAATTAACAACGGTTTCAACCTTTGAAGGATCAACTGATAGACCTTCCTTTGATATGACATGTCTTAAAAATGTCACTTGTTCAAGCCAAAATTCAGATTTACTAAGTTTGGTATACAATTTCTTTTCTCTTAATATTTGCAATACCATTCTTACATGCTGCTCATGTTCTTTTTGATTCTTGGAATAAATTAAAATATCATCGATGAACACCACAATAAATTTATCCAAAAAGAGCTTAAAGACCCGATTCATCAAATCCATAAATGCAGTCGGTGCATTGGTTAATCCAAAAGGCATGACTAAAAATTCATAATGGCCATACCTTGTTCTGAAAGCTGTCTTGGGAACTTCTTCACTTTTAATCTTAAGCTGATGGTATCTAGATCTAAGATCAATTTTTTAAAACACTTGTGATCCTTGTAATTGATCAAATAAATCATCAATTCTAGGTAATGGATACTTATTTTTCACTGTCACTTGGTTCAACTGTCTATAATCGATACACAATCTCATGGTCCCATCTTTCTTTTTAACAAACAGTACCGGAGCACCTTAAGGTGACACATTGGGCCTGATAAAACCTTTATCTAATAATTCTTCCAATTGTTGTTTAAGTTCCTTAAGTTCTGTAGATGCCATTCTGTAAGGTGCCTTAGAAATTGGGGCTACCCCTGGCAATAATTCAATAGAGAATTCAATTTCCATATCAGGCGGTAATCCTAGCAATTCTTCAGGGAAAACGTCGGGAAATTCTCGGATAGCCGGAGTGGTATCCAAATTTATCTCTTCCTTCCTATCTTATTTGATATAAGCAAGAAAGCCTTGACACCCTTTTCGAAGGAGGCGATTAGCTCGAATGCAGGAGATTAAATATGATGAGGAGTCTTCTTTGATACCATTGAAGTAAAATACTGGTTGATTCGGAATACTAAAGGTAATCATTTTCTTGTAACAATTAATACTTGCATGGTATGCAGAAAGCCAATCATGCCTAAGATTACATCAAAATCTTGAATTTTTAAGAGTATTAAATCAACCAACAGTTCCTTTTCTTCTATCTTTATTACACAGGATTTGTACACTATATTGGTGTCACTTGAATTTCCCATCGGTGTGGCTACCTCTAGAATGTATTCTAATTGTTCTGGTTCTACCTTTAAGTGGCATGCAAAGTGTGGTGACACAAATGAATGAATAGATTCAGGATGAATCAAAACATGAGCTACTTTTTGGAAAATAGTAAGAATACCTTGAATCACTGATTTTGAGGCCTGAGCGTCTTGCTGGGTGATCGCAAATACTCTTCCCTTCATCTGAGGCTTTTGAGCTATATCTCCCTGCTTTGGAAGCTGTTGCATCTGTAGGCTAGAACATTCTCTAATCTGGTACCCCAATTTTCCACATTAAAACAGGCTCCAGTATTCCAATAACAAGGGCTCGATCGATGCTTTTTCCCACATTTTTTACATGGTTCTATTGGGCTTTGAAATGGCAAGGGCCTTGGCTTCTTGTTTGCCCTTTCAAACTGTTGTCGATTAGATGGTGTGGGTCTAACCTGGCTTTTCTGATTTTTCATCTTTTGGTAATCTTCGAAATCTTTTTTGACAATTTGGGCTCGATCCACTATTTCATCATAAGTTCTCAATTTTAAGATGATATTCTACTTCTAATAGCTGGTTTGAGACCCCTTTCAAATTTTTTCACCTTTCTTGTCTCATTGTTAATCATATGTGGTGCAAACCTGGCCAATTCAGTAAATTGGCCTCCGACTGTGCTACTGTCCGGTTTCCTTGGATTTATTCTAGAATTTCCATTTCTTTTTGGTCTCGAATAAAATCTGGGAAATACTTTTCATTAATTACCTCCGAAGTCAAAGGTTTATTTTCTTTGACCAATACTCCTTTTGCCATTCGCCACCAATGTTGTGCTTCTCCTTCTAACATAAAAACTGCCAAAGCCACCTTCCTATCATCAGGACATTCCATTACCTCGAATATTTTCTCCAATTTTATATTCCATCCCTTGGCTTCCAGTGGATTTACAGCACCATTAAAAGAAGGTGAGTTCAATTTCTTAAATTGTTTGATATTACTCCCACCATTTCCCGTAACTGACTGCCTGGGTGAATTGTTTTTTTCTATCTGATGTTGCATTAGAGCAACCATATTTTCAAGGCTTTGTGAATTCCTTCCATATTAGCTTCAGCTATTCTGGATTTTGACTTCGTCCCGGTTTGTACACACAATAAATGTGATTTTAAGTACATTCTTTTTAAATTTCTTAAGAATCTTAAACCTATTGCTCTGATACCATATTTGTCACACCCCAAGAATTTACAATAATGATATTCCTGAGATGTGACAGTCAAAACATATATACATCTCTTGATAGGACAAATTTACAGTGACGAATTCTTATAAAGTAACAAAAGAAAGTTTAAGCACAACTACAATATCTTCCAGAGTTGATCCTGACGAGCACTCAAAATGAAATCGCAGTTATCCTGAAAAAAAATGTTTACCATAATGTGATAAGTTTGGCTACTCAGTAAGTGATCATCATAATCCTAAAAATAATCATGGTTGAAAGATATCAATATTTTCACAAAGGAGATCTATTAACAGAAATGCATTAACAGTTTCACTTTAAAAAATGCATAATTAAGTATAATCCAAATAATTGAAATGCATATAACATGTTAACGGTAGTGCATAATTCAAAGGATTTCACAAATTACCCTACTGGCGTCTCAAGTCACCTATATACCCTATCAGCGTTCTGATGGATCCACTTAATCCCTGTCGACGTCCCAGATAGGTCCACTTAATTCCTGCAGGTCCACTTATACCTCACCGGCGTGCCGGATGAGTCCACTTAATCCCTACCGGCGTACCGGATAGGTCCGCTTATACCTCACCGGCGAACCGGATGAGTCCACTTTCGTACTTAAACTATTTCTAAATTTCTTTAAACATTCGAAAACAGCAATATCATGTACTCAACATATCCTTGAAATTATTAATATGAATTTCACTGAAACCATTAATAATAGTCACTTTCAGTAACATTTCAAAAATAACCAGTCAAATATTTTGGGGTCAGATTTAGAAAGGTAGCAGTTCGTAAAGACATTCTAGCATAATTGCCAATCTAATATTTATAGAAAAACTCTTATAGAAATTCAGGAATACGGAATTATCACAATTTATGGGATGTCAATTCGCAAATAAACATTTCATAGACAATGCTATAATCAATTGCAAAAATATCCGTTTTCAAATAATAAGGCGGTCATTTGCACATGAAATTTATAATGTCTAAATATTCAAAAACAGTAGAAAGAAATCTCACAATTTTAATAAAAGCAGAAATATCACATTTATTTTTAATAGTTTTACAGTATCTAAAATTTTCTAACAATAGACAAGAAAAATAAATAAATTTATTTCTAAGAATTTACAGCATTTAAAATTTCTAACATAGATAAAATATCACACTTTTATTAAAAAGATTATTTTTGAAATAATGAGGACGGTTGCGCATAAAATTTATCACGCCTAAAATTCATGATATTAAGCAGAAGTAATTATTTCATTTCATTTTTAAAAAGAACAGATTATTTTTCAAGATAATGAAGTCACTTACTTAAAATATTTGAGAGGGAGCTTTCGATAAAAAATTCAGCTAAAGAGAGAAAAAGCTCACTGCGTTTCGACTAGAGAGAGAAAGATCTCAAAAATTTTCTAGGATGGGAGTCCTCGCCTCTCCTATTTAAATTCTTAAGATACCTTATTATATTATTTTATTAAGTTACGCCTCATACATGAGGTGTGACAATTATATTACACATGAAACGTTTAAAGCGCACGTCCACTAAAGGACGTGGTAAAGGAAAGGAAAAGTTAACAAAAGTGGTGATGGTCTCTAAGGACCACAATACTTATATGGATCATCACACTATAAAGAATTATTTATTTATTTATTTATTTATTTTGAAAGTTTAGGATTGTTACATGGATGCCTTTCATTCAAATGATACATTGGAACTCACCGAGTTACTAGCTGGAAAAAGGACTATTGGGCATCGATGGGTTTGTGCAGTTAAATGTCAAACTGATGGCACTGTAGAAAGATTAATGGCACAATTAGTAGCCAAGGGTTACACACAAAGGATAGTCCCTTCCCTTCTGTTGGTTTTGATACCCGCGCTCAGCTTCCTCGCCACTGTCAATCTAATGCATTAGGTACTTCAATTGTTTGTTTTGATCTTCAAGAATCTTTTCGTTGTTCTTTAACATCTGAGTCTTGATGCAAATGTTTTTGGGAGCTTTTGGGCAATGGAAAGTGGTATCTCTTTGATTAGCAAAAAAAAGAAGAAGAGAGAATACTCAAAGGACCCACAAGAGAGAAACATTTGGGTTCTTGAAAAACAGAAAATTTTATTTTTCAAAAATTGAAATCAGTTCAATTTCGGTTTTTGAAAAATTTCGGTTTTCAATTTTTTTTTTTAATATTGTTATGAAGTAAAAAAAACGGACATATCAGTTAACTGAAAGTATTTGGTATTTTGGCAATAATGGAAAGTAAAACGGATATTTACGTAATTTTCTCTTCTTTTAATAAAATATAAGGCTGATAGGTGCATGAGGGTAAGTTGATCATCCTGTTGCTCTCTCCTTTCACGTCCCTCTATTATCTCTTCTCTCATCTGCTTCTTCTTCTTTTCTCTTTACTCTATTTTCTTAGACAGCTTGCATTCCAGCAATGCAAGCAAGAAAAAAACAATGACAGTTAAGGAGTATTTTGACAAGTTTAAGGTCCTTTGCAATTAGCTTGCCGTGATTCTACAGCCGATGAGTGACAAAGGCAGGTATATTATGTCCTTGTTGGTTTAAGGGAAGAATATAGGATGTTCATCATATTGGTTACTTCCAAGCCTCCATTTTCTACTTTTTTCCATAATCCATCCTTGCTACTTTATCACAAAGCTCTCTTCTACAACAATCCTTTGCCTATAGCTGCCCAGAACCATGATTCTAATTATGTGTATGTCATGCTTAGCAACCCTCCATCTTATAATGGAGGAAGAAGAGATTACAAATGTGGTCGTGGCAATAGAGAACTTGGAAGAGGAGGTGGAGATCGTTCATTTTAGCCTAACCAAGGGCGTGCTCTTCACCCTATACCTAATAATAAAAAAAATACCAATGTTGAAAATAATGGTTTGATGTGTCAAAATTTTAGTTACCAAAACCACATTGCTGTGGACAGCTGCTATTGCTCTAACCAAAGGGGAGAAAACGATGGAGACAAAGTTGCTGCGCAAAAAACTTTGATGGAAGCTGGGTCATTGACCCCACTGAATGATCAAGCGTGGACTGTTGATGGAGGGGTGTCGAGCCATGTCATGGGCGATCCCAGTAAATTCTTATCACTTAGCCTTTATTTTGGTTGCGGTTTCATAGTTTCTAGCTTCCTATCACTCATATATGTAATGCCCTTGTAAATTCTTCCATGGCTACTATTCTTCTATATACTCTTTCTGCTCCTCCCCAAAATCAAGCTCAACCTTATTTTTGTATCTCAATTAACTCAAGAAATTAAATCAAATTTTATATCTGCACAGTCTTCTATTTTCTTCACTTTCGGACCAGGTTCGCTATACGGAATGGACGAGAACATCTATATGTACTGGATGATCAATTGAGGAAGCTTCTAATTACTAGTGTCTTCATTACAAGTAAAATATGATGTCTATGTTTTTTTGAGAAAATATGATGTCTGTGTTTGGCATCACCGTCTAGGGCATTGTGGCCATGAGTCAGTCAATAAATTATGTAATGAGGGTTTAGTCCCCTCATTGTCTAGGATTCGAACTATGTTCATTTGCTGTGCTTGTCAGTTGGGTCCTTTTTCTCATTCTAATTTACAAGCTTCCTCACCTCTTGCGTTGATCCATTCCGATGTTAAGGAGACCGTCACCAGTCATTTCTTGTCACTCAAAATATTATGTAATCTCAAAATATTATGTAATCTTTGTGGTTGATTTCTAATGATATACTTGGATTTACTCCCTCAAAGAAAATCCCAAGTATTCAAAATATTTTAAAATTCAGAAGATTTGCAAAAAATCATTAACTAATATTATTTTGTCCAAAGTGGAATGGTTGAGTTCTCATCTCATGATTTTAGGAACTACTTAAAGAATAGTGGGATACAAGAACAAATTTCATGCCTGCATACTCCATTACAAAATGAAGTGGCAAAAGAAAAACATCGTCACATTGATAAGGTTGCCCTCTCCTTCTGTTCTTAATTGGGGTGACAAAGACTTACTCTTGAATCTTTTCATTGGGATGTTTATGTCATAAACTGGCTGCCAGTGATGTTTTGAATGTTGGACTCCTTATGATATGTTTTATGGTAAGATTCGAGATTGTTCTATTCTTCAATCTTTTAGATGTCATGCTTATGTCCATGTTGACAGAAGTCAAATTAAGAAACTCTGTGCAAAGGTGGAAGTGTCGATCTTTGTGAGGGATTAAAATGGCTATAAGGGCTAATGTTGTTATACCTCAGGATTTAAACATGTCATGTCACAATATGTTACATTGATGAAATGAGGATGTGTAGTTCACCTAGGGCATATTATTGCAAGAAGACGAAAATTCTAGCAAGGGGTACAATTCTTAACACTCAAGAATCTGTCATGAGAAATGATGGAGTCATTTTGTATGGGCATGCTCCTAACCATACTCATCAACTTCAAACCATTTATGAGTGTGCCTCATCGCATTGATGAAGATTTTGAAAATCTTGATGATGACGATACTCCATCTAATGAGCAACCTAATATTGCATCCAAAGAGGTAATCCTATACCATAGACAAAAGCCTGATAAGCAGCCCAACATTACAACTGGGAAGGTGATTGTATTTCATAGATAATATACAAGACAACATGATGAAAACATGGCTAGCAAGTTGGCTGATGTAGAAGGGAAACATGAGGAAAATGCACATATCCTAGGGGAGTAAGGTTATAATGCTGAAAATATGGATGTTGAGTTAGGAGGACACCATGCTGAATACGGAGAAGCTACCTCAATTTATGAAGATTCTGCTGCAAATCAAGGAATATCCACATATATCTGACATCCTATAGATCACTGGATAAGCTATGAAAACTTCACAAATGCATATCAAGCACTTATATAATAAGCTCTCAAAGTAATGGAGCCTATCAACTATCATGTTGCAAAAAACAAGCTGAAGTGGGTTGAAGTTATTCCGAAGAAATTAAAATTGTCACTATTTGAGTAGTTCAGTCCCTTATTTTGACATATGATTGGCGTCTTTTCTAATTTGACATGAGATGCCTTTCTTCGTGGACAGTTAAAAGAAGATGTGTACATGGAGCAGGTCCCAAGTTTCGGTGAGAAGGATCTTTCGGCGTATGTGTATAACTATAAGTTAAAGAGATGTATCTATGGATTGGAGCAGGCTTCTCGTACTTGGTTTCAAATCTTTAATCATGCAATAAAGGATTATGGATTCATGAGGACAGCTGTGGATCATTCTCTTTTCATCCATAAAGAGCACCAGAGGTATTGCGATTGTTCTCCTATATGTCGGTGACATCATCATTACTGGAAGTTCTTTGGATCGTATTGTCGACATCAAGAGATTCCTTCGTGACACATTTCAGATGAAGGATTTGGGACAACTACAATACTTTTGGGGATAGAAGTAGATCATGCTCTGGATGAACTCCAATTTTCTCAAAACTTGATTTACTGGAGCGCACTAGTACTGGAGCGCACTAGTAGTTTGCATTGCAAACTTTTAGCCACTCCAACAGCGGCCAACAAAAGATCTAGAGAGAATTAAGGACTATTACTTTGAAGAACAAAAAAAGTAATGAAGCATGCAGGCACACTATAGAGCCACAACTTTACTTGCCATGACATAGCCTTCAAGGTAAATCAGGTTTGCTAGTTTATGCACAGAATTTGATATGTGAAAGGATCCATCAGTTAAGGCATTACATGCCTAAATCAGGTTTGCCAGTTTATGCATGCACTAAAAAAGATAATCTGGTATGTGAAAGCAACCATTACTCAAGGCATTACATACCTGAAAAATCACGTAGGTGATGTAGGTGTTGCTTCCATCTCTGGATACTCCGATATTGATTAAGCAAGATTTTTTGATTCATGCAGGTCAGTCTTGGGATATTGCTTTTATTGAGGGAAAAAATTTGATATCTTGGAAGGAGTAAGAAACAGAAATCCGTGGCAAGATCAAGTGCAGTGGTTGAATATACACTATTGTTGAGCATTGTGGCTCAGACTTATTGGATACGAAATGTGACTGTATCACTTGGTTGTAAAGTACAACAGTACACCATCTATTATGTTAATGGATTGCACTCGCTATTGCAATAATTCTCTTTTTTTATAACCGCTCTAAGCGCATAAATATTGATTATCATTTTGTGTGTGAGGAGATGGAAGTACAGTTGATTTGAACAGATTATATTGGCACCAAAAATCAGATTGCAGAACAAAGGGCTCACCAGTGAATGATCTCACTTTTTAATAGACAAATTTTACATGTTGAAGCACAATGTACAATTTAAGGTGGAAGTTAGACTATCTTTCATGACTGCAACAAGTGTAAAGGGTGTTATTGTTATCTTTATTTCACAATGTAATAACCCTGAATGTTAAGAGCATTTATGTAATGAACAATACCTAACATCCAGTGACTCATTCTAGGGTTAATAAAAGTAGTCCTTTTTGCAGTGACTAATTTCTGTATCAATCTTTAGGCGCTTTTGTTGAAGAGCAGTAAAGTAGATTGCATATTCCATTGTGTTGTTTTTATAATGTTCCAGCAATATTACTCAGGGATTGATGGTAAAACCTGTCTCTTGTGTTAAAATGCAGAAGCAGCATTGTGATCCTTAAACTCCAAAAAGGCCACTTTTTAATGTACATACAATTGGTTAAGGACCCTATGGAGTCAGCTCTTTTGGAGTGATGGACAAGTGATATTCTTAATAACATAGATGGTTTTGCTTATCCCTTGCAGTGTGTGGTAGATGTTCAATATGTGCTATTTCTTGGTGTGGGCTTACTTGAGAATGTTTATATGTAATCATTATTGTATTAATTAGTTAAATATTTCAAACTACCTCAATCTAAAGCCAACAGCAATTTTCTTACTGAAACTGCTGTGATGGATATGTGTAAAACAAGGACACAGTGCGTGAAATGCATTGTTGAGATAACATACAAACTTCTTTTATATGTGCCGGCATCTCTTATGGTTTTCATGGCATAAATGCATTCTCCTTTACCTGTTCAAGGGCCTTTTTTTTCGTTGGTTACAACGATAACTTGAAAATGTATTTGTCTGAAAAGAAATGCTCAGAATGAGCAACGCAAATGTCTCTAATATGATTGCTAAATTCTTATGATTCAATGGAAAGTATTGGTTTTTAAAAAGTTTTTGAAGCATGCATTTCTTTGTTTAGTTTATTGGGTTTTTATGATTTTGGTTTTGTCTTTTTGACTAAATGTACCACAGATGCTCTTGAACATGAATTCTTTAAAAATGGGTCTTCCTTTTTCTCCTGCTCCTGCTCCATGCAACTAAGGTTTTGTATATTTATTTTTGTATGTTTGGACCTTTCTTTGTTGAATATGTTGATTATTTCATTTTCAATTGGTCATCGTTGTTATTGTGTTCTTTCATGTGTGAAATAGGCTTATGTGGTTTATTATCATTAAGGTGTTTTTAATATGATATATACTATTTGGTTGTTCTGACATGCTAATTTTTTTCCCTCTTTAGGGGAAGAAATTGAAAATGTTGGATAAAGGAGATTGCAAGTATTGTGCTGTAAGTAGTGTTTCTTGTTTTGATTTGGGAGTTTTCTGAGTGTTTTTTATTCAACTGACTAAGTGTATTCCTACAGAAAAAGGGCTTCAATGAAAAACAGTGGTATCCCTCACTGAAGTTTAAGGTTGTGACAAGGGATTTCTCTGGAAAGAAATGTTTGTCTATTATGATGGAAGTGGACCCACGGCTGCCAGCCAAGTTTCATGGAAAGGCTTTGAACGAGTTGCTACCTGATGATTACTGGGAGTTCATCCCAAATGGACTGAATTTTTTGGAGTCATCTGGAAAGAGGATCCTTTCACCTTACCAGGTTATTGTTTTTCGCTACTACGATGACATGTGTTCTCAATTATTGTGGTAATATGCATTAAGGGTGTCGTTTTTCTTGCTTTCACTTTTTTATACATATCATTATTATTAGATATTCCCTTGTTTTGCCTTTTGCTTTTATGACAAATTTGGATACCGGTTTTGTTTTCCTATGTATCTTAGCTTGGCTATAGAGGTGTTGCCAATTTGATAGGAGGTTATTCCAGGTTCTTGAACTTGTCTATCGAAAGGTTGTGAAAGGAGTGGCTATGTGGAACTCAAGGTATTAAATTCAAAAAATTTCTTTTTATTTTATTCAATATACCTGAATTCCACTTACATGGGCCACTATACACTGTTGTAAATTAAATTTACAACCTTAAATACAACCTAGGTTATTTGCTTTTACTGCCAAAGCAAATAATAACCATCCAAGAGCAATAAACAATCTTCCACAATAGTTTTGAGTTAAGTCTACTGGGAAGCCTTACTAGAAGGTGTCTGGAGTTATCCTCACAAGTCTTGATCCACCCCACAACCGATTCCTTGACTGATGACGCGCTTTTGTCCCTTTTGATCTTGCTGGAATTTCAGAGATGGGAAGCTTTCATAGGCAATATCTCTTACTCTAGGGTTTTGGAGAACATGGAAACCTAACTAGGGTTTGTAGGAACCCTTAGGAACAAATTAAGGCTGGGCTTGAACGTATAGAATCCTCATATGGCTGGGCATACCCCTTTTTCTTCTCCAAACAGCAAAACCCTAATTAAGATTTCAATGTGCTACCCTTGTCTTATCAAATTTTGGGTGACATGACCCTTTTTGGAAGTGCGGAGAGAGCAAAATGAATTTTTAATGGTAGAGAGAGAGATTTGGTGCATGGAGGAGAGAGAAATATATGTATTGAGAGAGGGGCTCAATGGTGTTTAAATAGAAAAAATTTCTTCTCTTATTTGGATTAGAATCCTTTCTTAGGTGTTGCCTATCCAAAGATACAGCTTGACCATTAGGAACTTAAAAAATCTATTGGGTGTGAGAGAACAAATTTGAGCCATTCTTCCCACAAATCAACCATTATGATTTTGGGAGGATTATTAGAAATCTTATCCCCTTAAATTGACCCAATTCCAACTCTGTTTAAATTAGAATTATAACCAATTCCCAATGTCTTTCCAAAATTTGTAGGAAGTCAAAATAATTAGAGTTTTGGTAAAACTAAACTCCTAATCAAAACAATCTTTTAATATTTAAAAGATTCACCTAAAATAACCTTTAACAAAAAAGAAATGTCACATAAATTAAAGAAAGAGGGTGTGCCACCCAAGAGAGATTAAGTGGTCCCCACAATGGCCCACGTCCCACTCATGGTTGGCACACATGTGGGGCTAGATCCTAGGCCCCACATGTGCCCTTCTAAATTTCAGAAATTATGAAAATGGCGTTTTAAAGGATTTTAGAACATATATTTTTTTTAAATTCTGAAAAATTTATAAAAAATCATAAAAACATTTGTAATACCAAAATATAATATTTTAAAATTGGACTGATACCAATAGGTCAAAATTAGTGATAATAAAGGCACTCCAATAGACCCATGAACCATGATCTACCACTGTTTTCTTGTCCAACCCAGCAAAGACTTATGGTCCACATTCTCGATGCAGGGGTTTATGATTGGCTTGTCAAAGTTTGACAATAAATAGTAGAACTATGATCATGGAATGTGGATTGCAGTTCCCTTTTGAAGAGTAAGTTCAACAGTTGTCACCACAGTGCAAAGGGGGCTCTGTATATGTATGTACACTTGTCCCTCTATAGGGATGCTTCTCAGTAATGTGGTTGCCATGTGTACATACCGTGTGGAAGGTTGTTGAGGCTTTGGCTCTTGCTTTCACAAGCCGACAACTGCGCACAGGAGACTACACAGTTCTCCTAGCTTACAAACATCATCCTTGGGCATCTTCCGACCTCAACAAGGGATGACCCAGTGTAAATCCTTCTCGGTAGTGCTACATGCCTATGGTTATGGGTTCTGGACATAACCAAGGCCATAAACTGCCCAACTCATAGTCAGTCAACACACACACTCCCATTGAAGTGCATATTCCACTATAAATTATCATTTTTACAAATATTCTAGGGCTTTAAAGGCCACAAAACCCAACATCTCCCACTTGGCCTTTGAAGGTCGTACAATCACTCCCTCTCAATTTCTCTCAAGCCCGTCCCATTTATATGTTTGGCAAAAATATTTGCCATTAATCCTTTTGTCAAATAATCTGCTAACGTAAGAGATAAGCAACCCAAATCTCTCATGCTTGGATCTCGTTGCGAATATGGTAGTAGCACGACTTTATATGCTGCAATTTCTTGTGAAACCTCAGCTCTTTTGACACACAAATAGCTACCTAGATGTCGCAGAAGATTCTGACACACAGGCACTTCACTGGATCATATATGAGTTGATTCAAGAACTTCACGAGACTGCTTCTTTAGCCGCGAAACAACATGCCACATACTTTGACTCCATAGTTGAGAACGCAACAACATCTTGTTTCTTTCATCACCAAGAAACAACTCCATCTGCAAGCGTGAAGATATAGCTGGATGTTGACTTTGTCTCATCTGGATCGCCCCAATAGTTTGCTTCTGAATATCCTCGTATCTGTATATCCGAGTCAGTGTGTAATTAACTGTTCCCTTTGAATATCGCAATACTCTTTTGGTGGCCTTCCAGTGCTCCATGCTTGGATTACTCTGGAACCTACTAATCAAACTCATGGCAAAAGGTAAATCCGGTCTTGCCCTAAACATAGCATACATTAGAGACCCAATTGCACTTTTTTATGGAGTTCTCTGCTTCTGGAGTAGTAGGACACATGACTAGGCTAAGCTTGATCTTCTTATCAATGGGGGTTAATATGGGCCCCCAATTTTCCATTTCAAAATTTTGAAGAATTTTTGCAAAATATGTCTCTTGAGATATTTAAATTGTTCTCTCTTTTCTGTTTGGGGTAATTTTGATTCCCAAAACATATGATGCTTCTCCAAGATCTTTCATATCAAAATGTTGTGCCAATAAAGCTTTTATCTCCCATATGAGACTCATCGAACAGTTGGCAATTAACGTGTCATCTACATATAGGGAGATGAAAACCACACCACTCCCACTAACCTTGACATATATATAGTAGTCCTCCTATTTGGTTCAAAACCAGCCAATGACAAGTTCTCCTAAAACTTAATATACCACTGCTTCGATACTTGGTTAATATAAAGGGATTTATTGAATTTGCACACTATGTTTTCCTTACCCTTTTTTATGAAGGCCTCTGGTTGTTTCATATAAATTTCCTCTTCTAACTACCCATTCAGAAATGCAGTCTTAACATCCATCTGGTGGAGTTCAAAGTCCAAATGGGCTGCCATGGCTGTTAGGATTCTAATGGAAGGGAAATTTGCTATAGGGAACATCTCATCATAATTTGTTTCTTTCTAGGTAAACCCTTTTGCAATTAATCTGGTTTTGTATTTCTCCAACTTCCTTTCTGAGTTTAATTTTTTCTTATAAATCCACTTGTAGCCTATGGGTATTCTATCAGGAGGTAGTTTCACTAGTTCCGAAACATTGTTTTGTTTGATCGAGTTAAGTTCATTAGTCATGGCTTCTCCTATTGTGCCTTTTCGTGACATGTTATGGCTTCTTGGTAGGAACATGGTTCATGTAGGAATTCTACTTCAATTATCTCATGATATTGTCCTAGGTAGGTGAAGAACTCAAGTTTTCTCCTTATTTGATTACTTCTCCGAGGACAAGGTGATTCGGGATCCAAGGCCTGAATTGTGTCACTTTCTATTTCATTAATCTCAGCTTGTTTTTAAGTGGCACGACCCTCAAGGAATTCTTCCTCACGGAAATGAGCATCCCTACTTTCTTGGACGGCCGCTGTGTCAGTGTTATTAAAATGGTATCCCTTACCATGTGGTAGGTATCCTATGAAGATGGACTTAGCAGTTTTAGGATCTAATTTTGTTTTGATAGGGTATTAGACATGGGTAGAGCATCCCCACACTTTGAGGTGATCAAGGGATGGAGCACAACCAGTGAAAATCTCATGAGGAGTTAGTGAGACAACTTTTGTGGGAGTTCGATTAAGGATATAATTGACTGTCACAATAGCTTCTCCCCAAAAATCGAGGTAGAGATTAGCATGTCCTATCATGCTCCTCACTATTTCCATCGAGGTCCTATTCCGTCTCTCAGCTATCTCATTTTGCCGAGTAGTTTACGGCTAAGTAAATTGATGTATAATACCATGCTCAGTACATAATTTGTATAATAATCAAGAGGAATATTCTCCACCCCTATCTGATCTAAGGACTTCCATTTTCTGGTTTGTTTGGGTTTTTACGTCAGCCTTATAGTTTTTAAAACGGGAGTGATCATCAATAAAAGTGATAAAGTACCTCTTACGGCCCTTAGTGGCCACATTCATAGGTCCACAAATATCACTAGGGACAACTTCTAATATGGCAGTAGCTCTTTGAGCTTTCTCAAAGAATTTCTTAACTAGCTTTTCTTGAACACTTGATTCACAGACTCTGGTTAAGTTTTCATTTAGATTATTTAGCAAGTCCTCTCTTGTTAATCTCTCCATCCTTTTAGGATTTATGTGCCTTAGTAGTATGTGCCATCTATACGCATCATCATTGTCATCATTATGATACGAGATATAAAAAATGGGATTCTTTATTGCAACTGGAAAGAAACCATCTACAAGGTGACTATTCATGACTAATTCATTCTCATATTTGACTTTCACCTTATTACCTATAAAGATGGTGCAGTAGCATACCTTAGCCAATTTAACAATCGAAACCAAACTCTTCCTGATTTTAGGAGCATAAAAAGAGTTGATTTTAGGACCATGCTTTTATCATTCTCAAGTTGAAGGACAAAGTCTCCAATACCTAGAATTTAAGTCTTTTGATTCCCACCCATATAGATATACTGATCCCCAGGGGCAATAAGGTTAAAATTTCTATAACCATCCTTTGTGTTTGACATATGGGTAGTGGGCCCAAAGTCAAAACACCATGACGCCACTCTTGGGTCAGCTAGCATTGTCTCACGGACCACACAAGCATGCTTCCTATCGCCCTTGGGATTCGTATTCTTGGGTGCTCTACAATACTTCACAATACACCCAAATTTCTTGCAGTTATAGCATTGGGTGTTCTTTAAATCCTTCATTTTCTTAGGCCCATTATTCCCCGTTTGATTCTCATTTGTTTTGTTGCTATTCTTGCCTTTGCCCTTCTTCTTCTTGAATGAATCAGAGTTGGGTTTAAGGTTTACCAGATTTATGGAGTCATTCAGTGCTAAAGTAGCACGAGACAATCGCCTTTCTTCTTCGGCTTTTAGTTTGATGATGATCCCGTCCAACTTCGGCATGCTCTCGCTTGCGAGAAGGCCTGAAATGAAGCTTTCCCATGAGCTCGATATAGAATTGAGCAACTGGAAGATTTGCATATTTTCATCTGGCTTAACTTGTGCAGCTTCAAATTCACGAACTAAAGACCTAAACTCCTGTATATGCTCAGTTAATTGCCTCCTTCCTCAATCTTCAAGTCTGAATATTATTTCATGGCCATATTTTTCCTAGTGAGGGAAGGAGAGGCATAATCGGTCTCAAGACGTTCATGAATAGTGCTTATACTCAAGAGCATGGGTGTCATCCATGGGCATAAGTAGAACATGCTTTGCTAGATTGTGTTTGCGCTCCCACTGAGCATAAGCATCTCTTATGGACTGCCTTTGATAAATATTGCCTCTTGGGGCAGGTTGAGGATCATCAGTAAGGATCTGGTTAAGTCCTTCGACGAAGAGGACATAACCTATTTTTCTCTTCCAACTAGCATAGTTCTTCCCATCAAATATTTCAAAAATAATAAATTCAACTAAGAAGCTTTTTGATGTCATGTTTCTAGACTCAAATAAAAATAAAGACTCTAGACTAGGGTAGTAAAATATAGAGGCTCTGATACTAATGATAGAAGTGGCTATATGGAACTCAAGGTATTAAAGTTAAAAATTTATTTTTCCTTTTGTTTTATATACCTGAATTCCACTTACAAAAGCACTAAATATTATTGTAAATCTTAGATATAATCTAGAATCTTTATTTTCACTGTCATAGCAAACAAAAAACATCTAGGAGCAACATACAATCTTCCACTATGATTTTTAGTGCTACATATGTTCTTGGAAATTCACAGAAAAATAAGAAGTATTACTAAAAATTAATTAATGTACTGGGAAGACTTACTAGAAGATGCCTGGAGTTATCCTCACAAGTCTTGATCCACCCCCCACCTGATTCCTTGACCGATGACGCACTTTTAGTCCTTTAGGTATTGCTGGAAATTCTGAGATAGGGAAGCTTTTCAGGCAATACCTTTCTATCTAAAGTTTTAGAGAGATAAAAAATTCTATACGAGTTTGTAGAAACCCTATGGTAATAGATTAGGACTGAACTTGTGTGTTTATCTCTCTCTAGGCTTCATATACCTCCCTTTTCTTTAAAAATCCGCAAACCCTAACTTAGGGTTTCACGTCCCATCTTTCTTCCTTTATTTCTTTGAGTTATTACTCACATAAAAGAGAAGGAGAAAGGATGGCGTGCCAAACTATGGGGAGAGAGGTTTGTGTGAGAGAAAATATGGGAGAGAGAAAGTTTGGCATGAGAGAAAGAGGGGCCTCTCCTTTTCTTTAAGTGCGTGCAAAGAAAAGAATAGAGACGAAAAGAAAATTGTGGCGTGAGAGAGGGAGACCCTTTCCCTTCTAGGATGTGAGAGAGAGAGAGAGTCTTGTGGCAATGAGAGAGGGAGCTCAAATCTTGTTTAAATAGAAACAAGATCTATGTTCTACTTTGAATAAGATTCTAATCTAGATATGCCTTCTCTAATTTTCAGCTTGACCTTTAGGATAATTAGGAAATTTGTGGGGTGAGAGGGATTTAATTAGCGCCGTCCATCCCACAAATCAACCATCAGGATTTTGGGTGGAAAATAGAAATGCTATCCCCTTATTTTTTGACCCAAATCCAACTCCTATTTAAATTTGAAATATAACCAACTATTATCATTATCTAGATGTTTAGGAAGTAAAAAATACTCCTTTATATTTTAAAACTCCCACTTGAATAAAAAACCAAATATATTTTAAAATTAGAAGATTCCTTATCTAACTAATTTCGACTAAAAGTGGCACATTTAAATTTAAATAAGTGGGGCGTGCCACCCTAGGGGATCATGTGGGCCCTATATGGGTGGCACAAACATGTGGGGCTGCATCCTTGGTCTCCACATGTGCCTTATCAAGTTTTGAAAATTTTAGAAATACCCTTTTAATGAATATTGCAACAGAAATAATATTTTAAAATTTTAAAAAATATGTAAAAATCATAAAACCATTTTTAATACCAAAATAAAATATATTAGGAATGGACTGATACGAATGGGTAAAATTAGTGACAATAAGGGCACTCCCCTTGACCCAAGAACCATGATCCACAACTGTTTTCTTATCCAACCCAACGTGGCAACGGGTTAGGTCCAGTTGGACCCATATCCGTACTCGAAATACCCTATATGGACCCGGACCCAGACTCATACTCGATGGGTCCAATTTAAGCGTACCTGTACATGTACTCGACGGGTATTGTTGGACCCGAGACCCGTACCCGAACCCGGATCTATTAAACTACTTTTTGTACGTGTTGATTTAACCTGGAACCTGGCCCAAGAATATAAAATCACTAAAGAAACTGAATATAATGGTAGAAAATTAAAAAAGAAAATCTTTCGGGGACCTTCTTGGGTCTCTGATTCATCTTCCTTCTCCGTCCTAACATCACCCAAACCATTCTCACTTTCGGGGACCTTCTCAGAGCTCTCTAAAACAGAGATTGTTTCAGAATCTTTCAGAGAAGATGGAACTGTAGGAACCTCTATTTTAGAAGTCTTTTGAAGAGATGAAGAAACTACAAACACCTCTCTCTTAGTAACCTTTAAAGGAGATGAAGACACCATAAGCACCTCTGGCTCAGGAACATTTGGAGGAGAGGAAGAAGCTATAGGAATCTCTGGTTCAAAAGCCGTATCCTCATAAGTAATGGATGGTTCTATCGCGGGTTCCTCTTTCACATCCTTAGCTTGCGCTTTCTTTGTCCCGGGTGGTGTCGTCTTGGCTGAACCCCCTCGATGAGCTGGGCCAAAGCCAGATGAAGACGGCGAACCAGAGCTACGGTTTTGGAGATAGAATCGTGAAATGGAGAGAATTAGGGTTTTGGAAAGAAGAGCAAACCCTTCGATGCAAAGAAGGAAATTGAAATTTTGGTAAATGTGTTTGTTGAGGGGAAGGGGAAAAGGGCGATGGATAATAGATAGAAAAACAAAGATATTAAAAGCGAGTCCACAAACTCATCCTGACTGTTTAGGAAGGGGAAACGGGTGATGGATAATAGAGAGTAAAAAAAAACATTATTATTTAAAAGTCCAGGTCCGGGTATCCGCCGGTTCGAGTATAGCCATACTCGTCCTCGTACCCGAAAATGTTCAGGTATGCACTTTTGGACCCAGACCATAGCTGCGGGTCCAAAACTTGGACCCATATCCGGACCCTAGTCAGGTATACCCATCGGGTTAGGGTCGGGTACGGGTCCATTGCCACCCCTACGTGACCCGCAGTCTCAGAGAAACAGCTCATGATTGGCTTGTTAAAGTTGGATAATAAACAGTGGAACTATGACATTGGAATATCGATCACAGTTCCCCTTTTTAAGTGTAAGTCTAGCAGTTGTCACCACAATGCAAAGGGGACTCTCTCTATGAACATGCACATGTGTCCTTCTATAAGGTTGTTTCCCAGTAATCCGGTTGTCATGTATACATGTTGTGCGTCAGTTTGTTGAGGTTTTGGCTGTTACTCTCATAGGCGTTCTACTGCAAACAGGAGACTACACAGTTCTCCTAGCCTAAAAAACATCCCTGGGCATCTCTCCAATCTCAACAAGGGATGACGCACTTTAAACCCTTCTCGATAGGTGCCACATGCCCAAGGATAAGGGTTTTGGACATAACCAGGGCCATAAATTGCCCAACTCTTAGTTAGTCAATGTACACATTTCCACTGAAGTGCATATTTCATTATAAAATATCATATTTAAAGGCCACAAAACCAAACACGACGATTGGATGGCTCAGATTGAGCCTCTCTCGCCCCATAGATCTCTAGATCTCACAGAAATCTATGAATGGGGGCTTAAGGGTCCCCATTGTATAGAATACCTTGCTCCTTACCTAACTATATGCTACCCATTGAGCACACCCTCTTTAAGCTCCACACACTCTCCCTTCGCCATTGTTGCAACTACAGCAAGCATAAGCCTTGATTGATGCTTGAAGGTGCTTGTGTTTGGTGCTAGCATGTGGTTATAGTTGATGCTCATAACCATTGTTTGAGGTCTTGTCATCTTCTTTCCTATGCTTCACTATTCCATAACCACTAGAGATCCCCAACAATGACCAAGTGACTGAAAGCAGATTTTTACCAAGCCATTTTCAGCCACAAGTGAATCCCAGTCTGTGCCATAGATTAATGCATCAAACACTTTGTGAGCTTGTAGTTTTGGCGCTATGCATCATCTTTCCCTCTTGCTGGTATGCCGTTCTTGTAGTTTATCAATAGATTTGCCTAGACCTAGTTGGTACAACAAACCATGTAACCCATAGCCTGATCCCCTAGGCAATACGTGTGTCACCCCCTCCTTGGCGCACCTTGCCTAATCCTGCTAGCCCATTTAAAATTTTGAGCAAACACCGATCCCCCCTAGCTGGACACATGCCATGTCATCCCTGCTCACCATCCTCCACCTCCCCAGATATCGACTATATAGATGGTGTGTTGGGGTGTAAACGGGTTGGGTTGGTGCAGACCTGGCCCAAATGTTCAAAGGAGGGAACCGGATGTGGATTTGACCTGATTTGCCCAAAGGAGGACTTGGACATGGACCTGACCACAGGCAGAACCAAGAACCTGGACTCGACTCAGTTACTTCCAGGCTAAGGGAGATTTTTTGACAAGGGGGCCCCCTCTCACCCTTCCTGTTTGCTATTGTGGGTGAGGTGTTTCAATCTGTAATGAACCTCTTTGAGCACAGCTTGATTGTAGGTTTCAGGTCTTCAAGACAAGGCCTTGTCATTTCCTACTTGTTCTATGTGGATGACACCTTGGACTTCTGTAATTCTTTTCCCCAACAAGTGGATTACACTTTGGTTGTTTGTCTTTGTCTAAAGTGCCTTGAGTTTTCAATTGGTTTTATGGTGAATATGGCTGTGTTTAAGCTGTTTGGGGGTGGTCTCTTGCATGAAGAGGCTCCAATGCTAGCTAAAATCTTGGTTTGTGCCACAGGGACTCCTTATCAAGCAAGTGCTTTGGTGTTCCCCTCTGCATTGGAAAACCTCACTAGGCCCACTGGCATGTTGTTGTGGAGTGTTTGATAGGAGACTCGCAGCTTGGAAGTTTCTCTATATTTTTTTTAGGCAGCTATATCTTTTTTTGGGTAAATAATTTGGACTCTTACCCTTTGGTGAGAATGGAGTCCGAGACTTCATCATGGGGCTCGGCATTGCTACCCTTGAGGCAGCTATGTCACCCTTGTCAAAGCTTCTCTATCCAACACTCCTATCTTTCAGATGTCCCTTTCCCCGATGCCATTGTCCATTTGTTAATCGGTTGGAGCGATTGATAAGAGATTCTTGTGGCCTGGGGTAGAGGGCACGCACAAGTTCCAGTTGGTGAAGTTGGTCGTCTTTTGTAGTCCTAAGAGGTGTGGAAGTTTCAGGGTAAGGAAAGCAAAATGCAACTCAACACTCCTAAGGAAGTGGTGATGGCGCTTTGCAAACCAATAGGGCCACTTGCGGACCACCACATAGATCAGGGTGGTTTCCCCATGGTGTAGTGGAAGGATATAGCCTTGGTGCACCTGAGTTTCATTGACAACATAGTTTTTAGGATAAAACAGGAGAGTGTATCAGGCTCTAGAAATACCATAGGGTCGATGACTCCACCTTGGACTCTACTGAGGCTAAACTCAATTGCTGGTGCCTGGGACACCAAGCTGGAAAGGGACACCAAGCTGGTGCAATCCTTCTAAGTCGTGGGAGGGTAGGTGGTCTGGTTTGCCACCTTCAGGGTTAACCTATTGGACCTAGAAATAACTGGTATGCTTCTTTGCTATCCCTCCATGGATCTCACTATGCCTCAAGCTCTGGTAGAGATAGAATGTTTTGGGGGTCTCAAATGCTTCCGGCTCCTTCTCAATAGTCTCTTTCTACCAAGTTCTCGATCACAACCCAATCCAATTGACCATAGCTATCAAGGCCTGGTTGATCCTCCACTCCTGAAAATCCAGGTTTTTAATTGGCTGGTCCTCTTGAAAAAGTCCTTGTGGGAGACCAGCTAACAAGGAGGGGAATCCAGCTGCCCAATTGATGTAATATGTGCAAAGAGACAGAGGAGTCCATAGATAATCTATTATTATACTGCATCCGTAGATCAAATCTTGGCCTCTATTGTAAAGCGGTTTAGCTGGACTTGAGTGACCGTTAGTTGTTTTTTGTGTACTTCCTCCCCATTCCCTCTCTTGGACCTCTTCATTTGGCGGGCATCCCTGTTGATAACCCTTGGGTCATCTGGTTAAACGGAAATGGCAAATATTCAAAGGCAGCAACCCAATGACAGCTAGGGTAGAGGATCGACTTATATCTTTGGTGATATTTTGGGCTAGAAGTAGGAAGGAACTTAGGGCCTGGTCAGTGGGGGACTTTGTTCTCAACTGGAAAGCCATTATTACATCAAGGCGGATGATCAACTTGACATATCATTGGCTGCCGCCTTAAATTGCGGTAGTTAAACTAAACTTTGGTGGTTGTTTCTTCGGCAACCCTTGCCATCAGCTGAATGAGGGACTTTCTAGAGACAGCCCGTCTCAACTCTTGTAGTCACCCAATAGGGTTTGCCAACTCAATGATTGTTCAGGCCCAGTCCCTTTCAGAAAGGCTGAAACTCTATGACATAACTGGGGTCTCAATCTTGTTGTGGAAGGTGACTCACAAAATGTAATAACATGGGCCTCTAGAATATTCCGATGCTGATGGAGACTTGACCCATCTTTGACCAAAATTTTGATATTCTTGGGGCATTGCACCTTGTCCTCATGCATACTTGGAGAAAAGCTATTACTATTGCCGATGCACTTGCCTAAGAAGGTGCTCAGACACAAACTTGGTTGTGACAGACCTAACACCCCAGTCTCTATCTTTCCTCCTCTTTTTGCCGCTTTCATTGTCACAATTTTCACATTTTTGTAAAAGGAAAGCCTTCCACGTGACCACACCCACATATATAGTATATGTGACCCCTGATCTCAGCCGTCATATCTGAGTAGATGGCTGAGATGGTTTGAGTCACAATGTCACAAGCTGGATCTTGAGTGTTAGATCTTGATCCGACAGCTCATAATATTTTATTCTTAATTTTTATTCTATAAACCATTTTGCAGCGAAATTTGGGTCATGCATACATCTGATAGGGGCGCACATGATAAATTAGTAAAAAAATATTTCCTGTGATAAAAATTACCTAAATATGCCTGAAACTTTCAGGGGAATTTTGGTCATTTATTTTCATGAGAAATATTTTTTTCTGCTAGGTGTGTCCCAGGAAGGAGATGGGACATCTCAAATTTCAGCCAAAAAGATTTTGTAGAAAGAAAATAAAATCAAAGAGTGTGGTGTGACATTGTGACATGAATCTTGACCGTCAATTCAGATCGAACGGCGGAGAACTGGGGTCACATAGAACTTATATGTGGTTGGGGTCACACAAAGCTTTCCCTTTTGTAATGCGTGTTTCCACATGTAACATGTAATTCAACCTTTTAATATAGTAAAGCCAATTTTATCACAAAGAAATACAGGAAAGAGGGCCCCTCTTTTTCACTAAATAGATATATATCTCTTATGATTCCATCGTTTTATGCATATTTTGAACTTCAATGAGTTCTTGTAATTATAGATCATGTATTTGCCAACAATCATGTGCTGAACTAAATGGAAATTCTTCAAGCTCTATTTACTAGCAGCAAAGCACAACCATGTTATGTCAAAAAAACCACCAAATTATTACTTAATTATAAACATTGTTCTGCATACATATGAATTATCATATTTATATTTTCATTTACATGCATTTGTCTATATGCACATTCCTGGCCTTATCTTCTATGTTAGGGCTTTTATTGTTTATCTTACCTCTCATATTTTTTTCTTTTTTGCGACATTTGGTTTACAGTAATTTTAAGTTTGTATGTCGTGTTCAAAATATTTTGTTGCCAATTTGCTGCCTTGATTTATCATAGAAAAATAGCTTGGGTGCAGACAAATGCAATAAAATCTTCTCCGAGCTCAACTGTTCCATCAATTTCAACATCCATCCACTCTTTGTTTACTACATGTATGGCCTTCTTATCCCCACCATCCCCCTTTCTCCTTGTTTAAGGCCTATCTACTTAAAACCCCACATGAATGCTGTGTTTCAACCTTCATTGGCAGCCTCAGACCTCCACTCAGTGGTCACATTCAGCTCAAGTTTCCAAAATCCGTATTATAAGTAGCCAAATTATTTTGAAAGCACTGCAATTTATTACCTTCTAAACAATATAAAGAATGGTAATTTTTTTGCTAAGGTAACAGAGAGAACGGTGATTAACTAGCACCGTGGTAACAAATGCATGAGTTTTAGTAGATCTAAACCCCATAGAAACATGAGTAAAACTTCAAAAGCATGAGAATGGGATGATGGAAAACATTTAAAGTTAAGAGTGTGGACATTTCATTTAATCGAAATTGCTCACAAAATGCACTATATGCTGCTTCTAAGATAGAACAACCAGCCAAAGATCCAACCAGTAGACCAATACTGGGGGCTTTACAATATGTATTCTCAGGAATTAAATCATAAGATTTATCATTATTGATAACTGCTGTCTCATCTGTTTTATGAGAATAAAATTGCATAATCTGCTTCCGCGTCCAAGCACTCAGAGTTCCATCTTAAGAAACATATAAATCTCTCAAGAAAAACATAAGCTTTTGAGCCAAAGACCCAGGAACATCAGCACTCTTACTGAAGCCATTCCCTCAACTGGATGATGCATGCATTTCTATTTGCGTTTCTATTTGTATGCATTTACCTACATGTTTCTGATGGCTCCTAATATTTTCCGGGCCTTCTTCTTCTATCGATCCTTCTTTTATTTAGTTATTGAACCTGTACTTCTCTGGTCCTTTTTTCATTTTCCTAACATTTGGTTTGCTGTAATTTTAAGTTTGTTAGCCATGTGTTCATTATATTCAGTTGCTAATTTGTTGATCTCTTGTGATGTCTGCATGTACACATTTTTGGTTTTAGTTTCTCAGCATACTTCATATGCTGCTTTCTGATCTGGTTCCCACTCTCCAGGCATATACTTTATTGGAATCTCTGGATCCAGGGGCCTTTTCTAAATATGCTCCAAGGAGGCAATCTTTGTTTCTGAATTCAGTTCCAGTTACTCCAAATCATCACCGAGTGATGGAGTCTAAGAACCTCTTTACTGATGGACCCCACATAATGCCTGTGAGATTTATTATTTTGTTTGGATATTGGTTCAGTTCTCGTGTTTGGGTGGTCTTCCTCAGAGTTTGTGGTATTGTCATTGTGTAATGTGCTTGGTGATTTAAATGGTGGCAGGACAACCGCACAATGGCTTTGAAAAAACTAATCAGTGCTTCCAATCAACTGTTATTTATGGGTAACCTGGTTACCACTCGCGGAAATTTGGTTCTCGATTATTTTAAGGAGTCAAAGGCAAGCTGATTGTAACTCTTACTGTTTTTATTGTGAACATTGTTGATTCCTTTGCAAACTTTTTGTTTATAGTTTTTCTTGTGTGTACGCAGTTTGGCGGTAAGAAGCTTTGGAAAGCAGTGGCTAATGGTGGTTCGTCTAGTTCAAAATGGTTTAAAGATACTGTTCTTGGTAAAAGAACAAATTATGCATTTCGAATGACTGTTGTTGGTGATCCAAAAATTAAATTGGGTGAAATTGGGTTCCCACGTGATATTTCAGAAAATTTGATGATCCCACAGCATGTAAATTTGTTTAACTTGAAGATGTTGACCTCTTGTGCATATTCCATTCTCCAACAAAAGACTGTTTTTTATGTAAGACGAAAAGGTGATCTTGTGCCTGTTAAACATCCATATGATCTGGAGGTTGGTGATGTGATATATAGGAATTTAAGAGATGGGGATCTTTTGATGATTAATCGACCTCCATCAGTTCATCAGCACTCCTTGATTGCTTTCACTGTTAGGGTACTTAACATGAAATCTGTCATTTCAATTAATCCCCTCTGTTGCTCTCCTTTCTTTGGTGATTTCGATGGAGACTGTCTTCATGGATTTGTTCCTCAATCCATTGACAATAGAGTAGAACTACAAGAGCTTATGACTTTACATCACCAACTATTGAATGGGCAAGATGGTCTGCCACTGGTTTCACTGAGTCATGATAGTCTCACTGCTGCATATTTGGTCACAAGAAATGACGAGTTCCTTGATCAATTTCAAATGCAGCAGTTACAAATGTTTTGTCCATCTGAGTTACCTATTCCAGCAATTTGTAAATCACCTTTATCGCGTGGTCCTCTTTGGACTGGACATCAATTCTTTAGCATGTTTCTTCCTAAATCTCTTGATTATCAATATGTTTCCAATGGGGTTCTAATTTCTGAGGGTGAATTGCTTACCACTTCTGGAGAATCACGTTGGCTACAAAATTCAAACGAGGGCATTTTCTTTGCCATTGTAAAACATGTTCCTCTTAAAGCTCTCAGCTATCTACATTCTGCACAGGAAGCTCTCTGTGAGTGGATGATGATGAGAGGTTTTACTGTGTCTTTTTTGGATATCTCTCTCGCATCTAATTTGTATTCTCGAGAAAAAATGGTTGATGAGATTAGATGTGCGGTGCAAGAAGCCAAGCGCTTGGCTCGTGTCATGCAATTGACTACAGAATATCTTAAAAAGAGTAATCAGGCTATGGATTATCCTGAAGATTATTATTCGAACAGGATCCCGACTGGTTTTAACGAGCAATCTGGACGTGCATTTAGGGATGTTTACTTTGATATTCTAAGGCTAATCCCTGAATATGGCAGTAAGAACAATTCGTTGTTGGCAATGACATCAGCTGGAAGCAAGGGGTCCATACAAAAACTTGTTGAGCAATCTATGTGCCTTGGCTTACAAATATCAAGGAACTCGTTATCTTTCGGCACACATGAGCTCAATCAGGGCCATGTTTCTTGTACAATAGTTGAGACCTCATTCTTAGATGGACTGAACCCATTCGAGTGTCTAGTGCATGCTTCATCTAGTCGGGGAAATTGTTTCAGTGACAGTGCTGATGTTCCCGGGACTTTGACTCGTAAGCTTATGTTTTTCTTGCGAGATTTATGTCTTGCATATGATGGAACTGTGAGAAGTGCTTATGGGAATCAAGTTATACAGTTCTCTTATGGTAACTCAGATGGAAAAGTGGATGTTAATTGTGATAAACCCCAAGACCTATCTCCTGAGAGTGCATGGTGTGATGCCCCTGTTGGTGGTCTACCTGTTGGGTCTTTGGCTGGTTGTGCTATCTCAGAAGCTGCATATAGTGCATTGGATCACCCTCTTGGACTATCAGGAACATCTCCACTCTTAGATCTAAAGGTTTTTTACTCTCCCAATCTCATGCGATGCAAGTTTTAATCTTTGTTTTTGTTGTTTAGATAAATTGGATCTTGCATTTATGAATGTAGCTGCTGGTTAATCACTATTCTCCATATCATCTTAAAATAATCAATATTCCCTGTATTGTTTATGTGAAATACATTGTGGTGGTTTGTAAATGATTAAATGATTTGTGATTATTTTATAACATTATTTTCGTTTTGATATCAATTTCACAAGTTTTAGTACGATAAAGATCTAATTAATCATTGGAACTATACAAGTTATCATATAAATTATGGTGTGAAATTGATAGTGATTTCATTAGTATCAGAAATAGTCAGATTTAATTTCTTGTTGGCATCATGTCTTAAAGTAACTTGTCAATAAATCATTGGGCTTTGCATGAACAATGGTGAAATCTGTTATCTGCAGTTGAAAACGAGTGGTTGGGAAGGCTACAGAGACAGGTTATAATGGTCTTCAATAGGTAAGTGGTTTGACCAGATGGATAATGGTTCAGTGAAAGGGCCAATGTTTTAGGGGCCACATCAATTCTATTGTAATGTGATTTTATCCAGCATGTTGATGCACTTCATGCCATTATTCTGGATTCCTATGGCAGTCAAAGAGATGTTGGAGAGGCCAGGACTTGTTCTGAATTGGATGCAAGAAGTCCTATCGATTGGGCAGTGCAAGGAGGTACTCAAATCTAGAGGGGCAGGGGGACCTGGGCATATACATTGTTTCAAGTATGTTTAAGGGGCTCTGTTGCGATAATGAAGTTGGTGACTTTTAGTATTGTGGAGTTTGCTTTCTAGGATCTTCAGCAGAAAAAATAGTGCTGGATGTATACATGGTAGTGTAAGGACATTGAAAAGTTTTCAGTTTATGGGGTTGTTTGAGGTTTAGCAGGCATTAGAGAGGATGCATTTGCTCTTCTAGAGGGTATTAGCTGGAGGCTGAGGAGGGAAGCAGATAGGTTTTAGGTGATACGGGGTGTGTGGGTTAAGCGCTTTCTGGGAACTTTCTGGGGCTATTTAATGTTGCATTGGATAAGGAGTGTTTTTCTAATGTATGTTTTAAGATTGACACCCCAGGGAGTGTTTTGGTTTTCCTTTTTTTTTCTTTTTTCTTTTTTCTCTTACTCTTTTTTGGGGCAGGGGGAAGTAGTATGCGGGTTTGTTAAGGGGGTTTTTAGAAGATGTCTTGTAGGTTCAGAAACTCGTTGAGATCTTTTGGTTGTTGGTTTGTAGGTTCATCTGCCATAACCGATGTTCCCTAGGTTTCCTAATGAAAATTCACCTCCTTGACTCTTCCTGCTCCCACTCTCATAGGCATATTGTTCACGTTGTACTAGTGTGCTATGCCTAATCAACTATGGAAGTTAACTATAATTAGAGAAATTTACTCATATGACTCAGTGCTTGGAATCATTGTCTGTGCGCTTCATTTTTTGGCTAATACATGCAATTAATATCAGGCAAAAGTCAGCTTCTTTATACCTTATAGTTTTGATGATTCATTGTTGTCTTTGGCTCGCTTGCATATGGACTTGTCGGCTGCAACAATGGTGATGCTGTAATGCTAAGAACCTTTCATATTTCTCTAGATGATCTTGAGATGCTTTGTGTGCCCATCCATGTGGGCAATGGTTAAAAAGAGAGACTTGCCAGTATGTCTTGTGGCCAGTCCCTGAAGGACCTGAAAATTCCCAGTAAATATAGAAAACTAATGTAATAGTTCTGAAAAGTGGAAAAATTGGGGGGGGGGGGGGGGGGTGAGGGCGAAGAGGAAAAAATTGAGCTCAGTTAGATTTTATCAGAAGTGCTAGATCTAGCAAGCTTAGAACACCTTTAGGGGAAAACTAGATTTTCTTGGAAAAATCATAAATATCTAATGTTGTGATACTTTTCAGTTTATATTTAATTTTTTTCGCAAAAATGGCTGAATATGCACAAAGAATAGATGATCTACAAAGTCAGCCTTATATCTCTCAAAATCCAAAGGTATCTTGTCGAAAGAAGTATTCCAAACCAAAAAAATAAAAAAATACATACCTGATATCTGAGAGGCCCTCGCCCTTCTCGAAAGTCTGCGTGTTTTTGCAGTAAGATGGACCTCAATGTTATCCGATGGGCCTCTGCTGCTGCCACCTATCCCTGGGCCTTGGCCCTGATCTTTGAAGAAATTGCCCATCTTTGTTTAGGGATATCGATCTCATGGAGTCACATGTTGTGCGAGAGTAACTCTCAAGTGGACACCTTAGCCAAAGAAGATGCTGATTATGCCCCTTCAGCGGCAGAACAGTAGTGCATATTACTGGAATTGCTGGCCCTTCCTTAAGAGTCTTAGTTCTTTCAGAGTTTTCCCTGGGTTCCCTTCGAGGTTACTTTTTTTAGTTATTTTTGCTCTTTGCCTTGCTTTAGGGGGGCTGGTCCTTGTATCTCTATATTTACATTAATAAAACATTAACAGTTTAAAAAAAAAGATACTTGGGATCACAAAAGGTGCTTGATCTTGAAACTTCTTTCTTTAATTGCACATAAGCCTAAAATACTCCTCAAATTCTCATCCTAAACTTTTGAGATGATCAGATTCAGGACTCGCGAAATTTGGGAATACAATCTTGTTTTCCGGAATGAAATCCTAACCCAAAAATTCTTTTTCTTTCTAGAATGAAATCCTAACCCAAAAATCTCAAAATCTATAGAAGTTTTTTATTGCTTAAGGCTTCCTAAACCACTGTAACAGGAAATAGGTGAAAGTAGACCAAAAGATCCACCTGCACCCCAAGTTAACAGTTTCAGGAAGAAAAAAAATCCACCCATAACAAGAAAGACAATGCCTAAAATAGGAACTTTATCTTTCGGGTTCAGGACAACATGTTTTACTAAAAAAAAATGGTGCAGAGGGGCAGGGTGCTTCTTAGAGACTCTTGTCTGAGTCTTTACAATGGAACTGCTGAGTCTCCTAAAGACTCACCCGATTCTTTCAGAAAGTTTATTATTTTTCCTCTTTTCTGAGTTTTACACAAGTAATAATTGGATATGCCCAATCCTACTGGACTTGTGCAAGTCTTGGTTGAGTCGGCGAGCTTGAAAACATTGCGGGCTTTGATTTTTTGGGGTTAACAATGTCATGGTTTTTACTGTATTCATTTCCAATAATTTCATGTTTATGACTAATTACTTATGTGAGTTTTACTATTCTTCCCAAACTTACTAGGTTTTATTTGTTAATTTCTTTTGCAAATCTGCCTCCTTGCTAGTCGCTTACCATCCTAAGGAATGGGCAAATAATTGTGTGCTTTGAAAGCCCATTGAAAGTAGCTTGCCGTCTCCCAAGCCCCTCGGATACTGTTCTGAATTTTTCTGTTATGTTGCACTGCAGCATTGTTCCGTAATGGAACTGTAAAAGCTGGGTATGGTGGATATGAATTGAGAGAGAGAGAGAGAGAGAGAGAGAGAGAGAGAGAGCATGGAACTCTTAGATGTTTGGGATTTCTTGACATTTTCCAACAAAGCACGAAGATTTTGTGTTCACATATGTTCTTGCTTGTTGCATTGTTTTGTAATTTCAATTGAACAGGCAGCAGTGGAATCTGTTGGTAGTCGAAAAGCATCAGAACAGACTGCATCGTTGTATCTTTCAAAGACTCTTAATAGATGGACTCATGGTTCCATCTATGGAGCGCTTGAAGTAAAGAACCACCTTGAACGTGTGACCCTGTCTGAAATTGCAGTGGACTTCATGATTTTGTAAGTTGTCTTACTTGTCCATGTATTTGTTGAACAATGATGATGGATATGGCTAGTTATATATATATATATATATATATATATATATATATATATATATATATATATATATGGGAAATGATATCATGTCACCATGCCATTATAATATAATGGAATCACACATCTAGAAAACCATGTTTGTGGTATTTTTATTACTCAAAATTTTGCACATACACTCTCTTCATCTCAATAATCAATCTCAAAAAAAGAAATAATCAATCTCAATTTGTACCTCATATAGGGTCAAAATGAGTCCCCTCCAACAATGAATCTAAGATTGTTCATTTGATGAATTTCAAAATCTAGGCCTTTATGAATTCAAAACCTTTTTTTTTTTAACTTTGTTAATCTAATTATAATAAATTTATCTAAAAAATTTGCAAAGAAAAATGATCTTTCTAAGCCCTATATTTAAGCATCTCACCAAATTGGACGGCCTATGTTAATTTGGCTTAAAAAACACTTTTTCAATTTTTTCTTTTGGTGATTGTTCATTAGAATGGAAAGAATATATATTTTAAAATTTAGGTCAAAGAAATGGAAAATATAGGTCAAACAATGGCCCTAACATGGACTTTGAAGATTGTTTCACTCTTATATATATATATATATATATATATATATATATATATATATATATATATATATATATATATATATATATATATATATATATATATATATATATATATATCATCATCATCATTATCATCATCGTCAAAGCCTTTTTCCCAACTAACTAGAGTCGGTTACACTAATTCTGGTATGCCATTCAACTCTATTAAGGGCCATACCTTCAGTGAGGCTATAAGTCTCATTTCTCACTACTTCAAACAATGTCCTTTTGTGCCTACCCCTTACGCTCTTTGAGCCTTCCACTTGAACTAACTCCCACTTCTTAACAGGTGTTGTACTAGGTTTGTACCTCACATGGCCAGCCCATCTAAGTCTCTCTTTCTCTCTCTCTCTCTCTCTCTCTCTCTCTATATATATATATATATATATATATATATATATATATATATATATATATATGGCTCTATAGTAATATAATGAAATAATATTTAAAAACCATGTCAGAGCCAGTTGTTTGACACAATTTTTAACATACACTATTTTCCTTCTAAATTCTAATGAAGAACAACAAAAAAGCAAAATTTGAAAACACAAACTAGAAAGTATTTTTTTTAGCCTAATTAATATGAGCTGCCCATTTTAGTGAGATGTTTAGATCTGAGCCATTGAAGGATCTCTATCCTTTCCAACATATTTAGGTAGCTTTATCATCATTAAATTAGCGATGTTAAAAGAGAAGAGAATCGATTTTGAATTCACAAAGGCCTAGATATTGAAATTCACCAAATGGATGGTCTAGATTCATTGTTGGAGGGGACTCATTTTGGTTATATTTAAGGTGTAAATTAAAGTTTAAGCTTCTTGGGATGGATTATTAGGATGAAAAGAGTGCGTATGCAAAATTTAGGGCCATACAAATACCACAAACATGGTTTCCTAGAAGTGTGGTTTTATTATATTACAATGACATGGTGACATGATATCATTCCTCATATATATATATATGGAAAAGTCTTCCCAACGCCTATAGGAATGAGCAGTGATTTCGCTTACCCTCATCACCGTCCAAAGTTCATCGTATGGTCATGATTGTCCGGTAGTGTTTCATTGTTTTCTACAAATCGGAATGATCTGATATTTAGAGCGTGTGTACATCTTAGTGAGGCGCACCTAATAAAACAAATAATTCGTGAAAAAAATTGACCAAAATACCCCTGAAACTTTTTGGGGGTATTTTGATCAATTTATTTCATGTAAAATATTTTTTGATATTCCTCGTAGATTCACCTATTTTTTATGATAACACGCTCCAAATTTCAGATCATTCCCATTTGTAGAAAAAAATGAAACACTACCAGACAATTGTGACCGTGCGATGAACTTTAGACGGTGATGAGGGTAGGTGAAATCACTATTCATTTTCGCCTATAGGCGTTTTGTAGTATCTTCCTATATATATATATATATATATATATATATATATATATATATATATATATATATATATATATATATATATATATATATATATATGAAAAATGTTGAGATTAGCCCACTAGCTCATATGAGCCCAACGGCCCAGATTGAATCTGGGCTGAACTGACGATCACAACCTCATTTCGTGTTTGAATTTTAAATTTTTTTTCTACGAATCCAAATAACTTGAAATTTTAAGCGTCCATTCTTCTCATCAAGGCGCACCTAATAAAAATATTTTAAAAATAGTTAGCAAAAAATAAATTGATCAAAATACCCCCGAAACGTTTCAGGGGTATTTTGGTCAATTTAGCTGTTGCTAATAACTTTTAAAATATTTTTATTAGGTGCGCCTTGATGAGAAGAATGGACGCCTAAAATTTTAAGTTATTTGGATTTGTAGAAAAAAAATTAAAATTAAAATACAAAATGAAGTCGTGACTGTCAGATCGGATCAGATTCAATCTGGGTCATTGGGCTCATATGAACGCATATGTTCATATGAGTTAGTGGGCTAATCCTAGTATTTTCATATATATATATATATATATATATATATATATATGGTTTGTCTAGAGTTAACAACCTTTCAAAATACAAAGATTAGTATTAAAATAGGTTGTGATGGTTGTATTTATCAAAATTACTTAAAAATTATTTTAAGGGATCGTCTACAAAGAGACCATTTATCTTTTGTACATGTACGTCACAATCATTTGCACTCATTAAATATCAAATTGGATGGCTTGGGGTCAGTTACAAAGTCCAAGACTTTTTTTTTTGGAGCTTTGTGTCTATTCAATAACACTCTTATAACTACCCATTTTGAAATTTAAGGGATAAGAATGATTGTGACCTCCTTGTACAAAAGATAAATGGTCTCTTTGTATATAATCTATTATTTTAATAGGTATTTAATCATTAAGTATGGGTAAATTTACAATTTTTGCAAAAGTACAATAGTGTATTGGACATTAATGACTTGGAACTTTATTTGTAGAATACCCTTGTCCGTTAGTAAAAATTTCAATTTTACCTTATGAAGATGACAAAAGTAGCTTTTGTCTTTTAGTGATATCTTCACAAATACCTTTACTTGATGAGCAAGATACCAATAAAAGTAACTCTTTTAAAAAAGACACCACATAGTTAGTAAACCCACACAACTCATTCTAAAATTAACCTTTGTATTTTGAAGAGTTGTGACCTAATACCTTTACTTGATGAGCAAGATACCAATAAAAGTACTCTTTTAAAAAAGAAACCACATAGTTAGTAAACGCACACAACTCATTCTAAAATTAACCTTTGCAGTTTGAAGAGTTGTGACCTTTAATAGGAGCAGAGCATATATATAAAACCTCTGATAGGAGCAAAGCATATGATTAGGATCACAAAGGACTTAGTATGAAATAATAGAAGTCTTTGTGCTAACGGGCTTTCACAAAACACGTGATATCTCCATATAACAGGGACCCCTGTGATTGAAGTATAAAGATGGAATTCTTAGGTTTTCATTATTCAGAAATCCCCATCCCTCCTTTGACAGGAGCTAAATACGAAGATGGAAATCCCATAGAAAGTCCTTATCCTCATCATCCTATTTTATAAAATGAATACTCCATTGCAAAATGCTGACTAGTTTAAGGTCCTGTGCTATATATAAAACTCTGATATAGGGATGCATGTAGTTGACCATCATCTAATACGAATAATAATTTTAACTAGAAGGAAAAATGTGAACTAAATAAGTGGATTTATGGGTTAAAGATTCTAGCTGACAATTTAAATATTTTTCTATAACTTTTTTCTAAATAAGAAACATCAAAAGAACAGTGCATGTGCTCTGTAGAAAGAAATCAAGTAGTTCAGCTGTGTCTGAGAGGGAAAGAACTTGGAATGCTTGCATGACTATATCACAGCTATTGGAGTTGCATGACCAAATCTGGAAGGTCATAACATGGACCAGATTTACAGGACAGTTGCTATTTTCTGTTCATGTTGTTTCAGAACCCATGTATTCTGCTTATAGTTCAGAGTGTTTCTTGTACATGGCTTACATTACTCTGATAGAAAAATAGAAAGATAATTCTCCTTTTTATTTTTGTGCTGTCCAGATACAAATGCCTGGCTTCAAACTCTGAGGATAATTACAACATGGGATCAAATATCAGTCCTTGGGTTTGTCAGATTCATGTCTGCAAGGTAAAATGCTATAGATAATATCACTTTTTTTTTTTTTTTTAGATGCTCTCACTAGTTTAACCTTTTATTTTGGTTTTTTGCTTTACTTTTTTTTAGGAAAAAATGAGGGCTAGAGGATTGTCGATAGGGCTACTTGTAGATGCTCTTGTTCGTAATTATGACTCCTGCACTAGAGGGGTTAGACATTTTGTCCTTCCCAAGTTGCACATATTTCATGGGTAGGTCCTCTCATAAGATTAGTGCGGAAATCATGGGTTCATGTGCATCTATGCACACACTAAGCTTTCATTTCTTTTTTATAATTGTATGATATATTTGATGTTGTGTATTGCTTTCCATGTTATTTTGCAAATGAACAGTCATTTCTTTGCATGTGTTTCTCCATATGCAAGCGGGTGGATCTACTTGATTTGTCTTTGTCTCTACTATTTTATTTCATTGTTATTTCTCTCTTTTTCTAATTCCAAATGATTATTGGAAAGTGCAAATGATTATTGGGAAGTGATTGATGTTACTTATGTTTATTGTATTTGGTTTCACTTTTAACGTGCAAGTTTGGCTGTATTCTTGGAATTTTTGATAGAATGTGATGGTTGTTTATTACACATGACTAACTATGATTTCATTTTCTCAGGTATGGTGTTTTCTCCTTTGATGGGGATGATAACCCTGGAACAATTTCTATTGGGGTGGCAATGGAAGTTCTTGCAGATTTTCCAAACCCACTGAATATAATGCGAGACTTGATTATTCCGCTCCTTCTACGGACTGTTATTAAAGGTTATTCATTTTAGTAGTAGCGATTGGTTTTGCTTATTGTAGACAATTAGTTTTGGCATCTCATTTGTATTCCTTTGTGTCTGTTGTGGGAGTCTCACGATTTATTGCTCATGTGAAAGTAACTTTATGTCCCTGAAGTGTACTCTATTTGCATGTTGCATATTCCTATCTTTTCACTTGTTTGGGTATTGTCGGCTTTCACTGATGTAGAATCTTTGTGAATCTATTATTAGTATACACTAAGTGAAATTCCTATTTGGTTTATGTGCTTATAATCTACAGGGTTCGAGGAGATAAAAAAAGTGATGATTTTCTGGAAAGATCACCCTAGGACATCGAGTTTGAAAAGAGGTCATTCTGGTGAACTCTTTTTGAAGGTTGCCATGTCAGAGAAATGTAAGCCAGGGAGACTCTGGAGTATTCTGCAAAAAAGATGCGATGCTATAGCTAAGCTGATTGACTGGCAACGTAGTCACCCTGATAGCTTGCAGAATATCTGTAATGCTTTTGGGATTGATTCTGCATGGAAGTACTATTTTGAGGTAAGGTGGTTGTTTCTTTTGTTCTTGGTAGTGATACTGCGATGTTGTCGTTAAAAATGTGTACGTTTATATTTACTGAAATTACAACACATGTAATGAAATATAATACACCTAGTCATAAAAAATATATATTTATATTCTGATGTCTTGTATTCTTAATAATTTAGGTATTATTCAATGCGATTCTTCAAGTGACTGGTCATGTCATAACTTTGATGTTCTTTCTCCCTCGTAGAATGTGCACTCTGTTCTGTCTGGTATGGGGAAGAAGGTGCACAGAGAGCATCTACTTATTGCCGCTAATTGTCTATCAGTAACTGGAGAGTTCCATGGTTTAACTTTGAAAGGCATAAAAAAGCATCGGAGTCAAATGTCAATTACAACACCATTTATGCAAGCCTGTTTTGCTGTTAGTCTCTCTCTAAATTATTTGAATGGACTTTCTTAATTCTCTTTCTACAATATTTGGGTTTCTTTCCTTAAATACTCGTTTCTTGGTTCTCTGTTTTATTTCATGTGGAATTTGTTGCAGAGCCCAAGTGAATCTTTCCTCCAAGCTGCAAAAACTGGTGCAGAAGATAGACTTCATGGACCTCTAGATGCTTTGGCCTGGGGAAAGAAAGCTTGCATTGGGACACATGGGAGTTTTGACATACTATTTAATGATAATGTGAGTGTCTTTTCTCTTATATTACAATGTTTATTTAGTTAGTGTGATATTAGAAATAAATTTTCTCATTGTCTTTTGATTTGTTATGGGGTTCCTTCTGAATTGGTGTATATTCATATACCACTTGCAATTCTTCCCTCTTAGATGAGAACAGTGTGCATCTGATCCTCTTATTATCATCATCATAATCATCATCATTAAAACCATTTAATCTGGTGCTCTCATTATCATCGTCATCAATTCAAAAACAAAGAAGAAAAGTGTGCATCTGGTGCTCTCCAAGTTTCTTCACATTTTGGCATTCTGAAACATCTGTTTTTCTTGAGTGATCTAATCAATGAGAGAATGTTTCCTACATGTGAACTACGTGGCTCTTTTCTCTGGGCATGCCAAAGGGTAAAACTTGGCCTGTTCAATTTTGGCTTTTTTGCATATCAGGAGCATGTGAACTTGTATTAAGTTGCAAGTTTCCCTTGATGCCTTCTGTTGGTGGTTGTCAACTATACTTGACCATTTAAGGTGGGTAATATGTGTGTCCTTGGAATCACACACTTTGGTTGAAGCTCTCTTGATTGAGTTGTGTGCTTGCTTCCTTAACATTTGGTTTGATTACCAGTAGTTTTGTTGGTCTGCTTGATGTTGTTGTAAGCTTATGACTTCGTGGTTTTCATTTTCACTTTTCCATAAATTGCTAGGTTCCCTTCTCCAACCTATATTACAGAAGGTGCTCTAGTCATTAGTATGGGAGTGAAGTTCTCATCCGAAACCCAGTTCCTAGGAGGGAAGTTCCTTCTCATTGAGTAACAAGTGCCACATAAATTTCCAAGCATCGACACCTTAAACCAATCAAATATGAAACCCAGATCCTAGGAGGAGTTGCTATTCATAATTCAAGGACTTATAAATTTGAGAAGAAAGAATGTACTTACCTATTGCTCTTCTAATTGATATCCAATTCAGGCGCAAATGTGCACCCAAATGCTTGATACAACTAGAAGCCCTATGCTATCCAGTAATATTTTTACTATAGGTGATTGATAACAAATGAAATGCTTACGAATAAACAATATCAAATCAACATGCAGTTTTGTACAACATGAGTAGAGCACCAAAATCCTTACACACAAACCTTAAGACCACACAAACTATAGAGCTAAAAAATTAAAATATTTAACAATCGATACACAATGTTGCGTGAGCTTTCAAACTCCAAACCAATATATGTGGAAAAGTAGTTCTCGCCTTTTACAGCTTGGGGGACACATTTTAGGGTCGGACTACTATTTGAGTTTGCTGCTGATTTTGGCCCCATGAAGAGTAACATATAACCTACTATGAGGGAGCCAGTGCCTTTCGATTCCTAGCATGCACCCATCTAGTCAAAGTACCAAAGTGGTTGCGGGAAGCAACAAGCAAAGCAAGTGGTAGCAGCCCTCTAAGGAGCGATTTTCTGTCTATCCTATGCACAGCAAGCCAGTGGTAGCAACTTCCAATTGTTTAGGGTGTTTTATTTGCAACACAACATAAAAGCACAAGTTTGAGAAGCGTGTGATGCGATGACCTACTATGACTGTATGTCAATTGCATAAAAAGTTAATCAAGATTATTGGCACATGGGCACTAGTCTTCATGAACAATTTATTTTCTGTTAGTGATTTTGGGTAACTAGAAGGTAGCAACTACAGTATGAGGCTTTATATACTTTATATGTCTGATGGCTGTATCTTTGCAAGCAGTTATTGTAACATTTTCACTCTACTTTCTTCAATACTTGCAGCTCTAATTATATGGCATTTAACTTCAAAGGTTTGAGATATCATGTTAATGTTGTATTTATATGTTTTTTTCAGGATCAGAAAGCTGCTCCATGTGAGTTGGGAGATGGAACCTTGTCATGTGATCCTTATGAGGTGATCCTTGGAGCGGAGATAGGTGAACTAGGATATCGAGATGCTGGTATCGGATCAGTAGGATCCAATGATCCAAGCGACCAAACAAATTCAAATACCAAAATGTTCAAGCCCTGGTATGATATCATGGAAATGCGTAAATCACTACGTTCCATTTTGCGCAAGTAAGTTTCTTTACCTCCTATAGTATCTCATGTTCTTTTTTTGTGTTTTCTCAATCATATGCAAATTTAAGAACACATGGAGGGTCAAATAAGATGGTGTGCCTTTTGATTGCTTTTGGTGTATCTCGAATCACAGGTCCACACCTTCACCTTTGCTTGACAGTGTTGGTGTACTGCCCATTGTTACTAGTGTTGGGTTTTGTGGCCTTTAAAGGCCTAGAGAACGTATAAAAATGATAATTTATAGTGGAATATGCACTTCAGTGGGAGTGTGTGTGTTGACTGACCATGGGTTGGGTGTTTTATGACTCTGGTTATGTCCAAAACTCTTACCCCTGGGCATGTGGCACTACCAAGAAGGGTTTATTGTGGGTTATCCCTTATTGAGGTCAGAGAGATGCTTAGGGATAATGTTTGTAGGTTAGGAGAACTGTGTGATCTCTTATATGTAGTTGTAGGCTTATGAGAGCAAAGGCCAAAGCCTTAACAACTTTCCATACCGCATGTACACATGACAATTGTATTAATGAGAAGCAGCCTTACAGAGGAACACATATACATGTGCATAGAGAGAGCCCCCTTTGCACTGTAATGACAAGTGTTGGACTTGCTCTTAAAGGGGGGAGTGAAATCCACATTCCATGGTCATGGTTCTATTGATTATTGTCCACCTTTGACGAGCCAAGCGTGAGCCCCTGCATGGAGACTTGACTCATGGGTCTTTATTGGGTTGGACAAAAACACTGTAGTGGATCATAGTTCTTGGGTCAAGTGGAGTGCTAATTTTTACCTATTGGTGTCAGTCCCCTTCTAAAATATCTTATTTTGGTATTACAAATATTTAATGATTTTCACAGATTTTTCAGAATTTAAAAAATTTCTTTCTGCATTAAAATCCTTCAAAAGGGTGTTTTCATAATTTCTGAAGTTTGGAAGGGCACATGTGGGGCCTAGGATCCAGACCCACATGTGTGCCACCCATGAGTGGGACGTGGGCCATTGTTGGGACCACTTAATCTCTCTTGGGCGGCACACGCTCTTTATTTTATAAGGTTATTTTAGGGGAATCTTTTAAATATTAAAAGATGGTTTTAAATTAGGAGTTTGGTTTGACCAAACTCTAATTATTTTGACTTCCTACAGATTTTGGAAGGATATTAGGAAGTATTGGATTGGTTATAACTTTAATTTAAACAAAAATTGGACTTAGGTCAAATTAAGGGATAAGGTTCCTAATAATTCTCCAAAAATCATGATGGCTGATTTGTAGGATGGATGGCTCATATTTCTTCTCTCTCACAGTCTCACCCCACAGATTTCCCAAGTTCCTGTTAATCAAGTTGTGTCTTTGGACACGCAATATCTAAGGAAGAAATTCTAATCCAAATAGGAGAAGAAATTTTTTCTATTTAAACACCATTGAGCCCCTCTCTCTCAATACACATATTTCTCTCTCCTTCATGCGCCAAGTCTCTCTCTCTCACACACATTAAAAGTTCATTTTTCTCTCTCTGCCCTTCCAAAAAGGGTTATGCCATCCAAAATTTGATAAGACAAGGGCAGCACATCGAAACCCTAATTAGGGTTTTGCTGTTTGGAGAAGAAAAAGGGGTATGCCCAGCCAAAGGAGGAATCTATGCCTTCCAGCCCAGCCCTAATTTGTTCCTAAGGTTTCCTACAAACCCTACTTAGGTTTCCATGCTTTCTAAAACCTTAGAGTAAGAGAGATTGCCTATGAAAGCTTCCTATCTCTGAAATTTCAGCTAGATCAAAGGGACAAAAGTACACCATCGGTTAGAGAATCGGGTGTGGGGTGGATCAAGACCTGTGAGGTTAACTCCAAGTACCTTATAGTAAGTCTTCCCAATAGATTTAATTATTTTTTGATCTTATTTCATATTGTTCTATGAATTTCTAGGAACAAATATTGTACTCAAAACTATGGGGGATGATTATTTATTGCTCGTGGATGGTTTTTATTTGCTTTGGCAGTAAAAATAAAGATTCTAGGTTGTATTTAGGGTTTTAAATTTAATTTACAATAGTGTATAGTGACTCATGTAAGTGGAATTCAGGTATATTGAATAAAAAAAAGAAATTGAATTTAATATCTTGAGTTCTACATGGCCACTCCTTTCAACTAGGATCTTCCATCTAGGACACTTGTTTTGGAGGAGGAATGCTTTGCCAATATGTTCCCCATTCTCTTTAAATGTGCTTATTATCTTCTAGGGAATTCTTTCCACTATTGTTGTTAAGTTAAAGCCCCCCTTTTTGTCGCTTTTGCAGGATCCATTCTGGGACCTAGAAAATGCATCACTAGGCAAAACTTGGGTTTTGAAGAAGAGGACACATTTTCATTTTAGGCCAATTAAAGAGAATTCAAGCATCATTACCCATTAATATTGTTTTTTAACCATCGTTGTAAGCAGTGGATAGGGTTCTGAAGTGGGAGCAGAAACAGGAGCCTAGGATGGCTAAAGCTCCCTACAGAGTGAGCTCCCTGGAGCGTTGTTCAGAGGAGTGGCTGAGAAGTTGCCTGGCCATATGTATGTCTATGGGAGCCGTTTATTTTTGGCGTAGTTCAGTGGTAAATGATAGAGCTCTTGATAAAGCAGAATGACGGAACAGGATTTATGTAGCCCAACCCACATAGTCGGGATAAACTTGTATGATAAATGATGATGATGATAATGTATGTATATGGGAATGCTTGGGGACTTCCCTATCAACATACACACAACAAACACACATACATATGTATGTAAGTATGTATGTGTGTGTGTATGCATGGATGTATGTATGTATGCATGCATATATGTTAATTTATTTTTGGGAAAATTATAAACCCCACCCCCCCTACCCCCTCCTTCAAATTTGTACTTTCTAGCCATTCTTCCTCTCGACACTTTTGATACCACACTATTAACCACAATACTATTTTTCTTTGCAACCACCCCCCACAGTAAAATAGTGAATTTGTTTGGACCAAAATACCCACCTTTTTAACCCATGACTCCAAAAATGTGATGCCTAGCATGTGCTGGTCTAACAGAAAAATGTGTCGAACAGGCTAAGAGAGAGAAAGTGGAAAATGTGGCCTAGGGTATTTTGGTCCAAAAAAAGTCTACCCTTTGACTTTGTTGTGTGGTTGCAAATATAAAAAATTTTGGGGTTAGGAGTGTGATTTACTAAGTATTGAGGTGTGGCATGCCTAGAAAGTATGGCCAAAGGGGGTATCTATAATTTTATTTTTTAAGAGTGATATATGCATGTGTCTATATATTGTTTTATTTAATGTTTTAAATTTTATTAAAATAAAAATGTGTAATTTTCTTTTGCATTTTCTACATACATGTAGAATGAGTACTCCAAAGCCTGAAAGTCTATAAAAAATTTGAGAAAGAGGACAGTATAGGTTCTTGATAAGAGCCGAATTAGGCGAATCATGATAGTGAACGACCCATTTTTGGATAGCCTAGGCAATTTCTTAGCACTCCCTTGAGCGTGAGTTAGCTTGGCAATTTTGAGTCAGCTCATTTGTTTTTAAGCACTTATGCAAACCGTGACCATGAAAATAGAAAACAAAATGATAGGTGGTCATTAACTAGAAAATCAACACTAAATCAAAGACGCTGGGTTCAAAATTTGAAAACATTTGAAAATCCTACTGGAATCATGATCCATTCAGACCAAGATTGCATCGCCATCTTCACTTTGTGGTCCCCTTCCATCAGGTGGAGATGAGTTATAGTTAGGGATCGAGATCACTTGATTTTTTTTTGTTTTTTATTTCTTATTTTTTAGCTTTGTTTTTTGTGTTTTGGGGGGGGAGGGGTGTTCTGAGATCCCTTGTTGGGGAGCTCTTGGATCACCAGAGCATGAGTTGAAGGAGGGATCACCACCCCTCAACCACCTCCCCACATCTATGCTTTTGAGCTTAAGTAATTCTCAGTGGTGGCATCTGGGTCACACTTTCACTCTATAGAAAACAGTTCTCAACCTTGATATGTTTCTCTATCAGATTCTGCCATGCAGAGGATTATCAATACAAACACAATGGGGATCACTTGAAATTGGTTTTTCTATTCGCATCCACGTAAGGAACAATGTATAGATATACTTAAAGTCATCCCTGCAAATCTTTGAGAGGGCTTTGATTCTGTTTGTTCGAGTGATATTTTTCTTCCAATCAAACAGATTTATTGCACAAAGGCAATCACTGATAGGTCAATCTTATGTGCAGCTTGTTTGAATTTCATTTAACTGTAGCTAACAAGTCAAGACAAGTTTCATCTTTGTTTTGGCAACATGAACATAACTATTATAATTATATTAATGTTGGGCCAGGTCATTGAGTTCTGAAGTGCCAAATCTCTCATGTCTCGGTTGCTTAGGTTTGCTGTCTGTGTCACCCATGTCTTTTATTGATATACTCATCCAAATATGTACATGATCCAAAAAATTTTCTTAAAAGATTCTTTTGAGTTGAGTTTGACAAAAAAGTAGTATTTCGCTTTTGAATGTTTGTAAGGTTCAATCCAACTTGATTTGTTGGGTTTATTTCTTGTTTTGTGTTCTACTGAGTATTTATTATGAACTTTACTTACTGTTGTTTTGCTTTTGTAGATACAAAATGGGTGAATTTTTGAATGAAGAGGACGAACCCATTGTGATGAAGGCCTTAGATTTCCATCCTAGAAAGGATAAAAAATTGGGCACTGGTGTTCACAGAATTAAGGTAATGATTGATGTGTTTATTTATGTATTTCACAGTGCATGCTATGGAATATTTATTGAAAGTGTTGAAATGTGTGTAAAGCCACCAGACATATCAAATGATGTTTGATACACTTGTGAAGATATGAAATACGATTTGTTTCATTTTCTTGCTATATCTGTTGAGTATAGGGCTAGTGGATGGTTAATCTTCCTCCCTGGGGATATGTACTAGCGATTTAGGGTTTGCACAAAAAACTGCTCTAATGACCACGTGGAAGGAGAGAGATATCGGAAGTTATAACATCTATTGACCTAAGTTTAGATGATAATTCATTCCAGAAAGTACCATCATGCGAATGAGTCATCTCCCTCCGTCCCCCCCAAAACAAAACAAAAAAAAATGCATTTCTAACAATTTTGCTCCATATGCACTCATTTTACAGATTATGCCTCTCTTCTGTTCCATAACTTTTCTTGTACCATGTGTAGTATCAGAGCATATTTCTTCGCACCTATGTTTGATATATAACAATAGGTGATAGGTGATTTCTATACTGGTGTCCTCAGGTCGTTCTCTTCCTTGTGGTCAATATGCTGGGAGTTCCCTATCAGTTCGTTAATTTAATGACTAATACAGTCTAGATGGTGTGCTGGTGCAAGGAGCATTGACATCTACAACTTATTCCATACTGATAAAACCTATAGTTATTGCTAACCTGCGTATTCTCAATGAAAAGCCAGGTACCTATACACCATTTTCTTTAAAAACTAGACTGAAATAGCTGGCGTTCCAGCGCCATGGCACAGCCATGAATTACAACTATATTAATGTCTATTGAATTCATACTTAAACCCATTCCTTCCACGATTGAGACTCCTTCTATGGAGCCTATGCAGTTGACCCTCAACTTTTTTTGTTGTGAAACTCCTCATCTCTCTTCGTAGCCATGTTGGACAATGGGGTCTACTTTTGACAAACATGAAAAATTGACTGCGTAAATATCCTCGAACATGCCGCATTCCTCCCTTATGTATAGGTGAATATGCCTGTAGAAATCCCTTTGTGGCATATCAATGTTGTTGCACCCATCCTTTATGGTGATTGTATCTTGTAGGGGAGCTCCTCAAGAATAGCTTTAGCTTTTCTGAGTATTAGTTATATGGACAAATTTGAGAGAGAAGCTGGCCATAAGTCCATGATTCCTCTGGTGCCATAAATTTCATCCACTGTGTGCTGATATTTTCATTTGTTTAGTAGTAGTAGCTGAGAGTTTATCTCTTTACTCCCAGGTTGCAGTATTTTTAGTTATTTTGATAGACATTAGCAGCTCCCATCAGGTCATAATTTGTTATGCATATGCAGAATGAACTTCATTCTGCAAAAGACCATCACTAGACAAATCCCATTAGGAACATAGCTTTTCAAGGAAATGAACCACAAGCCATGGAGACTTATGGAGAGTCAGACGACCTTGAAAATCCCCTTCAATTCCAAAGATACCTAGAAAGAAGGATAGGATCCCTGTTGCAAACTTACAGCAAATTAGCCGTTTGCATTCCACTGAAAGCGAATCGGCTTGGAGGCTTGGACACACCACTCTCTCTGTATGGCTGTCACCACAGTGGTCATGCATTAAACGACCTCATAAAGAAACACTCTCAGCTCCTGAGGATGTACTCATTTCTAAATAGCTCATATTGGACTTATCTGACTTACAACTGATTCTTATCCGTGGCCAAATAATTTTGTACCATGTCAAACACATGGTTGGGTCCACACGTGTTTCCTTGCAGTGGTTTGTTTCTGTACGATGTAAATGCTTTGGCTAATATAGGATTAAATTTTAGTTCCTCATTTTTATCTGCTTTGCATATCAAAAAAAATCATTAGCAATATACTTAAAAAAAAAAATCATTAGCAATATTAAATAAAATCATTTCTTGAAATATTTAAATATTCTTTCTTTCGTATATTGCTTAGGCATCCATTTAAGTTTGAGAGTTTGTTATTGAAATTGCACATTCCTATCAGTAAATCAGCAACACAAACACATTATATATAAGCCAATGGGCTTATGCTCTATAGTATGGGTCCCTTTGCCCACATGTATCTCTTTGAAGAACTCTTTTTTTTGTTTGCTCATTATATGATGGTTTGTTTAAGTTTTATCGATAATTTGCTTTATTGGTTCGTGTTTTCATGATCTATTTGTGATTGGCAGGTTGGGCATAACCCCTCATATCCTCAATCAGAATGTTTTGTGGTGGTATGGGAAGATGGATCTGAAGTTGACTTCTCATATCGGAAGTGTGTTCCTGGTGGTATGGGAAGATGGATCTGAAGTTGATTTCTCATATCGGAAGAGTGTTACTACTCGTGCTGAGCTTCTTTCAGCTGCTATTGCATTTGAGTTTTGGAGTCGATTTTGTCACTAAAGGCAGCATTGAATCAAAGCAGTTACCTTATTTGGTCCAACTCAAAAACATAATTGAAAGTATATTCTTCTGCTTCATGTACTAGGAATCGTTCTTTTTGTAAGTCACTGGTGGTAATCAAATCTGTGGCTTTGTGATGCAATTTGTCAACACCGTAACCATGAAGCTAGGTGCCTGAAATAGGAACCTTTAATATCTTTTTGCGTAGCCAGACTGTACTATGATCTTCTTCTTTGAATATTTGAATCTACAACTGGGAGTTCCAAGAAATGTTGAGTAATGTACATGATGGGCGATGCTGCTAAAAAATTGTATGGTGAGGAAACACTCAATCAATCAATTGTATCATTGTATGTACAGATTTTGTTACGTGTTTATGTATATTTCATAATAAAATGTTCATGTGAAGATTTTTGGCCTTCCAACATGTTTCTTTACATTGCCCCTTCCTTTTTTCAACTTATGTGGTTTTTCTGTGAGTTGATGGATATGATTGTCTACATACATGTCTATTAATAAAGGGTATATAACTTTTCAGCAGCACCTCATGATCCACCTTTTTGATTGAGGATACAAAAACACTTTAAACCAGCTGCAAATTGATCTCCATCATAAGAAATTGAATTTAGAGCTCCTAAAAATCTGATCCTTCTATATTCCATTTCAAGGGATGGCTTGGGTCAGATTTTGAGATGGCAATAAAGATGAAACATTTGCTCCAATCCATTTTCCTTTTCAGGATATTTATCTTGGATAGTAAGAGCAGGATTTAGAGCACTTTGGGTCCTCAACCATTGAAAACCATGGGTAAATGATACAAATAGTTCATGAAATTAGATGTGAAAATAGGACATGGTATGGGAAATTGGAGTAGAATTAATGTGCAGAATGAGAACGTAGTGGAGAAACAAATGGGAAGTGGGGAAGGAATAAGGATATCATCAGAATGGGCTAAAAAATTGTGAGAAAAACAAATAATGAGTTACAGAAACCTTGGGGAAGGAATATATATAAAAAACAAATAGGAAATTTGGTAGAAAACATGTGAATCCATTTCTTGTAATTTTCAGTGTTGATGGTACCAACGTGAACAGCTTCTAATGTGACTAGGCAAAGGTTTCCATGTCCTTAATGGCTCATGATGAGTCTCCTAACAAAATTGGTGTTCCTTCTTTGACAATTTTGCACAAGTTTTATAAAGGTGCTGTTTATAGTTGGTGGCTTTCAACATGTATTTTTCGTTACATGGACCACACGATACAACAGTTCAAAGAGCTATGCTGCCATGTTGGAGGAGAACAAGCCAAAGTCTACTTTTGAGATGCCTTCTAGCTTTAATCTCATCACGTAAGCACATTGTATTTTTCCTCGTTCGGTTTTTCTATAAGTTGCACACAACCAATATTCTGTTCCATTTTCTGGTAATGTAGTTCTTGTAATGTTTTTGGGGAAAGTATACCATAATCTAAAAGACTGTATGGTATACTCCAAAGGGGCACCAATCACCTATCACCCATTCCTGATGAAAGATAGTGGAGATATATAGAGGACCCACGTGGATATTCACCCCAGTGCAATTAATCTCCGCTGTCCGTCATCAGAAACAGGCAGTGGATGCCCCTTTACTTTGTCATATTATGGTATATTTTCTCATGTTTCGATTGTTCATTCAAGTTACACATTGTATGTTACATGTTGTATTCACATACTACTGTACAAGATGGACAGTCCAAGCCCCTTGCTTGTCGCGCGCGTCATGTATGCATTTTCTTGTTACAGTAAAACGTATTTTCCTAGGGTTTACAAAAGTTCCCTATCAAAATGAAATGTTTAGACTTTAGAACGCAGAGGCTATGCTGAAACCCTGATCTTGTAATTTCTATTTTATTTGTTTGAATGGTAGTATAATTTCTTTCCTTGTATCAAAGTTGAAGTCACATGTGTTGGACTCACCTCTCTGATCTTCTAACTATATTTTCTTTAGCAGGAAAAGGTTGGCTGATTTAGGACTACAGTGGCTGGTTCCCGCTTCCAATGCACCACCTTGAAAAGCAAGAAAATGTGGTGAAAAAACATTTCTTAAATATAGAATGATTTCTTCCTCAATGTGGGCATTACAGCTGAGGAAAATAAAGTACAAATTATCAGAGGTGAATTGATTTCTGAAATCCCATTTGTTGTTTCCTATGGAGAATCTTTTGCCTTTACAATTTTGTAAATGTTCAAAAGTGCCAAGAACTTGCAAATTTTGCTTCTTAGATGAGTGATTGATGCATTTTAAGGTAGTTTAGGACTGCAATTTTGGCCAATCTTCCCAATCATCATATTTTGAAATCCATGACTCTATGGTACATTCTTTTACAAGTAAGGGTTTGGCTGCGATTCCTTTATAACTTCTCATTTGGTTTTAGTTTTTATTTGCTTCCCCAAATGTTTCTGTTTGAATTTGGTCCAAAACCATAGCAACTCTTATGGACTGCAGCTTTACGAAATTCTTCAAATCAAAACCCCACCAATTCTTATTCTAGACATTGCCATTACTTGAAATGGAAGGTCCAAAAAATATGTGTACATATTGTTATTTTAAGCTATACCTTTCCTATTGTGAAATCAGAATTTTCTACTCCAAAATCTTGTATCCAGAATATTAAGTGTTCCAAAAAACGCCGAGCGGTGCCTACGCAGCCGGGGTTCTGGCCGCCCAATGCCTAGGTCGCTACCCAAAACTTGGGCAGCCTAGGACCTAGGGTAGGGGAATATGAGTATACATCATAAAATAATAAAAATCCCCTAATCCAAAAAGTTTTAAACCATTTTATATTTGTAATAGATAAACTATTAGTACAAACATAAACTCCATAGACCATACTCCATGCTCCGTAGTTCCTATCATTCCAAAATCCATATTTCCATACCATGACAACCATACAGGCATGCACAAGAGTAGATAGTAGAAAGAAAAAAAAAAATTATACAGTCTAAGACTCAAAGAGTTAAATGTCTTCAGTCATCATTAGAAATAGTAGGGTAAGTTTCATCATATGCATCGGATTCAACGCCATTATTATCAGAGTATCTCCTTTTTCAACATAACACTCGTCATTTGTTTCTTCTGAATCTGCTTCTTCTTCTTCTTCTTTTACCTCCCTCTTACTCTGTGCAGATGACGTCGTAGGAGCCTTGGCTGCTCTACACGGTGTGTCTTCACTCTTTTCTTGCTTTTTGTTTTTCATTGAACTCAAATATTGTTTCATCTTCTCCATAATAGCTTCAGGAACATTTTTGCACGGGGCAAGATCCCTCTTAATACCGTCAAGGTATTTTCGGTAAATGCCCCATTAGTATCATTTCTTCAATTATTAGACCGTATACAATTTTTGTCATTCAAATTTATGTTATGACCATACTTCGCACCCGGATCGCCACTTCTAGAAGAACCTGAAGAATATATTTTTATATAAGAAGGGTCCTTTTCTGGTTTTACTCAATTCAATTACTGTCTGATTTCAATTACTGTCTGATCTCATCCCTAATAACTTTAGGAACTTTTTTATGAAAAACAACATTCTCTTTAATACGGGCTAGGCGTTTCTTGATTCGGTTAATACCCCCATTGTTATCTTTTTTTTAAAAAAAAAATGCCTTATATAATTTTTATCATTTGTTTTCAAGTTATAACCACACTTTCAACCCGGATCGTCACTTCTAAAAGAACCAGAAATAGACTTATCTAAATGTCAAGACTTTTGTTCTTGTGTTTATTTTGTTGAACTCATGTATTGCTTAATCTTCCATTCGATAGTTTCAAGAACATTTTTACAAGAGGGAACATTCCTCCTGATACCGATAAGGGGTTTTTTGAGCTGGTTATATTAACATTAGTATCTTTTTCACAATAATTATATCGTATACGATTTTGGATATAATACAATTTTTGTCATTTGGATTTGAGTTATAACCATACTTCTACCCCGGATCACCACTTCCAGAATAACCCGAAAAAGACATTGAAATAATAAATAAAATCTCAAATATGAAGATTTTTAACTAACCTTTTTGCTCAATATTCAATCTTCAATGTTTGAGATGTTTCTCGGTCTCAAATACTTCCCAAAAACCCTCTAATAAGCTTCAAAAATCATCAAAATCAAATCCAAACAAAAAAAACGATGTTTGAATCGATTTTTCAATGCTCTGAAATACCCATTTGATCTCTTAGAAATGTAAATAAGTGATTGTTTTTATTTTATTTTTTCATTCTAATGGTAAACAAAGGGGTGTAGTCTTGGGTGCGCATATAGGCGGGTCTGAAGCGCCTAGGTGGCTGCCCTAAAGTGCCTAGGTGGTCACCCAGGGACTCCGTGCCCAGGACATCCGGCGGTCTCCCCACCCAAGAAACCCACATAGGCTTGGGTGATGCACTGCACCCCCTGGCCCGTCTAGGCGCTAGGCGGGCTGTTTTTTATTCATTGAGAATATTTTTACAAATCTAAAATTTTAATTAGCAATAATTTGTTTGAAAATATTGAGTAAGAATATATTTGTAATTTAAATTATTTCCCAAATTCATACTAGGCATATTCAAATAAAGCATGAATCTTTTTAAAAAATCATGGGAATTTTTTTAACATTAACTATATCTTTTATCAATTAATTCCTTGATTGTGTTATGTTATTTCATCTTCTAGTATAAATTCGAAAGTGACTGAAGAAATCAAATAGCTAATGTCGTCATCATCATCATCGAAGTTTTTTCCTAACTAATTATGGTTGGTTATATAAATCTTGATCCGTTATTCTACTCTATTAAGTGACATACCCTTAATGAGCTAGTTAGTCTTTATATCTTTTCTCATTACTTCCAACCATGTCTTTTTAAGCCCATCTCTTGCCTTTCTCTAGCATTCCACTTGAATTAATTTGCACCTCTTAACATATGTTGTACTAAGTCTTGCCACATATGACTTACTTACCTAAGTCTACTTTCTCTCATCTTTTCATCTATTGGTGCCACAACTAAATTATCTCAAATGTATTTATTTTAAATTCTATCTCATCTTGTCTTTTCACTCATCTATTTCAACATCCTAGTCTCAACTGTTCTATTAAGTGGCATACCCTCAGTGAGCTAGTTAGTCCTTATATCTTTTCTCATTACTTCCAACCATGTTTTTTTAGGCCCACCCATTGCCTTTCTCTAGCATTCCACTTTAATTAATTTGCACCTCCTAACATGTGTTGTATTAAGTCTTGCCACACATGACTAACCCACCTAAATCTATTTTCTCTCATCTTATCGTCTATTGGTGACACACCTAAATTCTCTCAAATGTATTTCTCATCTTGTCTTTTTCACTCATCCATTTCAACATCCTCGTCTCAACTGCTCTATTAAGTGACATACCCTCAGTGAGCTAGTTAGTCTTTATATCTTTTCTCATTACTTCCAACCATGTCTTTTTAGACCCACCCCTTGCCTTTCTTTAGCATTTCACTTGAATTAATGTGCACCTCCTAACATGTGTTGTACTAAGTCTTGCCACACATGACCAACCTACCTAAGTCTACTTTCTCTCATCTTATCGCCCATTGATGCCACACCTAAATTCTCTCAAATGTATTTATTTTAAATTCTATCTCATCTTGTCTTTTCACTCACCCATTTCAACATCATCATCTCAACTACACTCGTTCTATAGATATGTTGTTTCTTGACCACAATATTTTTTTCATAATGTAAAGTTGGTTTCACAGTTGTCTTATAGAACTTGCCCTTCACCTGAATAAAGTAAATCAAAGAGCTAAGCTAGGTAACAAGCCAGTTTCAATGACTACAATGAATTCAACTAGAATTCTCAAATAGCGCACTCTGAATAATATTCAACTTTAAATTAAAACCCTAAAAGAATCCCTAGTTGTAAACTCAATTTTGGCGCCATAGCTCCTAATTCTAATGTGAATAGAACTTCAAATTAAAATTGAACTTAAAATGATACTTTTATCCCTAAAAAGAGGGCTACTTTGTCCCTCTAAACCGTTGCTTCTATTCCTATGGAGCATATCTTTTCGCTGCGATGCGATGCGAGAATTATTAATGAGATCCTATTTAGAAAATGACAATATGATCCCTAAAGCTTGAAAACCGACTTTGAAAGCAAATGTGGCTAAAAAAAATGCCTCCCTAAACACGGCTCCTAAAGTTTAGTCACACACACATTTTCATTTAGATTCAAGATCATTAAAGAGGAGACGATTGACTTGTAGGGTAATCTATCGACAAAACTGCGTTATCTAGCTTCAGGTGTACAAATAGGGGTGGAAATGGACCGGGATCCGACCTCGGGACCCACGTTTGGATCCGACCTGGGTTTGGGTATAGGTCTAAGATTTGGATCTGACGGGTTGGGTTCCCAAAGACTATTTGGGTCTGGGTCCAGGTACATGTGAACCCGACCCAAATCCGACTTGAATACTATTATTAAGTTAATAATATTTAATAAATAATTATAATTTTAGTTATAATATTTAAATAATACATGTATATATTTAACATGACATTTGAATATTTTTATTTTTATTGCTTTTGGGTTGGATCCGAATCCTAATATAGGTTCTGTATTGTTTTTTCGGATCTGAGTCTAGGTCTGGGTCTGACCCGACCCTTTGCCACCCCTAGGAGTCAGTACCAGGCCACACCTCTACAAAATACTTTCGCCATTATTAAGTCTAATCATAAGTATACTATAATCTACATGACTATAGAGACAATTATCACCATCCGATCAATGGATTTATGTTTATTGTGAGTATGGGCCGACCTCTATCTATCTTACTCCGACACGAACTTGGGTGTCAGTTCCCTAAACGTTCCTATGTAGAAAGACAATAGGACTCAATCAAGGCTACTGCCCAAACGGTCTAGTCAAGTAATTGCTATTAAAAAATGGATCTACAAAAGATATGGAAATTTTTTGAAATTTATAAGTAGTATATAAATGGATATCAAATATAAAAATAATAAAATTAACTTAGCTTGGAGATTTCATGCTCCGACTGGAGCATATTGTCCATTTGCTCCTTCAGGCAAAGTTAAGTTAGAAACACTTTTTGGATCACAAATTTTGTATATGTGATCTCTACAACCCATTGAACAACCTTAGAGAAAAAGAAAATTTACTCGCACAGTTCGCACTCTACTTGCCTAAAAATGACATTCCACGATCGAACAAGGTCCATCGAATTTTTTAAAGGAAAGATCTAGACGTTCAAGAACTCAACATCCGATATTTTCTTTAAACAATGGGTTAGTGATGCTTGAATCCATAAATCTTCCCCATAATCTAATATTGCCCAAGGGATTTGTTGTACAATATGCTTAAGTGATAGTAATATTATTATTAATAGTAATGCTATTACTACTGATAATAGTAATACTATTACTAATACTATTACTATTACTATTACTATAATTAGACCATAAGTTCTCTAATATTTTCTCATTACTTCCATCCATATTCTTTTAGGCCTCTCACCCTTTTAGTTGCTGCTTAAATCTATATAATGAATCTAATAATATTAGTAGTTGCTCCTTAATCTATATAATGAATCTCATAATATTAGTCACTTGATAGTTCGATTATTTATGTAACATTTCAATTAAGTGTGTCAGCCTTCAGCAGTTCATCTTTCCATTTTGAAGTATTTATTACCATTATTGTCTCCAACAAAAGATGCTTGCAGGAAACTCGTCAAATGTATTTCGCTTCCATTTTCTACATTAATTAGTTGAATTTCTTTTTTATCATTACATTGAGTATAAGACGTAAGTCTCAAAATACATAATCTCAGAAGAAAATGAACAAATCTTTATTTTTTAATTTTGGAAAATTAGAACTTAGGATCCAAAACACATCCCAATTCACTGTGAATCCGTTTTCAGCTTAGGCCCATTAATTTGGAGCTCTAAACACACCTTCGACCTGAAAATCTTTGAATAGTTGAAATGAATAGTCTTGATATTCATTGCAATCTATACAGATTTGCAAATTTTGGACTACAAATCCACATCCAATATGGATTTTAAGTGGGTAGACTTACTGTTAAGCAATGGTGTAGATTTACTACCGAGGGTTTGGTGGAAAAAATGAAACAATTCAGTATTTCGGCTGATTCGACGGAAGACTTCAGGATTTTTCTAATTCAATATAAATAAATTAGATATCTATATAAAAAATACATATATAAATAACGGAAAAATTTTTTAAAAAAATACAATATTTTTATATAGATATTTCTTGGCATCAACCGAAAAGGCCAAAGTTTCGACCGAATAGGCCTGAAATTAACCCGAATCTAACCAAAGTAGCCCAAAACGGACTGAAATAGCGTACCCAAGACTCGCTTTGCTTCACTTCGGATTCGCCTCACTTCGGGGTAAGAGTGTATGGGGCTTAAATTGAGAGAAAGAGAACATATAAGCATACTTGCTTAGGTTCAAGAGGGAAAATTAGGTTTTAAAGTTGAGAGAGAGAGAGAGATTGGGATTTTCAGATTTGAGCAATGTGAGCCAATGAGTAAGTGAGTGAGAAAAAGGTTTGGGATTTTCATATCTGAGCAATGAAGAACAGCGATTGGGACTTCCAGATTTGAGCAATGAGGAGTGACTTAAGAGTATTAAGAGAAGGGAAACAGAGACGGTGCTTTGGAATATCAAGATTTTGGGTTGGGTTTGGCCAGCCAGAGATCTTTGGGTCTTTGGTTAGAAAGAGAGAGAACATAGGATCTTTGAGATTTGGTCAATTGAAGGTAATATTTTTCGAAGGTAGATGGTCACCTCGAATGCATATTTAGCAAGTTGGAGAATAATAATATATCCAGCAAACCAGTAATATATATGTGTTTCTAATGTTTTACAAATTAAAAGCTGAACCTGTTCTTTGTACAGATTGAAAAGCAAAAACCAGCAACTGTCCTTCAGCTCATCCATGATGAAAATAACACTTCACACACGTTAACGCTTAGTAACATTCAGAAAATAAGCATTAACCAACAATAACGCTTCTTCTTCCCTCTCCCACTGGAAAAAAATGCTACCAGTAATTGTCGAGACGAAACTTAGTAAAATCCATTAATCAGAATGAAATATGGGTTTGCTCTAAAGATTGAACATAACCTTGATAGCATTACCACCTCGAGCACTAGTCTCGAAGGCGTCTTCAACCTCCTTTTCAGAGAACCCAAACCTATGCGTTATCAAAGGCTTCACATCGATCTTTCCACTGCTCAAGAACTCGAGGCAAAGAGGCCATGTGTTTCGGTATCGAAAGACACCAACAACATCCACTTCTCTGGTAATCAAACAATACCAATGTTAAAGTGTTACTTTTCTCTCTAACATTCAAAAAAAAAAAAATCCTTTTTTTCTCTCTCAAGAAAACTGTGCATAAATCATTCTTTGAATCATCCAAGTAACTCAGCAAGTGTAATCAAAACATGTCACTGAGCATATGGACCAAGCACACAACTTTGGTTGGCTTTTCTTAGCTTGATTGGTCATAGTTGTTTAACCCTTCTCAAAGAGATTGGATATTTAGGAACTTTTAGAACCACCGCTCAACCTTTAGCGTAAATCAACTGGGGGGTTTTAGTGGTTTACCTACCAACAATGACTTGGAATATACTAAGGGGGCAGGAATGGTCATCCAGTTTGAGGCTTGCTTATTAATGGATTGGAGAAGTCCCAAAAACCAATAGAGAGAGAGAGAGAGAGACCTTGCAGCAGCAGGAGTCAGGGGCACAGTCATCTCGTTGTGTCCCATTCCCACAAGGCAAACTTTACCGCCAGCACGTGTTGCCTTCAGGGCAGTCGACATAGTTTTGCCAAAGCCAGCACAATCAAATGTTATATCAACTGCACCCTCCATTGCTCTTTCTATTCGGCCTACGTCTTCCTCGACATCCTGTGCAGTAGCAATTCAGTTAATGTAAATCTTTCTACGAAAGCAGTCAACTGAGACATATTTGAAACAGGATCCAAAAAATCTAAGATTACTTAGAAACAAATAGGTGAAAAAAGTCTACTGTAATTTAATAATTATTAATTAGAATGGCCACAGTACAGTTCATGCTATTTCAAGTCATCTACCATACAATGACTGAAGCATTAATAAAATTGAAACAAGTCATTTTGGAACTAAGTTTACAAAAGGAATTAAAGAAATTATACAATTAACCCAAACTTTATGTATTGAGCTTCTTTCTAATCTCTTGCTAAGTTTGCATTGCTAAACTGGAAAACCTGCATGAGATAAAACACAATGTGAGAATTACAAAGCAAGAAGGTCATCCCAGTTGTATGAGGTAATCCAGGAAATTGGATCACCGATAACTCAGTAGCAGTTGCAAGTCTGCTCAACACCCGCCTCAGGCCCTCTTTCTTATTCTACTTCTTATCTGCGCCATTTTCCTCTCTAATAAATTTTTTACCATCTTCAAAAAAAATAAAAGGGGAAAATCATTCAAGTGAAGCTCAGAGATTGCCACCATAAAATGGTTTCTAACAGCTTTAGAATCACAAGCTTTTTTCTCTTATTGTTCTCTTTTAACTATGAGAGTCACAAGGAAGTCATCTTGAAGAACATCATTCCCCAAGTCAAGAAAACACACACGCACACACACAGAGGACACTGGGAATTTTATCATGACTCAAATTGATGGTAAGTACCTGCATATCTGTAGAAACTTTGACAATTTGATGTGCACCAATCGCTTTGGCAAAAGATAATCGTTGGTCATCTACATCCACTATAACAACCTTTGGGGCTCCGAAAGCACGGGCTGCGAGCATTGTAACAAGGCCTATTGGGCCAGCCCCCATTACCAATACATTGGTCTCTGGTCCAGCATTTGCTCGACGACAAGCATGGATACCAACACTAAGGGGCTCACACATTGCACCTTCTTCCAAGCTCACATTTTCAGGCAGCTTAAAACACAGATCAGCAGGATGAACAACCTGCAATAACAAATCCCATAAGGATATATTATTAACCGCTGGTATATGGCACTCAAAACTACATTCTCCGCTGGTTCAAACTGATGGATTCATGGATGTATATTGACTGAAGGTGGGCCCGAAGGGACATTTAACCTTGTATTGTTGACCTCCCTCTGTCAGTGGGAACTGATGGTGGAAACAGCCAAGAGTGCCATATGTCATAGGATGGACGTGTATAGCATAATACCTTTAGAATCCCATAAAGTATTTAGCTCAACAATGGATATGGAAGGCTCAAAAAGGGTAAACTAGCCAACAGTTGATGAGATAAAAGAGGTTCATCCCTCGACCATGACTCATGTGAACTTGGGTAATGTGAACTCATAAACCAAAGTCACCTATCCAACCATGACTAATTCATAACAAACCTAGCCACCCCTTTTTTCTATCTGTTTCAATGTTCATTTATTTTGATGGCAAGAGAAAAACCAAAAAATGGGTCATCAGAAAAGAAAAATACTTGATTTCTTGTTTCAAAATAGGTAGGCAAACCTGATTTGCCAGAGAGCCATGCACTGGAGGTGTTGCAAAAAACTTCATATCAGGGCACAAATTGTAGGATCCCGCTTTGCAGTAGTTGCAGTGCCAACAACTGATTCCAGGCTCCAAAGCTACACGGTCACCAACAACCAGTGTATTCACCTTGCTCCCTACTTCGTCAATTATACCAGCGCACTCATGCCCAATGACCATAGGTTCTTTAACAATAAAATCAGCACACCTCATATTCTGTGAAGAACAATACAAAGGATCACATGAAAATAAAGAAGTAACGCCAGAGATCAAGAACCAATATAGCATACGGTAAAAGGAAATTCATATTAGGAATAAAAAGTTTATGTTAACCTGGAAGTTACCAATCAGCTACTTTTATACTATCATATAAAACAAGAAACCCATTTTTCCATTAATAAACACAAACAAAATCAAGTCCCCAGAAAGCCAAAAAGGAAATAAGGAAAGGGAAAGCGACAGGGGATCCAAAAGATCCTAAAATCAGAGTTTCCTGCTGTGACAAACCTTATAAACACATTTTTCTTGCTAAAATTCAATAATAAGGTTAGATTGGGTGAAGGTACGATTCCCCTAGAAATGTACAAGGAGTTAGTCAAGTAAGTTAAATCAAAGTTGATATCAACAAAACTACACAAGGTCACAACATAGAATCCATTTTCCCTTGAAAGCAAGGAGAACCAGAAACTACAGTGCACAACCAAAGTTCTTGACATGTTGTTTCAATGTTAGATTCATCGCCTAAATTAACCATACTCAAATAACCACAAATGGAGCAAGAAATAACTGCACATTTAACGTAAAGAAAAGAAAACCAGCATCTAACTTAGCCACATTCCTATACACAAAAATGAAAACATTCCTATACACAAAAATGAAAACAGATAATGCTTTCCAAAATAACAAAAACAGGTAACGCCTTCAAGTTTGCATTCAGAGTGACAATTCCTCAGAAACTACTCCAATCTATCACTTGGAATCAGATTTGAGAATCAATATATATGAATCACAGTTTAAAGGTCTAGGCCACAATCAGCCAATGAAAAAAAAAAAAACAGAAACACAATTGCAAGAGAATTCAATCCGCCAAAGGATCTGATTCCTGGAATGACATTCTAAATTTAGGACAATTTTCTCTGAACTTTAATTTTCTAATTATCTCCAATTTTTGGCAAAATTTCAACTTGACTAGAAGTTTGGTTATAATGTGGAAAGAAATGAGAGTGTGATGATCTAGACAACTTAAATTCATCGAAAATGGCATACACATTCTAGCCACATATTTGGTGCATATATATTCTTTTTATTTTTCTCTGGAGCACCTAGACGAGGCATACATCTAAAATTTAGGTCACATCAGACTCTTTCTCTCAAGGATAAAACAGAATTCTAACATGCAACGCTGCCTTTTCATTTTCTGTGGGATTCCATATGGGCCATCAGACCTATAATGCTCCTGTCACACCCCAAGAATTTAAAATACTGATATTCCTGAGATGTGACAGTCAAAACAAAGCAATTTTAGATGTCTTTTTTTTTTTCAAATCTATATAAACTCTGTTCATGACTAATATTAACATATAGATCTAAACGTATATACATCTCTTGACAGGACAAATTTACAATGGCGAATTCTTACAAAGTAACAAAAAAAAGTTTAAGCACAACTACAATATCTTTCAAAGTTGATCCTGACAAGCACTCAATATGAAACCACAGTTATCCTAAAAAAAATGTTTACCATAGTTTGATGAGTTTGGCTACTCAGTAAGTGATCATCATAATCTTAAAAATAATCATGATTGAAAGATATCAATATTTTGAAAAATGAGATCTATTAACAGAAATGCATCAACAGTTTCACTTTAAAAAATGCATAATTAAGTATAATCCGAATAATTGAAATGCATATAACATTTTAACGGTAGTGCATAATTTAAGGGATTTCACAAAATACCCTACTGACGTCCCAAGTAGGTCACCTATATACCCCATCAGCGTCCTGATGGGTCCACTTAATCCCTATCGACGTCCAAAATAAGTCCACTTAATCTCTGCAGGTCTACTTATGCCTCACCGACGTACCGGATGAGTCCAATTAATCCCTACCGATGTACCGGATAGATCCACTTATACCTCACCAGCGAACCGGATGAGCCCACTTGCATACTTAAAGTATTTCTTAATCTCTTTAAACATTCAAAAACAGCAATATCATGTCCTTAACATAGCACTGAAATTATTAATATGAATTTCACTGAAACCATTAATAACAGTCACTTTCAATAACATTTCAAAAATAACCAGTCAAATATTTTGGGCTCAAATTCAAAAAGGTAGCAATTCGTAAAGACATTCTAGCATAATTGCCAATCTAGTATGTATAGAAAAACTCTTATAGAAATCCAAGAATACAGAATTATCACAATTTATGGGATGTCAATTCGCAAATAAACATTTTATAGACAATGCTATAATCAAATGCAAAAATATCAGTTTCAAATAATAAGGCTGTCATTTGCACATAAAACTTATCAAATAAAGATCCCGGATGGAAATATCACTATTTATTAAAACAGACTATTTTTCAAGCAGATGATGTCACTTACTCATAAAACTAATAAAATAAAGATATTGGATAGAAATATCATTATTTTATTGAAAACTGACTATTTTTCAAAAGAATGTGATCACTTACTCCTTAAATTACCCTGATATGTAATTATCATTGCCCTACAAGCATCTACCAAAATATATTATTGTTGCTGGGGACCCCCTCAAGCTTGGCTGGTATTGGCTTAGTAACATTGTCCTCCAAACTCTAATAGGTCTACCATCCAAAAAATCCATAAAGCTCCAACCAAAAGTCCAAACTAATATATAAGATTACCTCACCATTTTCCAACTCCCATCCAGTAAACACGAGAGAGAGTGAGAGAGCGCGTTTGATGAAAGAGAGTCTCAACCCCTGTTAAAACTAAGCCCAATAAGGGTTTTTATGAGAGAGTGAGGCCTTTAAAATTTTTAAGACCCTTTTTAAAGGTCTCTCAACTACATTGACGGGGCTGTTGAGTTAGCCAAGTCAGGTGATGAACCATCAATTTTTAAAACTTTTTTTTTTATTATTATTATTATTATTATTTTTTATATAACGCTCATCCAAGATAGAGAGAGACTTTGTTTAGGAGATAGAGAGAGAGGTACTTTTCATGACACCTCAAGTGAAGTGTCAATAAAATATTAAATGAGAATATAAAATGGGTAATAGATTATAATATAAAATGGGAGATGGCATACTAACCTGCCACGTCAAAAGTAACAAGAAAGAGGGCCAAACACGTTAATTTTGGTAACAAAGCTAACACATTAATTAAAAGGAATAAGATAAGGAGTGGTCTTTTATGGACCACTTTATGTAAATAGTCCACATGGTAGGACTCTCATTCAAAAATTATTTCTTCATGTAAGTATTATATTATATTATATTTTATTTATTTATTTATTTATTTATTTATTATTATTATTATTATTATTATTATTATTATTATTATTGTTTGTATTTATTTCTATCAACATTATTTTTGAGATCCCAAAATTCAGGGTCGTTACAGCTCCATAGCCCCAGGGGCTAATATGAACTCTCTCTCTCTCTCTCTCTCTCTCTCTCTCTAGATATTTAAATATACATGCGTGTGTGAATGTGTTCCAATTTCAAATGAAACATGGTTTATACATTTGCATTTATAGATGTTGGATGCAGTTGCTAACAAGCAATTTTTTACAGAAATCCAGAGCATCTATATACATAGTGAATTACCACAAAAGCATCACAGTGGGCATTAAAGGCAATAAAATACCTTCAAATAGTGCACATCGCTCCCACATATACCCACTGCTTTCATTCTCACTCTGACTTCATGTGGACCTGCACAAAAACAAACACTTACCATAAGCCAAAAGAACCCTAGCAAAATACATGCACTGTCCCTGCAAACTAAAATCAGCAAAAAGAAAATGGAAAGAGAACAACAAGTGAACACATCTCAAAATAACAAAAACCCTAACCTAATCAGACCCAGAAATGGAAAATCTCGAAAGGAAAGATAAAATAGAAAAGAGAAAGGATCCAAAGACAATTCAAATTCGAGATATAAACATCATATCACAATTCACACATAAAAGAGATAGATAGATACAGCTATACAGAGCGAGATAGAGATGGAGAGATATAAACATCATGTCATAATTTACACAATCCAGATAGATAAACAGAGATAAGTGTGTGGAGAGAGATTGAATCAAACTATTAAAGTCCCAATGAAACAGAGACAAAACTCACCAAGAGGAGGGAGCTTGAAAGGCTGAATCTTGAGATTATTAACACCAAGAAGCCAAGCAGCCATGTTCTCAGGTTCCCCTTCTTCTGAAACTCCATGAGACATGGCCCCTTTACCCATGTTCTCTAAATCTATCACTACTCCTATTCCTTCTGCAAAAGCTCTAACCCCTGCTACTATGACTGCTATATAAAAGAGAGGAGCTCGAGCTCGAGCTCTAGCTCTGTAAAAAGAGACTGAGAAGTGGCGTTGTCATTAAAAGGGTGGCAATCTTGTCGTGATCCTCTGAGAAAACGTAGGGATTTTTTGAAGTGTCAGAGAGATACGGCCATGTTTTTCTGATGGACAAGTTGGGATAATCCATATATAATATATAAATTTCAAACGGATATAGACGTAGTGCCCGCTCTCCATAACTTACAGTCCACGTAGACCCTCGGGATCCACGTGGTCCCCGCACTCCTTAACTTACTACACCCTTTTTCTCTCGGAAAAAGTTTTATCTTAAACTTTTGATGCTCAATTATCTTATCATCTCGCCATCTACATGCATGCACATAGACATTGAGTAGAAAATGGATTTCAAGATTTGAAAATAATCCATCTCGTAATGTATTTTTAGACGGTCAATTTCTAAGATTTTAAAGTTTTCATAAATATGCTCGGTCTACACTATTTTTTAAGCTTTAATTTTTATAATTAAATATGAAATATGTTTTAAGGCTATCGCAAAGACTTCCGGTATTAAAATCATATTTTTCGACACTCTTTGAAAGTGTGCTTTACTTTGATTGTTTAAAGCCTCGGCTCAATATAAACCGCAACCTTTTCTCTAAAAGAGTAAGAGAATGTACAGTAAGCTGAAAATAAGGCCAGCACACTTCCAGTCTTCTCTACGATGAAATGGATGAGTTTAGTGTCTATGGACATCTATCCACATTCATTAGGATATAATTTAAGAGTTGCGACTTGTTGGTCCTCCTCATGCAAATCTACTTTTGAAATAGCAAGCACACGTCACAATGTCACTACACGTAGTATCATCATCGTTATCGTTAAAGCTTTTTTTTTTAACTAATTGGAGTCGACTACAAAAATTATGTTGTGTCATTCTACTCTATTAAGGGATTGTACCCTCAGTGAAGCTATAAGTTTCTATATATTTTATTACTACTTCGAACCATGTTTTTTTGGGCCTACCCTTTGAACTAACTTATACCTCTTAAGAAATATCATACTGGATCTGCACCACACATACCCAGCACACTTAAGTCTGCTCTCCCTCATCTATCGTTATTCATAGTTTGACTACATTAAAGAAAGTCAATTAGGGAGTTGATCGAATTTACAGTTCATAAACTTGCTTCCGATTATCATACAAGCCTTAGGGATAGAATGCATGTCGAGTTTCTCGACTCTTGCTCCATTCATATGAGACAGTACACATATGTAGCACTAAGAGAAGTGAAAATATGCACAATACCACTGTGCAATTTCCAAATACCATACCACTATGTGGTTTACAAATACCATAAGCTAAAACAACATGCTAAAAGTAAAATTCGATATATTACAATGCCATGCATTGACACTATTACAAATCCTTGGGCCAAAACCATGGGACAAAACCACTATCTAGACTATTGCAAAATCATAAGTAATAATTACACACTTCTTATTCATCTTTTCTTTGAATATATATGAAAATATATTTCTCCCAACTTGAATATCCCAGCATTTTCGTAATGAAGATATTTCTTCTTAAAAGGATTAAATCATCTAAAACTTCTATTTGGATTAGGTACATAATAACTTTCGTTCAAGATATGCCCATCTGAAATTAATTACAATAACACTTGTTCTCCCAACTGATGCAAGAAATCTGTCGATATTGGGGTATACTCCGAATTCATGTATGGGGCTTCAAGAAACATTTGTCTTATTTTTTGGCAAAATATTTGCTTTCTGTTGGGGTGTAGGGGAGGATTTTTCAGCCATTCATCTTTGGGTATTGCTCGCATCATTTTCATTTATTGAGTAAGAGAATCAGGAAGATACTGTTCTTTTATGCATACTTTCTCAATGGAAAAATAATTTTTTTCTTTTTTCTTACTTTTATAGCTTTTTTGGTTTTCTTATATAAAATCTCGAACATAATTGAAACAACGATTGAATTTTTGGCATTGAAGCTTGTCTTGCATCTTGTTTGAAAACTTCTCTATTTTCTGCAGCACATGTAGTTGCAAGTTGTATCTGGACTTTTGAAATATGGACTACCAAAAAATCAATAGAATCTTTGGCAATTTATAATTAAAATTTTGAGGATGAAAAGCCAATTATGTGCTTTTGCATAATTTCAGCAAAAACTTTTGGATGCTCCAAGTGTTCCTGCATGTCATTAGAGGTGACAAGAAAATAATCTATATAATTAGCATGATTTTTTAATATGTTTTGAAAATAGTTTCCATTCTTCTCTGAAACTATGACAGGGCATTTTTTAGGCCAAAGGGCATCACCATCCATTCATATAGTCCTTTTAGAGCAGAGAAGGTTGTTTTATGAATATCAGCTTCTTCATTATTGAACAGGTGATAGCTTGATTTACAATCAATTTTGGAATTTTCTTTGCCACCCTCTATATCAATTCTTATTTATTCAGAGGCCACTTATATCAATCGTTAGTTGATATATAGGAGTATAATTAACAAACATGCGAGCATTTCCTCTTTTTTCTCTTAGTGATTTCTAACGACAAAAGCGACACATGAATAATTTGATTGTGGTGGCCTGATTAATCCTCTGCTTTCAATTCTTTAACTTGTGATTTTAACTCTTCTTCATCCTCCTTATTACACTTAATTAGTTTGCTCAGAACTGGAATGTTATAAAAGCTCAATAATTCTCTGTCAAATTAGCAAATTGGAACCTACTTCCAAACTCATGCCCTTGATTTATTTTATAAATTCACATTTTCATGCTCCATTTCTAGTTTTTGGGCCTCTTTAATAAATTTTTAACATTGAAGGATTTCCTTGCAATATATTTGTCCTCGTTTTGAAAGATGGGAGCACTCTGGGGACAATTTATTTTCTCATTCTATAATAAGAATTAAATTATCTTTTGAAACTGTATTGGCCAAATCCCACCAAGGGTTACTAAAACAATTTCAGCTTGATATATCTTCTATTGTGTTAAGAAAGTTAACCATAATTATATTTTCTCTAACATTGATAGGATCATTTATGGCAAAAGTCGTTATCCTTCTACCATTCATGACATCAATTATGGACCTTGAGGGTATTTTAAATGCTCTTTCGGTGATTCCTTGGCGCAAACAATTATATTAGCTCTTGTACAATAAAAGAGATTGTATATTATGAGACTATTTATCTTTGATATAAGGAGATCACAAATGTAACTAGATATTAGATACCAAATTGAATGGCTTTGGTATGTGTTAAAAAGTTTGAGGTTTTTTGTTTGAATTTTGAGTCTAGTCAATGACACAATTACAACAACCTGATTTGAATTCAATTTGAAATATGACAGACGAGAGTAATCGTGATCTCTTTTATTAAAAATAAATAGCCTATTTATATATATTTTTGTAAAAAAATGTATTTTAATAGGGCTGTAGCCCTATCAAAACAAGTAAAGCCTCACTTCACAACTCATTGAAAATTGCAATTCAAGCATTAGAAAACCTTTACATCAATCGTCTTGGCTTGAACATTATGGTTTTGAAAAAAAAAAGGGGATTCCAAGCTCTAAAAATAGTGTATATTATAACAAATTATGTAGATCGTCCATTTATCTTTAAAAATAAGTGTTCATAGATCCGCAAGAGTTGTACCATTTTTTGAGTTTCAAAATTTATTGTCGGTGTTGGAAATTGATTTCAGAGTCATCATAGAGATTTCTGTTACCGAAAGTGAGATGAGGTTTTATTTTGTTTTCATACAGCTTAGGTCTTATAAAAGCCTCATCCATCCTTATCCAAAAAGCACATTCCACAATAAAAATCTCTATGATGCCTTTAAAATCAATTCTTCATATGAAAAGCACTTTAGGACAAGATGGACATTCTAGATAATTTGTTATAATATACAATACTTTTAGAGTTTAAAATTCTAGTTTTTTTTTTTACAATCATAATATTGAGGTTGAGATGATCTATATAACATTTTTTCAATGCTTGAATTGTAACTTTCGATGAGTTGATGTGAGGGTTTACTTATGATAGGGCCGTTGCCCTGGAAAAATTTATATAGAGCTTAGGCTCTAAACAATCAAATTAGAGCATACCTCAAAATTTTTACTGGAAGAAGTTGTTTTGATGCCAAAATTTCATCAAATTGATCATCTCGATATCAAGATGCATGAATATGAAAAAAAATGGATTTCAAGTATGAGAAAATAGTATATCTTGTAACACATTTTTGAAATGTCAATTTTCACGATTTTCAAGTTTTCATAATTCTGTTTGATTTACACTATTTTTGAAGCTTTAAATTTTCTTAAATCTGCTCGATTAATATATAATTTAAAGCTATATCAAAATTTTCCAATATTGAAACCATATTTTTCGACAGTATTTGAATGTAGGCTCTAATTTGATGTTTAGAGCCTCGGATTCCAATATAGGAAACGTTAAAATGGGAAAGTCGGTAATGAAATTTCACTGGTGAAGTGCAACTTTTGGGGAAAAATTTACAGCCCTCTCCCATCCCATTCCTCATTCTTACTCGCTCCACTACGAACTGAGGTAAGCTCTAACCCTAACAACTGAGATGGTAGGTTTCCTTATTGCATTAGAGCAAGTTGCAGAGAGAGATGGCACTAATGCTGCAAAGTTGTTGAATGGTTTCAAGAAAAAGGCTCCCGTCAATGCCCCTAAATTCACCATCCGACCTTCTCTTTCTCTAAAAACAAGCAAGGCATTGTTCTTCACGGGAAAATTCCCGGTCTCTCTGCTTACATAATTTTCAGAGAGTCACAGAGCAACTAGATTTTAGTAATTTCAGGGTCTTAATTTTTAAGAAAGTAGGGTTTGGTTTGTGGACTAGGGTTTAAGGTTTTGAGATTTTTATTTTTCAGTTATTTCACTGTGTTTTATTTATTTATTTCAGAGTTTCTGATTTTAGGGCTTGCATGCTGATTTTGGGATTGCATACTGTGAGATTTATTTTTATTTGAATGTATTGCATCTCATGATAAACTAGGATTCAATAGGTGTAAAGATTTCATGTTTATTTTATTATTTTATTATTTTATTATTTTATAATTATTATTATTTATTTATCTCCCCTTGAATTTTCAAGAAAAAAATTGATATTGCTGCCAAAAAAAAAAAGAGAAAAAAAAGAAAATCATATACTTTAAATTCCTTGATACAATTTATGTTTTATATTTTTGGATCTTTTGGTATTGTGAAATTTTATTTTTATTGCTTTATTTTGGATGTAATTTTTGACACTCATGATTTATTGTGCCACTCAATATACGGTGGAGATACTACCTCCGAGCCATCTTTTGGTATTGTGAAATTTTATTTTTATTGCTTTATTTTGGATGTAATTTTTGATACTCATGATTTATTGTGCCACTCAATATACGGTGGAGATACTACCTCCGAGCCGTTTGATTTTTGCGACCACAGCTTTGGGCAGTTGATTAGGATCCAAATAATGGTTCTCATTATTTTTTTCTATTGTTTTTTGTTTATGAGATGTTATATGTATATTTTCTCTGTTGTGCCCAGTAAAGAAACTTCATTGACATGCTTCAATTGGATGAATGAAGTTCCTTTATCCAGTATGGTTGACTAGTCTTCAATCAATGTTATATCCTGCTTTAATTTCCTCGCTTACTGCAATTAGTTTGTAGAATATTGCTATCATGTATATAGAGTGTAGATTCCTTCTTCTTACCATGTGGCCTTTCTCTCTCATTTGTTTGTATTTCATAAGACGACGTTTGTGGTAACCTTTTTGATAGGGATGTATATTTATCTTTTCTGATATACTTCTGTGGTTGCAATTTCAAGTAGTATCTTCCATTCCTAAGTTATATGGGTATAAGATCAAATTTCAATCTCAACTGTACATTTATAAGAAATGCATTAGATAGTTTGCAGCAAGAAAATCTTATTCAAAATATGCATTTTGCACATCAAATCAATGAAATACATAATGAAAAAAACAGGGAGTTTCTAACTTTCTCAATATCAAACAATAGCAACACTGCAGTTTATCAAACAGGGTTCCCAACTTTCAAGCTACCAAGTTTCACTTTCCTCCTAGATTCCAGGAAAATATGCAGCTCGTATTTTCCTAGGGCAACTGCAAAGAAAATTATCAAACGCACCTTGAAAGATTTTGAGCATGCACCGTTTTTTGAATTTGGTAAACATGTTCTTTTGGTAAATTTTTTTCAGGTGTTTTACCAAATAAAATTTGAAAATGTCATTTATAGTCACTCTTGAAACCTTGTTTTATTTTTTCAATTTTAGCCTCATCGTCCGAAAAAACAAGAGACTCATCAACTAGAAATAGAACTTACTGAGCTTTTCTCATCGAATATTTTGATATGATGTTTCACAAACTTCAAGCCCTTTGCCTTTTCTTCATTCAAAACTTGATCTGCCCAAGAATCCATCTTAACTTGCCAGATGATTTATTCTTCTTCTTGAGAAATTCCTATATCTGCATCAAACTTAAGAAGAGAAGTAGAAAAAGACTCTTCTTTGATTATAGGCATCCAGTTTACAGCATACTTGTTCATAATTAGTTTGTAATCAAATCCAAAGCTTCCTTTTCTGATATTTCTGTGAACTTTGAACAAGCACAGTAATACTTTGGGGCAAGATAGAGTTCAAATAAGGCATAGAAATTTTGGGAGATTACTGTAAAATACACATCCCCATGATTCTATTAAAGAAATTAGATATGCATCTAAAAATATCCATTCTTTTCTATTATTTTTTTGTTTTGGAAAAATTGGAAGATCATGAACATCCAAAGGTATTATCAGATCTTTTTCTTTCACATATGATACTCTTTTTTCATGCCGTAAAAATTATATTTCGAGTAAAGGCCTGCCAAAATCTGTTTTACTTGGCTCCTCCACATGAAAAATGATACTATTGATATACTCATAAACCATTTGTGCCAAATTGTTTGTAATAAATCAAACCTGAATCCCACCATGTTTAGCTGTCCAGTAACTCCTATGGGATATGGGCTCACAATTTTCGATATTTAGAGCAAAACGAGTATGAACTCAACAACGAGATGAGAGATAAACAATATAGTCGACATTGAATACTGTATACGAATAGTGGGATAAAACAAGAGATATCGTGAAGCCAAACGATTGAACCTATAGGCTCTAATATCGTTAGGTACATGGTGGGGTACTTTTCCCACAAAATATAGTGACAGGGGACTGGCTATAGGATATCTCGACTCCAATATTGTTAGGTACATGATGGCGTGCTTTTCCCACAAAATATACAAAACTTCTCTCTGGCAGCAAGAGAGAAGAACGAGGCCAAGTCACATGACTTGCCTCAAACAAGTCACAAATATTCAGTAAAGCCAAAGGATTGAACCTATAGGGCTTTTTTTAATTTTTAATTTTTTATCTTATGATCCTAGTTGGCATAGTAGTCGGGGGGTTAGATGGTTAAGGGTGTGAGCTTGTAGAAACTAGGGTTTGCTCTCTCTTTGCTTGGAGCTCAAGTTTTCTAGTAAGAGCTTCCTTGTACCATCCTGTTCCCTTGTTGTTTTGGCCAGATTTTGACAATCATGGCTATTTCATCTCCAGATTTTGATGGATTCATCCCCTTGTTCCCTTTTTAACCCCATATTAGGTAAACACATTGATGAGATGTGACAGTTGTGGTTATGGCATACCAAATCTCAATTTCATAGGCTATTGGCTCTTTTCCATTCATAGCTCAACTATTCGTTGTTTTAATGTGCCTATGTTTGTTTCCTTTTTCCAGTGTGGTTCATACATGACTAAAAGGGGTTACATAGGTGTTTAACACAAATCTGGAGAAGATCTCGAGTGAGATCCTCTTTGATCCTCACTTAAACTGGTTAATTTAAATCAACAGAGAAGGTGGCCTCTGTCAAACTACAGATCACAATAATTTGGCTTTATGGCCTTCTTCCCATGATCCATTGGTAGAGCCGGCTCAAGATTGCATAGAATCCAAGGAAAGAAACCAGGAAAATTGAAAGAAATAGAAAAGAAATAATTCTCAAAGAAAGTATCCTGGAATTTTTTTATTTAAAAAAGAAAAGAAATAACTACTTATTTGGAAGCGAGTTCCTCAGATTCAGCACTTGGACTTGGTGGCTTGTATTATTCTAGCTATTGAAGCATCTTCATCCTCAACCCTAGCAATTATTTGCTTCAATTTGAGAAGCTTTTACCTAGGGCGTGTTTTTTCTAGGGCTTTTTGGTTCGTAAGGTGTTTATTATATGATGGTTCATTGGCTTTAGGGTTTAATGGCCTAGGTTTCTATGGTTTCAATACCAAGAGGGGTGTATTCTAGACTAGGGTTTTGAGTGGACGATGGCTCTCTAGGTTGAAGGCCTTTAAGATTCTAAAGTTATGGATTCTCAAGTTATGCTCTAAAAGGCGCCACAAAGAGTTTTGTATAGGTGTCAATAGTTGACTTGTTCTTATTAGAATAGTTCTAGGGTCTCTAGTACTTTTAGGCTCTTAGAGTTCTAGGTTTAATGAGTTTAGAATTCAAAACTCTAGGGCTACTTGGGTTTCTCAAAACCTCTTCTTGTCTCTACCCAAATTGCACCGGAAGTTTTCAATGTACAAATTAGACTCCCACTAAGATATAATCGGCTTTTCAAAGTTTTTTAGAGGTTAGTAGGTGTTGCGACATGATGCGTGTCACTAAACCCTTAGTGCTTAGCGATGCGCTCCAGCCTCCTCCCGACAGCCATAGATCTTGTTGAGTCAAGCGGTGGCGGTCCCATCCAAGCATTCTTTTGGGGTTTTGATATGGGTTTTCTTTTTTTTTGTGGGTTTTATCCTGCTATTATGGATAAGATTAGATATATTTAAGATAAAGTTGGATGGATTTGGTTATATTTGGGTGATTTAGTGGTTTTCTAGATACTACAAGTTATGATACACGAGGGTTTACTAGGCTAGCATGGTCCCTAGTATGGAGTGGCAAGTCTATCGACAACATGCGCGGCAGTGGCATACAGCTTCGGACCTAAGTGGGCATCCTTAACCTCTGTGGGATCCCCGCACCGCGTAGCTATGGTGAGAGGCTTCTGGCTTCTTGTCCAGGGACGGAGGTCCTATAGTAGATAGTGGTAGAAACGAACACTAAACTGAGACTAACAGCGTGATTACTCCATCGTAGGACATCCGGAGCGGGGTAAGAGAGGACCAGACAGACCTTTGAATGAGGTTGTTTTTGGATTTCTTGTCCGGGTACTGCAAGACTAAAGGCATCTAAGTTTGCTTCTATCAAGCCCTACGACGACTGGTTGATTGATGCTACCTAAAAGTGGGTGTGATCGACCAGGGACTGAGATATGACTGGAATGTTAAGAGATGTGGGTCTTTGAGAACTCCCTTAGCCAAACATTAGAGGGATGTCTACAATAGGGAATGAGAGTCTTAAAATGGAATAAGTCTGTTCGATGTTGGAGACATTAGACGACACCAATTTTCTACCCTTTTAATATGAGATAAGTTATGATGTTGGAGACATCAAACTGATCCATACATTAAAAAAGGAAAAAAAAAATCCAACTATGGGGGTCACATGCATCCAAATTAAAATCCTAGGGCATCGAATTGCCCTAGGATTATGAAAAGAAAAAAATAAGTAGATGTTTACAACATCAAACCATGGCAAAAATGGAATGAATAACAATGAAAATGAAGAAACTCAGTGTAAAATTTTGAATATTTAGGATGATGTGGTAATTTCATAAATTATTTTTGGTCCTTGGATTAATCTTCCTAAAACTGAACATGGGATCAACTGCAGAAGAAACTAATCTTGATAATCTAGTACAAAAATGTTTTTTTGTATGGATAATTACACTTCATAATCATGCACAACATCCATTTTAGTTGGACATTGTACACTTGATATTATCTTAAGCCATGCCACTTTAGGAATTGGGCTTGGGCTTTGTATGGTTAGCAGTTGACGTTAAGCAACGCTACATCTCACGTTCAAATCCTACCACTTAACTACAACAAAAAAAAACGACAAAAACATGTCACGTTTTGATAGTCTTAAACGACATGCCAAATCTATACCGTTCAACTAAAATATATGGTTTAGAACAACCTTACTTCTACAAATAAGTTGCAACACATCACCCTTAAAACAATCCCTTAAGCTAAAATTGTGCAGTATGCTTCTCTTGTAATGGAAAATTATTAGGTTGCTCTCTTAGGGCATGTTTGACAGTTGGAACCTGGGATGTTGGACATCCCAAGTTCTAGCCCACGCTATAAGTTCCCAGTTTGGTTGGCACTTCCCAGTCAGGGGCTGGGCCTGAAAAATGAGGAGTGCGCCCTTCTATCTAGCCCCCACGAGAGCAACGCTTCAAGCGCTCACTTCTCTCATTTTATTTCCGTTTTGCCCAACAAAAAGCTATCCTCCCACTTTATTTCCCTCTCTCGGTCGTTCATCACCCCAAGCCCCACGCAACCTTACTCACCCCTCCCCCTCCCCCCCCTCTCTATTGCTTCCTCATTCCCCTCTGACCTTTGTTCCACCTCTCTTTCTCTCCCTCTCTCTCTCGCTGCTGACTACTCCAAGCTGTCTCTCAATCACTCATCTTTTTCTTTTTTTTGAGAGAACTCTCTCAATCACTCTTCACCACACAAAACTAACCATTCTCTCTCTTCCTGAGCTCCTCTCTCTGTCTCTCTAGCCCCGCGGATCATCACTAAGCTCCGTGCCCATGTGCCAAGCTCTCAGAACTGTATCCATCACAACTACTCTCGCTGATCTATGGTACAACAGATTATGTTTGATTTCTGTCTAATCACTAATCTCCTGTTTGATTTCTGTGTAATCACTAATCTCCATTTCGGCATGGATTCACAATTTTTGCTTTCTGTGTATGTCTGGGACAATACTAAATACTCATATATCAATGCTCTTTTATTCATTCGTTGGGGTTATAGCTAATTCCTTTTGTATTTCTCTCTTTGCCAACTTTTTGCGCTTATTAATTGCCTTGAGTGGGTACTACCCAGTTTTAGTTTTGTGTTGATGGATTATGTATTTATGTGATATGCTCGATAAAAGTTGCTTTTTGCTTGAGTTAAACTATGGACTGAAGGTTTTACTTGGATGTGATCAAAGAGGAAATGTCTCCTCGCTTCCACTTGTGGTTCACAACCCCATCTTGCTGGAAAGTAATAGAGAGTTTAATGCTTAAACCATTCCAACTTTTCTCGTGTCATTTAGGTTGTAAGGGGATAGTTTCTGCTTCTTGGGAATCAGACAATCTCATATGTGTTTCTTTGTGTAGGGTGACCTAATATTAAGAACAAGAACATGTAACAAATATTTTTAGGATGGTTAATCATACATCTTGTCCATCCAACATTTTTAGGACTGGACCGGTGATTGAACTAGTGAGGGCAGCAGTCTAATTGGACTGGCCGAACCAGATCAGTTCATCGGTCAGATAGGACTAATAAAGTAAAAAAGTTAATAAAAATGTGAAAAATAAGGAAAAAGGGGGGGGGAGGTGGAAGGGAACCAATGTTTTAAGAATCGGACCGGACCAACTGGTTGGAATTGGGATTTCGTGAAACGATAGGATTTCCAGTTCAGTCCACTGACCCTGAAGCAGGGCTGAACCGGTGGACATGCAGGTCCAACAACGTTTTCATTTTGTTTATTTAGAAGGGCAAAGTTTATATAAGGTGTTAACTTTATTCTATAGAAATAAGGCGCACCTCAAAAAACTTATTGGAAATGCTGTTATGACTGTAAAAGACCTTCCAATTGACACCTCAACCTTGAGATATATGGATGTGAAAAAGAAAAAAGATTTCCAGTCTTGGAAATCGTGCATCTTGTAGTATATTATCTAGACCGTCCATTTCTATGATTTTCAAGTGCTTGTAGATCTGTTCGATCTACACTATTTTTGAAAATTTAAATTTCATAATTAGATGTGAAAATAGATATGAGGAACATCATAGGGATTTCCAGCACTTAAATCCCATCTTTTGGTATCCATTTGCGGTGTGCCTCACTTTGATTGTTAAGATGCCAACCTTATTCAAACGTCACCCTTTTTAAAAGATTGAGGTTTGCATAAGGTGCCCACCTTATACTATACAAGTGAAGTGCATCTTTAAATTTTTACTGGAAGAATAATCCGGTGTCGGAAGCCTTACGATGGCATGAAAATCCATGTTCAATGCTAATTATGAAATTTTAAAATCCAAAAACTGTGGAGATCGAGCAGATCTATAAAAACTTGAAAATCTTGAAAGTAGGCAATCTAGATAACTTGTTACAAGATGCACTATTTTTAGGATTTGAAATTTTTTTTTATATCCATACATCTCGTGGTCGTGATAATCAATTGACAAGTTTTCCAACTTTGGAACACTTCTTTTCACTAGATTTTGAGGTTAGTTGCAACCTTTTATATAACTTCCTTTTAAAAATGGCTGCACGAGATTTTGATGAAGAGAAAATAGCAAAATTACAATTAGAGGCTTTTTCTTGAAAAGAGGTTAAGAGAGAGAGAAAAAGAGGTTCAGTCCTTTATCTCTCTCTCCCAAACCTCCGTCGAAGGGCTCAAGCCAGGTTTCTGGCAAGATTTTGGCAGTGTTTTATGAGATTCCAGCCAAGAACTTGCACCGGGTTAGTTTTTTTTTTTTCCCCTCTTTTTGCTTTAATATTTGCTTTAGAAAATAAAATGTAAATGAAAAAACCTGTTTTTTGTTTTCCCCTTGTTGGTTTAGGGAACAAAGGAAACAATTGTACTTTACTTTCCGGAAATATTCATTCAAGAATGCATTTTGTTTTTGTTTTGTAGTTATTTTTTTTCTTTTCTCCATTTTTTTTTTTTTGTTTTCCTATTTCTGGAAGATGCTTTTAAACTGTTTAACTTATTTTTTGCTTGTCAAAGTCAGTAAAGAGAACTGTTTGAACTTTGAAATTGAAAACTCCTGCAAAACCCTAAAAAAGTGGAGAAAGCTTAGAGAGAGAGATGATAGGAAATGATCATATATGGGTTTTGTAGAGAGATGGTGAATACTTACCGTGGAGGGAAATTTTGGGGTATTGATTGTTTTTTGGATAGAATTGAGGAAGAGGGCTTGGCTGTAACTTTGGGGGATTGATTGTTTCTAACATTTTGTTGAATTTGTTTTTTAGATTTCTCTTAATCTTTCCATAATTTTCTTCATTTTCCCAAATTATCTCCTTATTTTACTATTTTATTAATTATTAAATTTCTTAGACCAGCTGGATCGGTGAACCGGTCTGGTTGGGCTAGTCCAACCACATTGGTGATCTCACCGGTTCGTTCACCGGTCCGGACAACAATGAGAAAAATAGAGAAAATTGTGGAAAAGTAAAAAGTCTAAAATTAAAAATTCAAGTAAATGAAAATGTGAGTCTATGGTACGTGATATTTTTCAAGAGATTTAAATTTTAATCAGCATAATAAATTGCCTAATTATAAATAGTAAGCTTTAAAAAAAAGCATGTAATAACCCACAAAAATGGATTGTAAATTGAATGACCAATACTCAAGAGATTCAAGCTCATTACAAGACTTCTTGCAAAAACCACAAAAATAATATAATTTTTTCCTATTTTTCAAGCAATAAAAAAAGTGGTTGAATATATTTTTAGGCCTCAAACAAGGGTTGATTGGTGGCCGGATTTTCCATGGAAAATTGCTGGAAAAATGCCCTAAGGATTGTGGAGTTTTGGTAGAGAGAGAGATTGAAAAAATTCCGAAAATGATCCATCTTTTTCTCTCTCTAAAATTTCATTTCCTTAAAACCAAGGTTTGAAAATTCCATGATCCGGATCGGAATCGCCCGATCCAGATCGGGAATCGTCGAAGCTGGTATGGATCCTGCCATATATCGAGAACTGGTCGGGTCCCCTCCGAACTCGGCCATCTCACTGATAGAACTGGCCGATTTTGTCAGAAATGAGTCAATTCCATTAGGTTAGAACTGGCCGATTCTGATTTGAACCAGTTTGAGTGATCAAACTTGGTAAATGCATTTTTGAATTTTTTTTAAGGGCACTTTTGAAATTTTTTTAAAACAAGGGGCAGCAATCCACATTGTATAGTTAATCTCAAAAAGCTGTTACCTTCACGTGGGTCCCATCAACTAGTTATATACCTCATGCATTAATGAGTGTGCATTGCTTACACCATCCAAAAATCGCTATAATTTCTCAGCCAAAATCTTTTTCCAAAAAATTACTATAATTTCTCAAAAATCTAGTATTTTAGGTTTCTAAAATAAATACTGGCAATTGCATTTCATTATTGTGTCAAAAATTTGTAAATACTGAGCACCTTCTCATTTTGAGTATTTTTTGTCTATTAAATTCATTTTATGGTAAAAATAAAGTTCAAAATGCAACATGACAATAAAATGAATCTCTCTATTTCGTTTTAAATTTTTTGTTTTTGTATTAACTTAAGAGTTTTGATTTTTGAAAGAAGCTATATGGAAAAAATTTAGTGGAAGAGGTGGTTAGTAGAGAGAGAGAGTTTTAGTGGAATCAATTGTTTGGAGAGAGAGAGAGAGAGAGAGAGAGAGAGAGGGAAGGGCGGGGGAAGAGGCCAAGGTGGGTGGGGGGGCTGGGGAAAGAGAGAGAGAGAGAGAGAGGGAGGGAGGGAGGGAGGGAGGGAGGGCGGGGGGAGAGGCCAAGGTGGGTGCGGGGGACTGGGGAAGGGAGACAGAGAGAGAGACCCAAAGATTTGGTAAATTGGGTCCAAAGTTTCTTTAATGAGGTGGTGTGGAAAGGGGACTTATTTGTCCCACATCGAAGATTGTAAGAAGCTAAATTATGTATAAAATGTCTCACAAAGTGCATGTCGGCTGGATGGTGCAAGCAGTGCGCCTTCATTAATGCGTGAGGTGTATGACTAGTTGGTGGGGCCCACGTAAAGGTAATAACATTTTCAGATTAAAAATACAGTGTTGGCTGTTGCCCCTTGTTTTAATTTTTTTTTTCAAAAGTGCACTGAAAAAAATTTCAGAAATGCACTTACCAAGTTTCCTCATTCATACCGGTTTGGAACAGAATTGGCTGGTTCTAGTCTGACAGATTCGGCTAGTTTTTTACAGAACCAGCCTGTTTTGTCAGAGATCTGGCCAGTTCAATGGGGGACCTGGCCGGTCCCCGATGTATAGCAGTAACCGGACCGGCTTCAACGATTCCCGATCCGGATGGGGTGATTCTGACCTGGATATGCGATTTTTAAAACCTTGCTTAAAACCTTATTCTTCTCTTTAATTGGAATTGACAAAAATTTCCCCTAAATGATTAAAAAATGACCAAATAAGGTAGGCTAAACATTGGTATTTTCAACAAAAATAAGGGGCATAATACGAAATGATGGACCATTTTGTCCACTATGCCAAACCGGACTGGACGGATGATTGGTTCATCAGTTTGCAGTTTGAACAAGGGCAGTCCGGTCCGGGTCTTACAACTTTGATCTCTCCAAAGTTTGGCTGCCCTGGAAATGATTCATCATTGAATAGAGCAAAACATACTTTAGGTGATATGCTGTCCAAATGGGAAGAGTTAAAAGAAAATTTGCATAAATCCAAGTAGAGCTGAAAGATGATATGGGAATTAGTATCTTCTAAGTGCAAATAATTCTTGTCATGGGGATTTCAGAGTAGTTTTGGATCAGGACATTCCATTTTGTATGCAGAAACCATGATCCTAATTGGTTGAAGAGGCCAGATTTCTACATATTCATTCTCCCAAGTTATGATGAGAAAGAGATCATAGATGAAGTTACTCGTTTCTTCAAAGATCTTGCAGGTACGATCGAGACTTCCAATATCTAATCCATGGGCCTAGCGTGGATAAAATTTCTTATAAACAAAATGTTAATTTCACCAAAATAATCAATGTTGAGGAAGCCATGCAAACCCACAATAGTGTAGATTCCGTCAAATCTTGAGGCCTCTTGAATTTTTTTTTTTGTTAATTTCTTTTTAGGTCTGTGGTCTTGTGGTCGTGCAAAATGTTGCCTGAATTGGTAGTGGTAGTTTGTGCTATCTTGTTTTATCTGATAACCATGTAAACTTATTGGACTCCATGCAAGATGGATGGACTACTGGGTATACAAGAATGCTGAGCCACATGTTGGGTTGAAAATGTAAAACTGTGTTGCTATGCAAATTCTTGCATATAATTGTGGTACTCATATCATCATTTATAACAAGGTATTTTGTAGTATAGATTACATGAATTCGGGATATTCAATCTTGGTGTTCCCATGTCTTACAATAAGATTAATGGTACAAAGAGATGACCTATTCTAACCATTATTCTTGCTTGATCCATCATGGATAACCTATTAGTTTTTCATCAATAAACAATATTAACCTCTAATACAAATTTTTCGGATTAAATTGATTAATTACCAGGTCTCCAGGTTTGATAACTTCCAGGTAGTACCAAGCACAGGTTTCTAGGCTCCGTCTACATTCCAGACAAGTTACCAAACACAGTATTTTCTTGTAGAAGGAGCCAGATCATCCAGTATCCTTGGGATAAGGAACTTCCAGTTTCCAGATGATGACCAACTTCCAGTTGTCAAAAAGGCCCTTAGTGGCATAAGAGTTATGGAAGGACCTTTCACGTAAAACAAGAGGAGAGGAGAGGTGAGGGGAAGAAGCTTTCATCCCCAATACATCAGACAAGGCAAGGAATGATGAACCTCCTCCTCAGGCATCATACTTTACTGTGCTCCACTCGCCAATTCCTCTCAAAGCCCATGCTTGTGTCCCCCCCATTTTTCTCTTCATCTTCTCTCAATCTCAGATGGTTTTCTTCTTCTGAGAATGGGTCTCCTACAAATGACCAACCACCTCCCCAAACCAGTGAGCCCCCAGCTCAATTGGAAGCTCATGACAGCAACTCAGGTTCGTAATGCCCATTTCCTGTTCTCAGTTCAAAATTACTACAACATATGGTATTCCCTCTGCCTCTCTCTAAACCATGTTGTACTCTGCATGTGCTTCTCCTAAAAAACCCAACAATCTCTCTCTCTCTCTCTCTCTCTCTCTCTCAATTGCTTTATCTTTTTTATGCTTAGATTTCCTATTGAAAATGTATTCCCTGCAGTTAACCAGCTTCACCAAAATGGCGACATTGAGGCTAGTAAGGTTGACGTCATCAACCAATTGCAAGATATCAGCAATGCAGGTCTGCATAAATCTCACTATCCTCATTCCTCTTTACCCTTCAAAATGGCCAATAATCTCACTCTGAAATTTCTCAAGTTTGTATTCATTTTTCCTATGGAGCTTTGTCTTTGTTATTAGTTCTTTTTCTGCTGGCCACTCTCTTATGTTCTCTAAATCTCTCTCTGAGTATGTCTCTCTCTCTCTCTCTGAAATTTGTATTCTTTATTTTTATGGGCTTTTTCTTTGTTATCAACTCTCTCTCTTTCTCATTTGTATTTTTCAATTTTTTTGTTGGGTGGGGACCTAAAGAGCTTCACAATAGGATGCAAAAGTATTTTAAGGGGGATGAGGAGGCATTGCCATCGATCTTTGAGGCCATCCTCACAAGGAGGCTACTGGGGAAGCATGAAGAGACGGATGACGAGCTGATGGATGAGCTGCGGTTCGCTCCCCGTGATGATGTTCGTGACTCAGAGTTTGAGTCAGATTTTGATGAGATCCATGAGACAGATGATGAGCTTGACAACCTCTATAACGCTAGGCAATATGTTGAGAAGAAGATGATGAAGGACGAGTTCTTCAACATGGACTCTGAAAAATGGGATGAGATGATTAAGGAAGCCCAAGAGAAGGGATTCCTCCAAGATACTGGCAAATGCGAAGAAATCCTTGAGGACATGCTCAGTTGGGACAAGCTTCTTCCTGGTAATGCTATTCTCCTCCTCTTCCCTTTTTTTGTTTTTTGCGTTGATTGAGGAAAATGATACGTTTAGGCTTCTTGTGGGCTGCCTCCAAAAAGTAATGGGAAAGAAACATTGAGTAACTAACCATTCCCCTCCTTTGAAACAATAACTAAAATAGAAACAAAAACTTATCTTTATTATGGAGACATCTAGTATCTTGTTTCTCATGTGGGTTATTATGTTGAGTAGTGATGCTAAAAAAAAAAAAAAAGAAAAAGAAAAAATTTATAACATATTTCTTATATTTATCATCATCATCATTCGGGCCATATCGCAACTAGTTGGGGTTGGCTACACGAATCCTGTTCTGCCATTCTGCTCTATCAAGGGCTATACTCTCAGTCATGCCATAAGTCACCGTATCTCTTCTCACTACTTCCATCACATGTTTCTTATATTGATTTTTATAAGTCAAATTACTTCATAATATGTTGCTGCAATGAATGATGTGTTTCCAAGAATGTATTTGGTGGAAGATAATATTATTCCTTGAGTTTAGGGGAGATAATATTATTCCTTATTAGAGACAAGACAGTTATGGATATTACAAGATGTTGATATGTAGTACTATGGGGTCATGTCTCTGTGATGCTGTTCTGTACCGTCAACTAGCGAGTCATCTCAGTGTTCCCCGCCTTCCACGCTTTGTTTCCTCACAATTTCCGATCGTTTGCTGTGCAGTTCGTGGGAACAGGGGATACTGCATTGGTTCATCACATATTTTATGAATGATTGTTGTCTTAAATCAGCATTCCTCTTGACTTTCCAGGAAAAGGTTAGAAAAACAGAATACTTATGTGTAACAGTGTAAGTTAGGGGAAGGGTCTCTATCTTATACTCTCGTATACTTAGAACAGCTAAAAAGAAAGCAAATGCGGTCTCTCAAAGACTTTATATCCATTTTGGTTATCGTTATTCATTATGGAACTTGGTTTCTTCAGTTAAGTCCCCTGGTTGTACCTTAGATGCAATTTGACGTTACTTTCCTTTTTCCACTGTCAACTGCAACAACTAAGAAAAGGTGCTTAAAGTTTTCTCCATTTGTATTAATGTTGAAAATTGATGTTGACATTTCATTCATTGTTAAAAGAGAACAGTATGCACCATGCTTCCTTAGGTGCAGAAAAAAGAAAAGGAAAAAAGAAAACTTTAGAATAAACCTGTAACCTCCACAAACACATTGATAATGAGAGGTTAACAGAGTGGGAGAGAGGGACAATATCTATCCCCTCTTCAAATAAACCTGTAACCCTCCACAGACACATTGATAATGATGTGAAAGTCGTCTTCCCCCATGAATATCATGCTAGCACTCTATAATAACAGTATTTTTCATTGTCTTACTATGTTGGGGGCTTTAACTTGAGGCTTTCTTAACATGCTCCTTTCAGAGAAGGGTGATAAGTCTTCCTTGCATATTTGATTCATCCCATTTTTACAACCTTAGCTGGGGAGATGCAACATTTGGAATTGAATTGCTCATACAAGACATGACTAAGATTTTTTCCTCCCAATCTTTACAGCTGCACTCATATCCAACTCTCTTTTGGTGCCCTCCCTTTTTCACCCTGCACCTCGCCGTCCTTCCTTTTGCCACAACCCCTCATCCCATGGCTGGCCACTCCCCTCAACCTATCAGCCCTGGCCTCCGCCCTCCTCTCTCCACCCCACCCTTCCTCCATTCCCCCTCCCTCTCAACCCCTTCCTTTGTGCTCCTCTTTCCCTCTTTATGATCACTACACTCACCTCATCCAGCTTGCCCAACCTGCTCCTCCCCAGCACCATCAGAGTCCTACCACAACTTTCCACCCCCTGCAAGCTTCCAAACCTCTCCCTCATCTTCTTGCTCAATCGTCCCATTCTCCATTCTAATTGGTGGTTCCCATTCTCTCCACATCGAGAAAGCCATGCAGCTTTCTTTAGTCGGTCTTTTTTCCCCTTTTAGAGGCGACCTGGAAGGCCCACAAAAGTGGGCCAGAGACCTCTGGAACTCTCGGACCTCATTTGCCGAAGATTCTCATCTGGCAACATTCTCTTCTCCTTTCTTTTGGATAAGGACCTCCGTTGTGCACTCAATAGCAGTAACCCTCAGTTCAAAGGAGCCCTTCTTTCCCTACAATGCTGGAAAAAGGACCTGGCTGCTACTATTCCTTAGAAAATTTGGCTTTTAGCATCCCACATTCCCCTTCAATCCTTTCATGTCAATACCTTAAAAATTGGTGATTCCTGTGGGGTTTTATTCTCGATTCACTGGAAATCCTTTGCTTCCCTCCCCCTCGGTACCATTCAGCTTCTGGTTGAAACGCTCATCCCCTCCCTCATGCCACCTCTCATGTGGATCGAGGATGGTGGTTTTCTCTACTGGATTATGCTATCCTGGTCTTGTGCCTCTCCTCCTTCAACCTGCATGCTCGTGACCACCCATAGTTACCGAGATCTCCTACTTTGGTAGGAGATCCCTTCTAAGATCTCAATTATGTAGCTCCCAGAACTGATCACTCAGGAATCTCGATTTTTAAATTTTGGGATCTCGAACTCCACTAGTAGGGATCCTAATTTCTGTTATTAGGGATCTCGATCCCAACCTTAAAGACCAAAACAACAATCAAACTGATGATTTTCTTTGTTTATAGCCAACTAGCAACACAATTATTGCTTGCTTGCTATTAATAATGAGATCCCTACTTTAAAGAATATATAATCTTAGATTATCATACACTTTAAGGTTGGTAACAAGATCCCATAAAGGTTGGAATCTCTATCCCTAACATTTGGGAATCTCGATCCCTAACATGTGTATTGTATGGATGGCGTTCCCAACCATGGGGATCTTCTAGAATTTCACAATTCCTTGCTCCCGATCCCAATCCCGATCCCGGTTCCGTTCCCGCTCCCGATCCCAACAACTATGTGACCACCATACTTTCCCCCATACTCCCATGGATTACGCTTGCCCTATGGACCACAATGAGGGTATCTTGATCTCCTCCCGTACACGCCATCCGTTCGCCCATTGAAATCACAAACACCGGTACAATCGACAACACAACTGTCCACCCTGGTATCTTCATGGTAGCCTCCTTTTATAAGAGCCTGACTCAGGTCCCCACTTTCCTCGGTAATCCCATTTCGGTGCTGTCGAAAGTCTGGTCCACCATCGCCCCTCTCAAGGTTCAAACTTTCAATTGGATTGCCTGCTCCCAAGGGCTCTCACAGTGGACCATCTCCAAAAGAGAGGGATCTCGATCCCCAACAGATATGCTTTGTGCCAATCTGAGGAGGAATCCAACCCCCACCTTTTCATCCATTACGACTTTGCCCACGAACTTTGGGGCCAAATGTTGCAGCTCTTTGGTATCCAATGGGTCAAACCCCCTACTGTCAAGGCCTTGATTTCATACGATCTTGATTCACTTTGGCTGGCGACTGGAAGAACCCTATGGAAGGCTACCATAAGGTGCACTCATATGGATAATTTGGGTGGAAAGAAATACCAGAATTTTTCAAGGACTTAAACTCCACATTTCAGCACTCTTACACAAGGTAACTTCTTTGGCCGCCTTTTGGGCCTCTAATCATAAGGTTTTCTCGGGCATACCAGGGAACTTTATTCTCAGGCAATGGAAAAATATCCTTCCCCACCAACCGCGACAGGCTTCAAGACCTAACAACTGGCAACCATCACCAAAGGGCAGCATTAAGCTGAATTTTGACGGTTGTTATCTTGGGAATCCTGGCCCGACAGGGGCTGGGGGCGTCTTTAGAGACCACCACTGTAACATCGTCTTAACCTATTTTGAGCACCTCGGCCTCAATGACTCCCACTATGCAGAAGCCTTGGCTCTATTAGTGAGCCTGAAAAGGTTCAACCTTTCTTGGGGCTCACACCTGATAGTGGAAGGAGATTTACAAAATGTCCTCTCCTGGGCAAGTGGGACGACTTCTGCACCGTGGCACCTAACCTCAATCTTTGATGAAGTTGATCACATTTGCAGGGATATGGACGTCCCTTGGAAGTATATTTGGAGGACGTCCAACGAGCTCGCAGATCTCTTGGCGAAAGAGGGGGGTAGGATCCAAGTAGAAGAGCACGCCCAGTCCGACTCCTTTTTTGTTCTGGACCATAGGCACACAACATAGACACTTTTTATTTGGGCATCTTCCAGCCCTGGTTTATATTTTTTGAAAGCTTCATGTAAATTTTTGTAATCGGGCGGATCCTATAAGCCCATTTTTGTACATGACAGGTTGACGCATTTTTTACCGAGAGACTCTTCAAGTGGGTGCTCTCGGACTCTCACATCTATGTAATTATCACTTCTCAAGAATACAATGTTAACCTTTACTAAAAAAAAAAAGACAACCGTCCACCCCTCTATTGTAGGGACAAAGGAACCTTTCTCTCCTCCCTGGGGTGGTGATTCCAAACCTTTTTTAAAATTCAAATTTCGAATTCAGATCTAAGCCTTGGGACAGCTATCGCCTTTGACGAGCAGCAGTTACCACCCAATGACGTTGCTCCATCTGGCCTTTGTCACGTGATTTGTCCTGAGTACCCTCCCAAGCATGCCTCCACTTGTCCTTGTTCTCTCATTTCCTTCGCCATCATGCCCTCACCTCCACAATCGACGGTTTCCATCTAGCCGGGCGCTCCTATTCTGTAATAATTCTAAAATTTAAAAAAATAAAAATAAAAAATAAAAAATAAAATAAAAAAATAAAAAAGAAGGAAAGAAACTCTTAATAAGTGATGGTCTATATGAGCATGATGGTCCTCAGGGACCATCACTATTTTCAAAATCTTTTGGTTAAGTTTCTTTGGTGCTCCTCCCTTGCCACGTCAAGTGGACGTGGCCGTTAAGCTATAAGGGGTATTGTAACGGTTACACCTCGTTTATGAGGTGTCACTTAATAAAATATTATAATAAGGTGTCGTAAGAGTTTAAATATGAGAGGCGAGGACTCCCACCCTAGAAAACTTCTGAAATCTTTCCCTTTCTGGTCGAAACACAGTGAGCTCCTCTCCCTAGCTGAATTTTTATCGGAAGCTCCCTCTCAAATATTTTAGGTAAGTGACATCGTCTTCCTGAAAAATAGTCTGTTTTTAATAAATAGTGATAATTCAGTCCAGAATCTTTATTTTATAAGTTTTGTGTGTAAGTGACATTATTATCTTGAAAAATAATCCATTCTTTTTAAAATTAAATGAAATAATTATTTCTGCTTATTATAATGAATTTCAGGCGCGATAAATTTTATGCGCACGCGACCTCATTATTTTGAAAAATAATCTTTTGAATAAAATTGTGATATTTTATATATGTTAGAAATTTTAAATGTTGTAAATTCTTAGAAAAATAAATTTATTTATTTTTCTTGTCTATTGTTAGAAAATTTTAGATACTGTAAAATTATTAAAAATAAATGTGATATTTCTGTTGTTAGTAAAATTTTGAGAATTCTTTCTACTGTTTTTGAATATTTAGATATTGTAAAATTCATGTGCAAATGACTGCCTTATTATTTAAAAATTGATATTTTTGCAATTGATTATAGCATTGTTGTGAAATGTTTATTTGAGGATTGATATCCCATAAATTGTGATAATTCTGTATTCTTGAATTTCTATAAGAGTTTTTCTATACATATTAGATTGGCAATTATGCTAGAATGCCTTTACAAAATGCTACCTTTCTAAATTGGAGCTCAAAATATTTGATTGGTTATTTTTTAAATGTTATAGAGAGTGACTGTTATTAATGGTTTAAGTGAAATTCATATTAATGATTTCAGTGATATGTTGAGTACATGATATTGCTGCTTTCGAATGTTTAAAGAGATTTAGAAATAATTTAAGTATGCAAGTGGACTCATCCGGTTCGCCGGTGAGGTATAAGTGGACCTATCTGGGAGGCCGGTAGGGATTAAGTGGACTCATCCGGTACGCCGGTGAGGTATAAGTGGACCTGCAGGGATTAAGTGGACCTATCTGGGACGCCGATAGGGATTAAGTGGACCCATCAGGACGCTGATGGGGTATATAGGTGACCTACTTGGGACGCCAGTAGGGTATTTTGTGAAATCCTTTGAATTATGCACTACCGTTAAAGTGTTATATGCATTTCAATTATTCAGATTATACTTAATTATGCATTTATTGAAAGTGAAACTGTTGATGCATTTCTGTTAATATATCTCCTTTTGGAAAATATTGATATCTTTCAACCATGATTATTTTTAGGATTATGATGATCACTTACTGAGTACCCAAATTCATCAAACTATGGTAAACATTTTTCAGGATAACTGCGATTTCATTTGAGTGCTCGTCAGGATCAACTTTGGGAAGATATTGAAGTTGTGCTTAAACTTTCTTTTGTTACTTTTTAAAAATTCGCCATTGTAAATTTGTCCTATCAAGAGATGTATATATGTTTTGACTGTCACATCTCAGGAATATCAGTATTGTAAATTCTTGGGGTGTGACATATTCTTTCCCTGGCTGAGGCCGCACCTCCCCCAGATATGACAGCACCTTACCTTTCCTCCTTGTGCTTTACAGCTAGTACCGACCTACTTGCACTTGCCTCGGATTCCTCTCCCCATGTGGCCTCGCTTTCTTCATTGCCACATGTGTCCTCTTCCCCCTTAGCCCATCCTGAGCCGTTGGATGTGGCTGTTGTTTCTTGCTCCCCTCCTTCTTTGGCTGCGATCCTCCCTCATCCACCCTCCATTGAGACTCCCTCTTCTATTCTTGGACCCATTTACTTCCTCTCCTGCATCGCCTCTTAGCTCTGCTCCCCTTGACACGACAGGGCGTGTCATCCCATTTGGCGGTGTCGCTCCCCTTGGCCCAGCTATGCTACCCTCGCACAACTTTAGTTCCCCTTCCCTCTTTCCAGCACCCCTCCCTGCTTTCCGCAGCCCTCTTACCCCCAACGGCTACCCCCTTCTCCCAACCCCCAGCCTCTGCTGTTTTTACTCGTCCTCCCTCCATTTCTCATCTTTCTCCCCCTTATATTTGTCTCCTTTCCCTTTTCTTCTTACCCACTCTTCATCAGCCCCTCTTACCCCCCTCCCACACCTCTTCCAGCAGAGACAATCACCAACCTCATCTTCTAACCTAACCCCCCTGTCCCCCCCCCTAGCTCCAACCTGAGCTTCTGCCTTCCCGTTGCCATCAGACTCATCCTCTTAGCAGACTCCGGCCTCTGTTGACTCCAATTTTGTGGACAATTTGGACTTTGCGCAAGGCAACGCTGAAGAGTTTCTCAAAGTATTGGGGTTCAATTTCCAAGGATCAAAGAAGCCCTTGAAGCTTTCATTAGAACCAACATCTTGCATAAAGATACCGAAGACATAAAAGGCAAGGCTCCCAAGGCCTACACCAGGGGTAAAAGAGAACTAGCCAACCTCTGCAGTGGTATTAGCTTCGAAAAAGGGGAGCCTTCGGGCCCCTCTTCTGCTGCCACGACATCTTCGGTCAGGCAGCCAACCAGACGCGCATCTAGGCGAGCCCCCCATACACCCTGGAACGTCCGGGGCCTGGGCCTGGGCCATCCGGACAAGCGGAACCACATCCGCAGTTTTTGCCTCACTTTTGCACCTTCCCTCCTTGGGTTGGTGGAGACAAAACTTCCTTCCCCTTTTCTCCCCATCATACGACAGACCTGGGGTTTTAGACTGTGTCATTGGCTTATCCTCGAAGCACAAGGTGCTTCTGGTGGTATTTGGGTCCTTTGGGACCCGACCATCCATTGTCCACCACTATATTGGTTGTTTTTCAGTCACATCCATCCTCTCCAGGAACTCTGATGGCTTTCTTTGGAAGGCCATAGTGGTCTACGGACCCTACTCAGACTTTGCTTGTCAGGCCTTTTGGGGCGAACTCCATTCTCCTTGACACTCAGCCCGTCCACAGGGGTCCTAAACCCTTTTGTTTCGAGCTCTCTTGGTTCGAAGAGCAAGAATTCCCATCCTTAGTTGACTCCTTTTGGACTTCTTTTCCCCCCTTGGTGCATGGCTGGGCTTGGCTTCAGATTACAGAGGAAACTGCAGCCTCTCAAAAGTGCCCTTAAAGCTTGGAGCTCTCAGCTCCCTAGCAATTTCAGAGCCTAGAAAGCCTCGTTGCTCCAATTCATTGATTTCTGGGACTCTACCGAGGAGCATAGGATGCTTTCCCCTAGCGATTAGAACTTAAGTCCAAGGCCAAACTAGACTCCCTCTCCTTCTCAAGGAAGAAATTTATTGGTAGCAAGCTAGGGTCAAATGCCTTAAGCTTGGAGACCTTAACACTGTCTCTTTTCACAAGATAGCTAACTGCTGAAGACGAGAAAAATCCATTTATCATTTCAAAGTGGGTGGACTTCTACATCAACCTTGGTTAGTTGAGCAGGCAGCTCTGGACTTCTTTTCCCAACTTTTCCCATCCACCCTAGGCCTAGTTTTCAAATGGGAGACCTGTCTTTCTCTTGTCTCCCCCTCATGTTACTGCATCCCTCGAGAATCCTTTAACAAAGGAGGAAGTCCTACGAGCCATCAATGACCTTAGCTCTGACCGGGCCTCTGCCCGAAGGGCTTCCCTATTGCCCTTTTCAAGTCCTTCTGGGACACCTTGTGGCCAGACATAATGGCCTTTTTTGAGGAATTTCTCTCTCGGGGTATCATCCACAAAGCGATGAATGCCACTTTCATTGCACTTATACCCAAGTTTGAAGGAGCTGAAGGGCTCAAAGATTTCAGACCCATTAGTCTGATTAACAACTCATACAAGATCTTGTCAAAAGTTCTTGCTTCTCGCCTTAAAGATGTCTTAGGCTTGGTAATCTCCTCTACCCAAGGGGCTTTTGTAAAAGACCGACAAATCCTCAATGGCGCAGTTATAGCCAACTAATGGATCCACTCGCCACCTCTCAAAAACCCCTGGCCTCGTGATCAAAGTTGACTGGGAGAAGGCTTGTGATCATGTTGAATGGCACATCCTAGACGAGACCCTTCTCAAAATGGGCTTCGGTGTTGCTTGGAGGACGTGGATTCAAGGATGCATAACCAAACCTTCGTTCTTTGTGCTCATTATCAATTGCTTGCTCCTTGTCCTCCAATTTTTGAGCTTCCTACAGGTTTCAAAGCAAACATGGCTAAATCGAAAATGATGGGAGTGTGCACTGATAGCTCCCTATTACAAAGTTTTGCTGACCACTGGGGCTGTGCAGTTGAGGATCTCCCATCCACCTACTTGGAGCTCCCCGTATGTCTCGGCCTACCTCCTTTAAACCAGTGGAGCCCAATAATGGACAAGGTCAATAGACGGTAGCTGGGTGGAAAGGGAGATTCCAATCTCCAGCTGGCAGATTGGCCCTCATAAAAGCTATGCTGGTCAGCATCCCTCTTTTCCTTATGTTTATTTTCTATATGCCTGCTTCTGTCCTAGCTAGATTGGAAAAAAGCTTATGAGGCACTTTTTATGGTTGGGCCAGGGTGGCATCAAATTTTATCTCATATCTTGGGCCAAGGTGTGCTCTCCCAAATCTCAAGGGGTACTCGGTATCAGAAATCTCACGGTCATAAATTTGGCTTTGCTTAGAAAATGGTGGTGGCTCTTCGCCACACAGCCATACCACCTTTGGAAAGAGGTCTTATTCCATAAATATTGCCAAGACGACCATGTTTGAAACCAGTGGTGACCTTTCAGGCTTCCAGAGGTCCCTCTTACACTGCCACAACCTCTTCCTAGACAAAGTCCGCTATCGCCGCCCTAGATCTGGCGACAAAATCCTCTTTTGGTTGGACACTTGGGTAGGTGTTACCCCTCTTAAGGACGACTTCCCTTCTCTATACAGTATTACAGTTGATATCCTCTCTCCTCTGTAGCCGATAACTTTCCTACTTCTGGGCCAAAATTTCATCCCCCCCCTCTGTTGGGGTGGACAACATCATTTGGACTCCACATGCCTCTGGGGCCTTTTCAGTAGCCTCCTTTTACGACGCCATCTCCCTACCGCCCAACCCCTCTACTGTCCCCCCTCTATTGCGCCAAAAGCTTGGTTCATGGCCATACCTCCTATTCGGGCCATACCTCCTAAGATCCAGTTTTTCGGCTGGGTCACCCTCCACGACAGAGCCCTTATCTCGACCAGCTCCAAAACTGGGGACTTTCCCTACCCAATAGATGTGTGATGTGCTTGAGGGCCGAAGAGACGAATGCTCATCTGTTCATTCATTTTGAAGTAGCATCTGCCCTGTGGTCCCATGTTCTCCATATGTTCAGTTGGCATTGGGCTACTCCCCAATCGATCCCCAACTTTTCTCTTCTTACCTCCACACACTACCTCGGGTATATTTCTGTGGAGAGCATCCATTGCAGCAATTCTGTGGACCCTATGGCTTGAAAGGAATAGCTGTATATTCAGGGGGGAATCCTTCAGTATCCCTACCTTGATTAACAAATACCGCACCCTACTTTCCTTCTGGACAAGGAATCACACAAGACCTTCAGCACTTTCTCTTCAGCCGATCTCTTCCACAACTGGCACTGTCTCTTGAACCTCAGAGCCCAAAGGATATCTCGGTCTTTCTCTGTGGAGGCTGCCTAAAGATGCGTAAATTAAGGTCAATTTTGATGGTTGCTCTCTTGGCAGCCCAGGCTGCTCCGGCATTGGAGGCATCTTTAGAAATTATGCAGGCTCCATCCTCCTTGTCTTCTCCTTACCAATTGGAACTTCTGACTCCACCATTGCGGAGGCCCTGGCCTTACTCTGGCTTCGAAGATTCTACCCTAGCGGGAACATGGACCTGGTTGCCGAAGGCAACTCAAAAAACACTATTTATTGACTTGTTTACCTTGCTAACTGAAGATCTTCATACCTAAGAAGGCAAAGAAAGTGCATTGTTGATGGAAGGATACAAGGTTTGTGCTATGTCATTTGGTGCATTTGTTGCAACATGATTGGCGTGGTATTCATTGTTAAATCATCATGATTTCAATCATAGGATAATATACCTTGAGCAAGCGACTGCTGTTAAAATGTGGAGTGCCTCTGCTGTTTGGCACGGAATTCGTTTTTTTAGTCTTTTGACCATTTTCTTTTTGTTCATACTCTTTTTGCTCAGTTCTAGACATCTTCATGTGGCATTTGGCTTTGGGTTATACTTGTTACAACATACTTGGTTTACCTTCAGTTCTTTTGGGCTCGTTTGGATTACCTGATATATTGTGATTTACATGCAATATAGTGGTAAACCTGCCTGTAGTAGTACTTTCCTGGAAACCTCTCAGCCAGATTTGATCTAAGAAAATCCTTTCTTTCTGTGTCTTGGAATCAGCACAGTAGGTTCAAGCTGTGTGCAATTTGTAAAGCACGGATTGTGGTTCGATGGGAACAGAAGGCATCCTACTTTGTTGGCCAACATGCTATGATTTAGTAGTAATATTAGCAGCAGCAGCAGCAGCAGCAGCAGCTGCAGTAATAGATGAATAGTAGCAGTAGTAATAGCAGTAGCAGTAGCAGTGGCAGTGGCAGTGGCAGTGGCAGTGGCAGTGGCAGTGGCAGTGGCAGTGGCAGTGGCAGTGGCAGTGGCAGTGGCAGTGGCAGTGGCAGTGGCAGTAGCAGTAGCAGTAGCAGCAGTAGTAGCCGCAGTAGCAGTAGCAGTTGTAGTAGTAGTAATATCCATTACATAGGAAATCTCTCCGTTTTGAAATCTGGCAAACCTTGGCTTTGATTTCTTATATCTGTCAAATTCGAAGTTTCTTCCGAAATCTGATTTATTTAGTGGATATTAGGCAGAAATCATTGCATAAATATGCTGAATTTGGACTCAAATCGCACTTTCAAAGCTTGAGAATCTATAAAATGCAGAAAAAAGGGTGGTCGGATTTCTGTCCTTCCTTTTAAAATGGTTTGTGCACAGTACTCTGCTGGGCATTGTTGTGACTTGGCCCAGTACTATGAAGCTCGGGCGATTCAGCCCAGGTTTTATGGTATTCATGGAGTCTCTATAATATTCGGATACAATACTTGTCCGATTACTGTGCAGGGTGCACAAACCCCCTACCTCGGGGAGTCTTCCAGGCGCGGCAGTGACTCGCCCAAGTCTGAGTTAACTCAGGCAAGTTTTCATACACTGATTATCACAATAGAGGGGATTAAAATGGAGGGATGCCATATTAGTGAAGTAAGGCCTTTAGCCATACTTACCATATGAATATTAACTTTTTCATGGACAGGTTATTCGTCCTGGCGCTATATATGTCTTCAGCCATGCAGGTCTTATTCTTATCAATCAAATGCCAGATTAAACTTTGTTTACTTTCCCCTAGTTGGTGTTTCATTTAGGGTCTAAAATCAAGGAAACTTTTTAGGTTGGTCTTGAAAAAAGATCTTTCATTAATTGTTATTGCCATTAGTCCAAGGCGGCAAATGTGCTTTGGTCACTTTCTGTGTGACCTGATTGATGAGGATGAACTTGAGGACATGCAGGATTTAATGTAATTGTGGTTGGTTTTTTCTGTCTTAATGCTTATTGTCATGAGCATTGAGTGTTAGCAAAATACTTTGTGATTCCTTTTGTATTAAAACAGTTCATGGCTTGTTTGTGATTCTGATTCTGATGTGGTGAGCAGTGGAGTGCAACAATTGTTCATTTAAATTGATTATACGGCAGTTGTTGCTTATGCTTTAAATACATGGATATATTTCGTGCGTAAGTGTACATTGCTATAATTAAAGCTTATTTTGGTGTGAGCTGACATTCTTTACTCCAACTGGGGAGTTGGTCGTGTCTAATGAAATAACTTCATGGAAGAGGAAATATTCGTCGGAGTTCCTGTCCTTAAATACCAACATATGGTCTTGATAAAATAAAATATGAACAATTCAGAAACACCACTTAATTATTAATTACTATATATTATCGTGTTCTACATGATTTGGGCTGAAGCACGACTATCAATTTTTTATCTGATTAAGGACTTGGCGATTTCAATTAACATTATTGTTTCACCTGTCTAAATTCTGTCATTGATGTTTTGATAGTCTGTTTGGCTTCGCTGACTTTGTTCCATGACTATCTTTCTTGCACGAGAAGCTCAAAATAAGAATAGCTAGCAGCAAATTATTTAGCAATTGTTTCCAATAATATAGGGTGTATTATAAAAGGTATTGTTTGGAATTCTTTGATTGCGTGTCTGTTGAGATGGTGTCTTTTGGAAATGTTTTTCTGAAAGAGACTCCAGCTTCAGTCTCAGATTCAGATCAGCCCAAGAGTTATGTATGTTAGTGCTATCTATTTCTTTTGTGCTCGGTCCAAATCTAATAATCTCGCTCTCTCTGTAGCATTTGTGCTTCCCAAAATTGTGGGGTTACTGTCCCTCCCTTAGTGTTTGTTTGTGGAAGAGGGAGCTGCCAAAGTCTTCCACAGAGTATGGAAGCCTCTTGGAAGGGGTGGCTTCTATGAAATGTCAAAAGACGTTGCTTTTGTATGCTTATAGAAGCTGCGAGTTCCATCCTGCTGCTTCCACAAGCGTGCAAGCAACGCGAAGTCCGTTTGGTGGAAATTGGGTCTCCCACTATCCAAAATTCCCCCAAAACAAACACACCCTTAGGCTTTGGCATGGTGGTTGACATCCCCATTTGAACGCGGAAGGTTAGAGTTCGAAACCATAGTTTTGTACCAGAAAACCAGACAAGCTGACCTACAGTACTTTTATATAGCATGGATACTGGTACCAGTGCAGGAGTTTGTCTAAATGTACAAGTTGCGGGATTCTCTAAGCCTTAAAAAGGAGGATTCGTCCCTGTAAAAAAATTTGTGCATGTGCGAAAATACGACATTCACAAATGTGTATGCTGGTAGTTGGAATGGCAGCCCATCCACTCTGTTCAGAAAGCGGGTAGTGAAGATGAATTGCTTTGCATGGGAGTGGCTTCATACCAATGGCTGGCTGTCATGTTCATGAGGCAGTTCATCTCCACCGTCTTGAACAATGGATCTGTCACCTGTGTACTTTCCAATGTACGCAGTATCTCTGCAAATACGCTCCTCCCCACCACACATTTTAGGAGTACACGCTCTATTTCCAAAATTTTGGACCTAATATAGTTCCCTTGAGTTTCCTCTAATGTAGCACTTTTCTTTGACCAAAATACTTGTTCAACGTTTGTGCAATTAACTTAAGAGCAAGATCTGTGTTGAATATTAAATGAGCTTTTTTTCGTAATTTTTTGTATATAGTTTGTCAGAGAAAACCTTGAGGCTTAATATAATATAGTAAAAATTCGAAAATTTCAACCTGATTGGTTCAAGATAGTGCAACTCACTCAAGAGTACATTTGGGCTTTGTTAGCATACCTATAAACTTTCAAAATTCATGTGTAAGCATTATAGCTGAGATCCATTATATCTTGGTTCATCCTTGTTCATTATATCTTGCATTCTTCATTCTGGAATTTTGGATCCATTCCTCACTGGCATTGCATCAATTGCTCAGCTGAAGTAAAACAAAAGGTGGAAGCTAAGTTCAATGAGCTTGGTGATATGTGTGAAAGGGGAGAGATTGAACCTGTTGAAGCCTATAAGTTGTTCAAAGAGTTTGAGGATGAGGTGGTGCAAGAATATGCAGAGATAATGGCAGCTGAGGAGCCACCATTGGGTGAGGAAGAGGTAAATGAAAAGGATCGAAAAAGAAGTTTGGATGACCCACCTGGTGAAGGCCCTGTCTTAAGATGGCAAACACGTGTGGTCTTTGCTCCTGGTGGAGCTTGGCACCCCAAGAATCGTAAAGTAAAGCTTTCTGTCACAGTGAAAGAGCTTGGGCTTTCAAAACATGCTTATCGTCGACTTAGAGAAATTGTTGGCAAACGGTATCATCCAGGGAGGGATGAGCTTACAATCACCAGCGAGAGGTATCTCTCTCTCTCTCTCTATCTCAGTCTTGTGTGCACGTGTGAGCATACACAAACACGTGCAGGTGCATAATTCAACTGAAATGCAATCTATTCGATTTTGAATATTTTTTGTTAAAAAATTTGGACATGAAGTGTTCATGGTTTTGGTTTTTGATAGTTTGGGAGTTATTACTGCTTGATGCTCTAGATGCAGTTATATGAAAAGTTTAGAAGGTCTACTTTCTTCACTCTAAACTAGAGTTTTATTGCATTGTTTTTTTTTTTTCTGAAAACCTGTGCTGATTAAACTATATGGTGACATTGGCCTTAGGGCCATGGTAGACGGTTGTCAGTAGTCCTCGATGTTTCTAGAAATTGCATTTCGAGTATTCCTAGTCCTAGATGAGATTGTCAAACCTAACATACACCTACTTTCACTCTGAAAATAATTGGAGTTCTGAACCACTGCCTTCTTTTGACCTTCTGCCCATCTGTTAGCCTTGTCACATTATAAAAGAAGCTGCGGGATATATGTGTATACGTATTGTCTGTGCGCCGAGAGAGAGAGAAAGAGAGAGATTGACATACTTTGTTGGTTAATATCCAAAGTTACCCAAGGACAAGTTTATCTTATCTTGTGATCATGTGTTATAAAGTATAATAAGCAATGTCAATATATGTTTGCAGGTTTGAGCACAGGGAAGAGAACAGAAAGGACTGTCTGAGAACTTTGTATGCACTCATAGATGATGCACACAAAGCTGATAAACTTGTCGAGGATGCTCGAACTGGTTATGTCAAGGAGCGACTAAGAGCTAACCCTGCATTTATGGAGAGGTTACACAGACACACTGCATCACTGAGGGGGTCCCATCCCGTTTCCTTGTAGTTTGATTTTGCTTAGTGGCCATGAGGATCATTTTCAAAAAAGATCTGGTCTGGTTGTCTTGATGACAGCCCTGGGAATGATTCTTTTAGATCTTGATGCTCTCTCTCTCTCTCTCTCTCTCTCTCTCGATATTGTGAGTTATTGTGAATGGTCGGCTTTAGACATTCATCATACTCTGCTGATTTTTTAATAGAAAGATCACATAATTTATGAATGGAAAAAGTTTTGAAGGTTTCAACTTTCTACTGTAGAAAAAAGGCACGTCTCAAAAATCCATAGAAAAAGGTTGTTGGATACTGAAAAATGGTCTAATTGATCATCTCGACCATGGATGGACGTTAAAAAAAAAAAAAAAAAGATTTGAAAGTCTAAAAAATGTTTCATCTTGTAATATATCATCCAATTGTCCATTATCAAGATTTTCATGTTTGTAGATTTGTTGGATTTATACCGGTTTTGGAGTTCTAATTTTATAATTAGATGTGAAAAAGATTTACAGTTCATTGAAATTTCTGCCCCCAAAATTACGTCTTTTGATGAGCTTTGGAGGTGGGCGGCGCCTTACTTGGATTGATACACTTTTTACCAATTTTTCTCAGGAAACCTTTGGCTTTAGCTGATGAATTGCTTGACCTGGGAAAGTCCTGAATCAGTGGTCATTGATTTGATTTGATCTGTACTTACTCAACTCATGAACTATCCTATGTGCGCTAGAAGTGCATCAGCACTATCATTTGAGGGTAAGTAATCTTGAATGCAAATAAGCTCGAACCCATTACAACTCGGCCAAAAATGCGATGGAACTCGTACTGCTATAGAGGAATCCCAAGGCGAAAACATGATTGCAGATTAAATGAGGTCATATTCACAAAGCTTCAGGTCGGTGGCGCCACCGTCAAGTCGCCCTAGCCTACCCAAGGGAGTAAATAGACAGTACACTCCTGCAGGAGTATAAAATCTTTTGGCGATAACTAATAAATCAATTAGGGTTATGTTAGGGTGCTCATCAATTATCTAAAATGTAGGGTTTTGATGCATCCTCAAACACACTATTCGATGTATCCACCTTCCAAAATCCATCTCTAAAATAAATTTTCCATTTGAAACTTTACAGGAGCCACAATCATAAATTTAAAAAGAAATAGATTATGATTATTAAGACTGCCCTAACTTTTATATCTTGGCCCATTCATTTTAGGATGGGCTTTCTATGAGTCGGCCGACTCATACGTACATATGCGGCTCCCCTCTAAAATCTTCTCATCTAATTTTTCTCAGAAATTCATCATCTAGCCAAGGTGATCATGAATATGAAAAGAAATAGATTTAAAAATTAAAAGTAGAACTTTTTGGATATTTTTTGGTACTATGGAATCTATGGAGTGTCCATCTTTATTATTGACGTTTGTGAGTTAGCGGGGGCTGACTCAACGCAACACTTTTCCTTCATTTTAATTCTTTAAAGGTCATAATCTAAGCTTTTTTTTTAGGGAAAAGTTTATACAAAGCTGAGGCTCTAAACGATCAAATTGGAGCTTATCACAAAATTTTTACTAGAGGAGGTTGTTTTGATGTCCAAATATCCTCAAAAAGATCATTTCGACATTAATATATATGGACGAGAGAAAAAAAAAGGATTTCAAGTTTTGGAAAGAATATATTTTGTAACACAGTTTTGGACCGTCAATTTTAAAGATTTTCAAATTTTCATAGCTATGTTGATCTATACTATTTTTTAAGCTTTAAACTTTATAAATAAAGATGAAAATATATTTTCAGGCTATCACAAAAATTTCCAGTCTTGAAACCACATTTCTCGCCACTATTTAAAGGTAGGCTCTAATTTGATTGTTTAGAACCTAGGCTCTATACAAACCACACCCATTTTTTTAAGGAAAAGTTTATATAAGGTTGCAAGCTTAAAATATTAAATTCAGGTGTACTCCAAAAATTCATTGAAAAAACACTATTTTAATATTGAAAAACTCTCTAATTGATCATCCCAACATTAATATGTATGAATATGGAAAACAAAAAAGATTTTGAGTCCCAAAAATAGTGCATCTTGAAACATATTATTTGAACGGTCCATTTTCAAAAAATTTATGTGTTTATAGATCTATATGATTAAAACCATTTTTGGAGTTCAAAATTTTATAATTAGAGACAAAAATAGATTCTCAAGCCATCCTAAAAATTTTGATCTAATAATAAAATTTGGAGGTATGTTTTATTTTGATTTTTTAAGGTTGCAACATTATGCAAACCACGCCCTTTTTTTATAGGGAAGGTTCTATGCTTCCCCTACAACATAGAAGTTATCTCCTCTCCCTACCATCCAACCGTCCAATTTTGATCAAGAGAGCCACTCACCGTTTGATCTTAGATCGGAAGTCTCAAATTATTTTATTTTTAGTTTTTTTTATACAAATTGTATGGATATGAAATTTGGCACGTGCCATCTTCTCATTGAGGCGCACCTATTAAAAAAATATAAAAAATAATTTTTCGATAAAATATAATGATCAAAATACCTCTTGAAGCTTCAGGGGTATTTTGGTCATTTTATTTTATTGAAAATATTTTTTTTATATTTTTCGCTAGTACGAGTTTAATAGAAGAATGTGCTTCCAAACTTTGGTGTCAAAACAGTTTATAAAAAAAATTAAAAATAAAATAGTATAGAGATGTAATATTGTGATTAAGGCAATCTTAACCCTCCTGGACTGTTGGATAAAAGGGAGAGGATAGAACTTCTATATGGGAGAAGCATGGAGTAGTAGAAAGCTTGCCCTTTTTTATAACTCCAATTCATGTATATAAGGTGGAACTATATTTGCACTGATTTAGGATCTAAAAGTCTTTGAAAACTGGGGGGAGCACGTATTGGTGAACTCGTAAAAAACTTCGTTGTCTCAGCTAGGAAATTAACAAGTTTACATAAAAGACAAAATTTGCAAAGGAAAAAGCTTATATAAGGTTGCACCTTAAAATGTAGAGCACCTTTAAAATCCTTCAAACAAGTTATTTCGATGTTGGAAAAACGTCTAATTTCTCATTTCGACGTTGAAATGTAAAGATATATAGGTTGTTTTTTTTTTCAAGTCTTAGAAATAATACATATTGCAACATAGTATCTGAACCATCCATTTTCAAAATTTTTAAGTGTTTATAAATCTGATTAATTTGAATTATTTTTAAATTTAATATTTTATAATTATAGATATTCTCACACCATCATAAAAAATTTTGACATTAAAATTGCATCACAAGGCCAATTTTAAGAATGCACTAAAATGCTCCAATAATGATGACAACGTAAATGGCCATAATGATTATAATAAGATGTTTGTTTCTCTCATGAGAAAGACGGTAGACTGCATGAACTCCCTTCTTGTGGGCCAAGAGAGAGTGGACTACATAAGCTGCCTTTCTTTGGCTTTGTAGAGAGGATAAATCGAAGTAATCCACATATTAATAGTCATATAATTAAAAGCGTATATACCATGCTCCCAGGGGAGCAAAGAGCAAATTGTACATCAGCTCCAAATGATATTGCTCATCTAAAATTCTCATATTTACTTTAGATGTATAGTAGTGTAGGCAATGTTGTCGAATTCGCTTTGCTTCACCTCCTTCAAATTTTAAGCTTAGATCGAAAAAAAGCAAAGCCTAATATTACCGCTTCGATGATATTTCATCCACTTCGGATCTACTTCGAGTCAATTCGCACGAAGCTTCTAAGCAAACAAATATCTACGTAAAAGCATTTTCTTATTTTTTTAAAACAATTTATTTTAAATGTTTTCATCATTTTTATATACAAATATCTAATTAGTTACGAAACCTTCCCCCAAATTGACCAAAACACCAAATTGCTTCTTTTTTTCTCATTAAACATGTAAAAAACTTCAAAACGAATCTAACAACATTGATTATAAGAATTAATTTTGTTTGGAAATTCAGACTCACTCCCCCTCCATATATCTCGTCCTTTTGCATCTCCCAAAAAATTGAAAATACATCACTCTCTACCTTTTATCTCTTTCGTATCACCTCTTACGCCTGACCATATTAATTTTAAGAAAAATAATAAAATGAGACTATTTAACTTTATTACAAGATAGTCGCAACTAATCTTGTTGACCATTAGATGTGAAATTGAGTGGCTGCATTATTCCAAGTCAATCTCACTCGCTCTCACATAAAGATGGGAACATGAACAACATCCAGTAATGAGAAATTTTCCTCTACATTCTATCTAACAATGGCGTCCTTTCTTATTTATACGACATGTGTACATTAATTTAGCCGCAAATAGGCTGAAAAACTCAAACAGGGACATTATTCAGTTAAAAATTTCCAAATTTTTAAATCCCCATTTCCATCACCAGTAAAAAACAAACCACCACTTCCAACTTGGATGGCCCTGACCTCCTCTTTGGAGAACAACCTCCCCCTCTCATTGAACCTGAAAACAAAAAGAAAACCCTTCTAATCAAATACAAATTAGAAACAATAGAGAACATATATCCATTTACACAAGGAAAGAAAGCCACAGGTACCCAAAAGTAATACTCTATATCGCTAGAATCAAGTTCAAAGTCCAACAGTAGCTCTCTCTCTCTCTCAAGTAAATTAAGATTTCATTATGAACCTCTCTCTCTCTCTCAAATCAATTAGGATTTCAATATGGAAAAGGAACCAAGTTTACCAGTAGCTCTCCCTCTCTCTCTCTCTCTCTCTCTCTCTCTCTCAAGTCCATTAAGATTGAAATGTGGAAAAGGAACCAAGTTCGGAGTCTATGAATGCTCTCTCTCTTAACTTGTTTGTGCAGTTAGAACCAAGATGTCACAGCACTTGGGAGTATGACTTCCATTTTCTTTCTGACCCATCTCATAATTCATGGAAGCAAGATTCCACTTACAAAACTTCAACGTCTCGTATTAAACCATGCAACCAGAATCTAGAGGCAAAGAGAGGGAGAGAACATAAGATGGGAGGCAAAGAGAGGGAGAGAACATACGATGGGAGGTCGTAGAGTCGGACAGTATTATCATTACACGAGCAAAGCAGAACAGGTTTGGCTTGTGCATCGTGCATACCACATAGTGCGAGTACACCCTGCAACAAAAGTACACAGGATTACCGACCAATGAACCAATAATGTAAGATTTTCTAGCCACTTAAAGAACACACAAAAACCAGAGAAACAAACTACTGTACTAAATTAACCAAGCGAAAGAATAGTAAAATGAATGTTAAATGGAGAGCAAGATAATGACACGAGAGAGCCACAACCACCATTCATGTAACACAGATATGCACGTGCATATGTACACACACACGAGTACAAAATATTTAATAACACAACAGACTTCCCTGCCAAAGCAACTCAAAAAAGAACAATACAACTGCAAAACAGGATGCATGATAATCAGACAAAAGTGCACCAATTGGCATGAGGAAACTACACAAAAGTGAATTTGTCATCCAATAGTCTGTAAAATATTATGACCAAAATAAGGCCAAGAAATCTTTGAAAGGTGTTCCATCATCAAATGTTTTAATGTACTCAGTCTTTCTATGATTACATGTATAGGTCATTACTTAAAACAAAATCATACATTTATAAAATCGTATGTATAACAATATCCTTCTAGCCAGATTTTGCAAGCAAACATCAGCCTAATTATAATCATTTTAAAGCCATCCGGACAACAAATTTTATGAGCCAAAAAATAAACACATACATAGCATGAAAGACCGAAACAGTACAGTTAGAGCCTTAGATTGAAATAAATAAATAAAAAATCCCCTGACTGGTAAGCCCTCAGCAGACCAACCACTGATCCGTTGCAGACCCCCATCTAGTTAATGACGACTCCATTCTGAAGCCTATTGCAAATGAAGCAAAGTACTAGCAAAGCATGGGTAACAAGAGCATATGCAGTACATTATGCGCAAGTTATCAACTAAATTATACAAATGTCTAATATCTCCATCAGTGCATCTAACTCCATCACATGTAGTCTTTAAGAAAAACCTATCACAACATGGAAAACAACCACATGAACATTTTTTTTTTCCTCTTTGCCAAAAAAAACAAAGCATAAACCAAATATTAGCAAAGAAACAGGTGGCATACATGTTCTTCATTGTGAGTATAGGTTACTTCTAAGCTCCCATCCCCAGTAGCAACCCAAACCTGCAGAAATACAAGCTCAAATGAATGGTTGGACTGTACTGAATAATTGTGCACACCAGAGCCATAGCATCAAACACTAATACCTTTATTGTTCGATCCAAAGAACAAGATAACAAGAATTGGTCCCAGCAAAGTAGCGACATTACAACTGAAGAATGCTCACTCAATGTCTGAAGACATTGCAAAGTATCAAGATCCCAGACCTGAAAATAAATATTGTCACTTGTAAACACACTGAAAGCAAGCAATCAACACTTATTTCACAGAAGTATGAACTCCATATCAGTAATTTCAAAACATAATGACCCACAAGGTGGTCTTGGATGGAACAGCATTAATAACATTTCTATCCACAAAAAGTTAACACCAAATGAAATCATTAGTTTTCACTTCAGAGAATCATTCTTTAAATTTAACCATTAGTAAATTCTGACTCTAACGTCACACTCAAACTAAAGCTTCCATAAGATCATTAAAGGATACTATTAATCCCATAGATCTGCCCTAAGATGTATCAAATAGTTGAAGAATCAATATCCCAAAGAGGTTCCAAAGGCAAGGTGTTGTACAATCTGGAGGGGCCTAGAAAAGTGTGTCCAGACCATATGATTTCTCATATTAATATAACACTGTAGAACTATAACATCAAGTCTAATGAATTAGAATATTAAAGGAATATCTACTGCTTGTACTTACATTTATCAAAGACTATAAGAAAACAAAAAATACGATAAAAGCACAATAACAAATTAGATCTTTTCACCGTTTTTGAGGAAAAGGAGAACTTTATATTAATAGTATAATGTATCACATCAAAATTTTCAAAGACTGCCATCCCACAAATTGGGTGCTCAGACTACAATATGATTGGAGGGGGAAGAGAGGAAAAGAAAATACAGAATAGGGAAGAGGAAAATATGAGAGCATTAAAGAGTAGAGCAGTAAATGGTATTACATCAAAATTTTGGAGACAAATTCAGTGCTCATGCTACAATATGAACATTTGGAGGGGGGATAGAAGAAAATACAGAAATAGGATACAGAGGAAGACGAGAGCATTAGAGAGTGGAACAGTAAACAATGTCCTGAGAAGAAGGGGAGGTGCTTCAACTTGAAATAGCGTTCTGTTCGGTGTCGTCACCCGTATTGGGTTGGTATTCAGTTCCCGAAAATCATCTGCGATCTTCACGGCTCAAGGAGGGGAGCATGAGGGGGGCAAAGGTGACGGGGGAGGATGGTTGAGGGATGAAAAGTACGCTGAGAAGAATTTAGGTTGAAGAAACAAGAGGCAAACAGAGGAGGGATGTAGAGAACGTGAGTTGGGGAAGAGAGAAAAGCATTTTAGAGAGAGAGGGAAGTTAGAGAGAGTGAATGGTTAGGGGAGGAGCAACAAACAATTTTTTTTTGTGAAGAGAAGGGGACGAGTATAGAGGAGGAAGGGGGGGAAAAACGACTGGGGGTGCACCCGTGGCTTGGGTCTGTGGCTTGGAGCTGGAGAAAATTTCAATGGATTCCTCTGATTTACGTGTGGGATGGAGCTGTGGCTTGGCATGCTCCTTCCTTTGCCAGCCTGTGTAATTCAGTATTGGCGCTCAAGAGATATGCTTGAAAGTGACCATATGGAAAGAAGCTGCAGAGGAAATTGATGTGCTAAAAAATATGGAATAATCGCCATGGCAGGTGGTGCTGGTGAGTAGCCCAATGGATCATATTGCTGGAGTATGATTTGAGTCCTTGATGGTTGGACCCAGCTAGGGGCACTGGCTTAAGAGGAGTTTGAGATTCCAATGTGTTCCGAAACGGAAAGGAAGATGCCATTGGAGTTTACCAAAGTACCACCTACGCCAGAAAGCCATGGGTTACCTAAGGATGAGCCCTCCGTGTTAAGTTTGAGAAGGCCAGGAGGAGGGGGCTTCCCCTGGGCTCTGGAGTTGGTAGGTGGGGCTGAGAGGTTCAAGAGGGCTTCCCCTTTGGCTAGGAAGTGGGAGATGGTGAGTGGAGCAAAAACTGGGATGAGCTTTGTCCAGAGGGAGATTAGGGCAATGCAGGAGTCGAAAATGGAACATTGAGCCATCGAAGTGCTCCTAAAGGTTCTAGAATTCCTCTCAAGCCAAATGCTCCAAAGAAGGGCAACTACGGACATTTGCCAAAGTCTCCTTCCATTATTGGTCAAATGAGGGGAAAACAAAGCATTGAAAAGGTTATCAAGGGAAGGGGGAGTAACCCAGTTGAGACAAAAGAGTTTTAGGAAAGAAGACCAGAGGGCATTAGAGACCTTACAGTGGATAAAAAGGTGGGGAATGATCGCCTCTTCTTGGAGGCACATGATATAGTGATTGGGTAGGGAGAGAGCCCTACGCTGTAGTTGGTCTAAAGTAAGGGTCTTTCCTTGCAGAAGCACCCATACAAAGGCTTGCATTTTTGTGGGGTACCGGCAAGGACTAAATTTGGTTAAGAAGGGGCGCAGGGGAGAGGTTTGGGAGTAAAGAGGAATGGAAACAGGAGACTAAAAAAACCCAAGTGGGGAAAGAGGACTGAAATGAGAAGCTAGCGATAAGAGAAGGAAATTAAGTGAAAGGGACACTTGGTCTGTGAGGTTTCTCCTAAAAATGGGCGTCCATACCTAGGGCTGACCCTCTAAACTCAACATACTCAGCTACCAAAGCTGCCTGTTTTTGCCTAGGAGACAGAGAGAGGTGAAGGCGTACCTAAGGAGTTGTCCTCCAATCCACTTATCTATCCAGAATTTGATTCTTTGACCATTTCCTGATCTAAACCTAATGCAGTTGAGGAAATAATTTTTGCTACAAGTGATGCACTTCCAGGCTCCAGAGGATCCATGGGAAGGGGATCTAGGCATCCACCCCTCTTCTCCAAGTCCGTACTTCGCTTGGATGACTTGTTTCCACAGGAGGGGATGTGGGGAAGTAAATTTCCACCACCATTTGCCTAGCAAAGCAAGAAGAATGTGGCACTTGCTAGTCATATTTTCACCTTCCACACGACTCTTCGCTTTACAGCTTCTCGAAACAAGAATGTGGCACTTGCTAGTCATACCCGTCATGGAGATATCTACCACATGGTGAAATAAGGAATATATGGAAGAACTAGTACAAGCTTCTAAAACTGTTCAAGAACAAAGCGACAATCAATTTCAATATGTTTGGTCCTTTCATAGAAAACTGGATTATTGGCAATCATGATGGTGCTGATATTATTAGCATAAAATATAGATAGAACAGTAATCTGAATGCCCATAATACAAATCACGAGGAGCCATCTAAGCCAAACCACCTCACTACCAGCAAAATACAGATCTTTACTCTCAGATGTAGATTCAGGAACAGTAGATTGCTTCTTAGATTTCCAATGTCATAACAGATCAACCAAGGAATAAGAACTACTTTCGTACTAAAGTGACAAGTATAGGGACATCCAGCATAATCAAAGGCCACTCCCACATAGACTGTGAATCATTTGATTCACAATAGTTAATTTTAGGTTGGGGGGGGGGTTAACAACATAGAGAACATGTGCAACATGCACAATATTTTCTTTGGATGAATCCCCTTAGGGAAGGAATTCGAACTAACAAAATTAGTATTTCTACAGCACTCAACATGTAGGCTTCCTTTTATACATCTAGCCTCTCGTGAGTATTTTCGTAAACATCATCATCATTGAAAAGCCTTATTCCAACTATTTGGGCCGGCTACACGAATCATGTTCGACCATTCAGCTCTATTAAGGACCATACCCTCAGTTGGCCATAGGTTACCATACCTCTTCTCACTACTTCCATCCATGTCCTATTAGACCTTCCCCTTGCTCTTTTAGAGCCTTCCACTTGAACCAAATCGTCCCCGAACCGGTGTTGTTCTAAGTCGATGCTACACTTAGCTAAGTCACCTAAGTCTACTTTCTCTCATCTTATCGTCTATTGGAGCCACCCATGAGTTCCCTCGGATGTATTCATTCTTAATTCTATCCTTCCTAATCAACCTTTCAACAAAAAAAAATGAAAAATATATTTGCTTAGTCACCGTGAGGTATACAAGACTCCCAACAAGGCACAGTAAAAGGACCGCAGATTCTATCACCATCGTTTTTTAAATACTTCACAGTAAGCTCTAATGGAGTACCTGTGTGAGACAGACCAGTTGTATAAGATCTAGCGGTATATTTCTGCCACCCAATCGAATAACCTTGTGGAGTACAGTGAAATTCCAGCCCGAGAAAATACTGAAGATGTCCCCTGCCCTTCCTTTTCAAATGATTGACGTGAACCACCTTTAATGCCAGAATCTGACCATAATCATCATGAGTTATGAGATCATAAACACAAGAAGAATTGTGCCGAGTAAACCAGGGATGGCCATTACAGCGTTGTGTTCACCAGCTCCATGAGCAACACTTTTAAACAGTCAAACCAAGCCCTAAGAACCTGTTTCAGCCCATATAAAGCTTTCTACCATTGGTACACATATTGTGGATTGGTAGAATTATATCCTAGGGGCTGTGTCATGGACACAGTCGCCTTAAGGTCCAAGAAAATATCCCAATTTTTTACTGAAGCAACAACAATCAATGTTCTATGAGAAGTCATCTTGGCCAGCGGTCGAAGGCCACCCCATAGTCCAAGCCATACTCCTGTTTGTACTCCTGTGCAACAACTCATGCCTTCTATGGATCAACAGAGCGACCAGATTTAGCAGTGCTACTAGATTCCAAGTATGACTATTTATAAAGCTTCAGCTTCCTCTTGCATATTGCGTCTAGCATAAGTGCTCAGCAGACTCTTTGTAACAGATAGGAACATGCACACTACCCGAGGAAGCTACATGAGTAGGAAGTGAGTACATGAGGTGACCTGGATGGTGAGAAGTAAGAAGAAGTAAGATGAATGGCTTACAAATTAGCCAAGTTAAAAACATTTACAATGGCAACAGGAATTTTGAATTATGATGACGAAGAAAAACAAACTCCACCGTGGCTGGTTGGAAGCGCGGATAAAAGGAGGGCGGTTGTGTTAGGTAGGCATCTTTGCCACATCTTTTCATGAATCTTGAAAGCAACAGGATCCGCGTAGCCAACCCCAACTAGTTGGGATAAGCCTCCGATGATGATGATGATGGTGACGATGAAGAAAAAAAGACCGCCCACAAGTTATATGTGTGCTTGTGGAATGTGTATGAGGGATGTGTGCCCGTCCCTAGCAATTCCTATAGTGTTGTAATTTTTCCCATTTCCATTTGAAGCTTTAATGTGGGCAAGTATTTTCAATTTCTTTTCCTCAATGTGGCAACTATGCACAAATCAGATGGACTCAGAAAAATCACCGAGAGACATAAAGAGGCTCAAAAGAAAGACAAGCAACCAGACTCTTCATTTCGTTTTGGAGTTGCACCAAGGATAGGCAAAGCAAAATGAGAAAAAATTGCTCATAGCCCACTCAAAAAGTGCGATGTCTCTTGAGTATAATACACTACATGAGCATCCAATGCAGCTTAAGATAGTTAAATCCACAGTAGTGTGATTATGAGATCCCATATACAGGAGTAAAACTGATGATATTCATGGGGCGAGTATGAAATCTAGAGCATGCATAATTATGAAAAATTCTATACACTTCAACAATTAAATATCACAGCTTTTCTCATTTCCATTTCAAGCTTAATTTTGGGAAAGTATTTTCAATTTCTTTTCCTCTAAGTGGCAACTATGCACAAATCAAGTGAGCACTCAGAAAAAATTACAGACACACAAAAGGACGCTCAAAAGAGAGACAAGCAACCAGCACTCTCTTAACTAATCAAAAGCACCTATAAATGTCAATTTGTTTTGGAGTTATTCCAAGGATAGGCAAAGCAAATTGAAAAACGATGGCTCATAGCCCGCTTAAAAAGTGTTATGTCTCTTGACAATCATACAACATAAGAGCATCCAATGCAGCTTAAGAAAGTTAAATGCACAGTAGAGTGATTATAACATCCCATATACAGGCTTAGAAGTGATGATCTTTAAATACCACAGTACTCCAAACCACAGTTTTCTTTACCACCATGGTTCAATCAAAACATATGGCATCCGACAAATCTGATAGACTACACATATATCTAAAGCAGAACACATGAGAATTGGGACCTTCCCAAAGTAGGCTCTGGGTGTAGTTCTTGGGGTAACTGTTGTCTCTCATTCAGTATCTAGAAATCAAATTGCATAGATGTGCTGCACGTGCATGGTGCTCAGCATGTAACCCACAGTTAAAAACTAATCGCACATACTTATCAACAAAAAAATAACTTCTTATCATTAAACAAATCACATTTCACACCAAGACCAATTCTGAACATAAGAAAATGCCAGACGCGAGAAAGAACCAACTTACCTTTATTGTATTGTCCATGGAACCAGAATAGATCCTCTTCAATCCAACCACCAAGGAAACTACACTGCGAGTATGTCCCGAAAGGGAAGCTGCTGGCTCAAAGCAATTACCAACAACACTAAATTTCCAGGCTAAAATGCTTCCATCCTGTGAATTGAATCATCGTAGATAATTTTGCTTGAGTCATCCAAGCCATACAAGCACATGCTAATAGCTATCATGGTTGATAAGCCAGAAATGGTTCCCTAAGAAGACAAGAAAAAGGAATGATCAGCTTGAAAACGGGATAGTCACCTGAATGCCAGCAAAAAGCATCTCATTCCCTACAGCTAGAGTATGAACTTGGCCACAGGGACCTTCAAGGCTCAAATCAGTAGAGGTCTTAGTGTTCCACGCCTGTGTGCATACAAATAATTACCAAAAAAAAATTTCATAAGAATAATAAAGAGGCTAAAATAACCCTTCGAATAAACCTTGTTTGCATCCAAATCTATAGAAACAAGAGAAATCTTTAAGTACATTATATGGACATGGGCGAGACCAAACCAGGCACTATAAATGTCAAGCCGCTAATCCATTCATGCACAGGGTAAAAGCGAATTCCAAAAAATTAGGAAGAAGCAAAATAAGAATAGTCTCTATTGGTTTTGTTTCTCTGACCAATCCTAGTCCAGTTCCAAACTATTACCATACGTCTGATAAGTTATGCGACTTTTCAAGTCGCAAGATCTAACAAAGACCAGGAAAGGACCAAACTGATTCACCAGTTACACCCCTGCGTTCCTCGACGCAAACATGTAAACCTATATATAAATGTGTCTACATGTGCCCAAGTGTGTGCATATATGCATGAATTCACAAAAATAGATGCCTCAATCTTCATGGGAACATGCAAACAAACTCACATGGTCACATGCACATGCACGCATTAAACCAGGTCGCCAGTGAACACAGGACCATGTACAAGCACATGTTTGCATTTTTATACACATCCACGTACGTGTATGCATATACATATGTATACTTACATATGCTACCGAGTATATGTCGTGCATACATATGCCTAGGAACATACTTATGCCTGGGAAAACATGTGTCTATGGCTCACACGCACATGCACACATTAAAACAGGTCGCTAGTGGACACAGGACCATGTACAAGCACATGTTTGCATTTTTATATATGTGCATATACACATCCACATACATATGCACATATACATATGCTACCGAGTATATATTGTGCATACATATATGCCTAGGAACATATGCCGTGCATACTGATGCCTGGGAACACATGTGTCTATGTAAAAAAGACATGTATCTATGAAGGCAGACATATGCCCACATACATTCATATCTGAGCAGCCACAACATATGAAAGTTGTGTTGGCTATACAGGGTGTACAGGAGAGGGAAAATTTAATGGCGAATTCAGTTCTTTGTTTTGGGTAAGTAAAAAAAATGGTAAGCCAGTGGGGATTTGGTTCCCAACCCTTTGGTGAGAATGGAGTCATACACCTCATCATGGGGCTTAATAATACTACCGCTTTGGAACAAGAGAACTTCATTTTATACATTTAAATGATGGTTGAACATGGGGTTGAGGAATGACATCTTGTGGCATCAACCAATCTATTCCAAGTCTTTACCAGTGGAGACAAGTTCAAATCCCGGACTATTTTCTCAGAAAAGAAAAATGTTTCATCTACTTTTCTTTTCACTGATGAAAAAACATGATTTTCAAATACGCAACATATTAGATAAAGGATACAAAACCTATAAGCTATGGGTTGAGGGTCAGAACCCAGGTTGCCCAGCCAAGAAATGGGAAGAAATAGTTCCCAAATTATGATAATACAAAGATACATAAGGAAATAACTACATAATGGGGGCAAAAGGAAAGGAATATCAGATTACCCGTGGCCAAGAAATGGGAAGAAATAGTGCCACATTATAATGATATGAAGATACACATGGAAATAACTAAATAATGGAGGCAAACGAAAGGAATATCGGATTACCTTAACAGTATTGGGAATCCCAACAAAAACCCACGGGCCTTCACTAATCATGCATCCAACTTCACCTCCAAGATTAATAACTCCAACACACTAAAACAGAATGAACAAGATTAAAAAATCGATAATAAAAGCTAAATTGAACTAGATATTTTGAAAACAACAAACTCCAACTATTTTAAGATTCAAGAGATTTTCTACATATTTGGAGTATTAAAATGTAGAGCGGATACCATTAGTGGACTTTAAAACAAGCCTAGTTTCAAAATCTGCAATGACAACGATTATAATAGGCTTAACGGCATGCATATGGAAAGAGACCACCAATTAGAAAAAGATTATAATCTCCAATAACAATAAGAATACAGTTATGGCAAAAATATCTCTAACAATCCCATTCACAAAAAAAAGCACGACAGTCATTCACCATCTACAAAAGTTACTTTCTCACATGAAGTTACTTTCAAGTTAAAAGAGAGAGAAAGAGAGATTTGAGCAACAGGTTGGCGAAGAAAACTGTCAAAATAAAACAAAAGACTTCGGAGGATCGAGCTTAAAAGAATTTCTAATTTAAACAATATACCCAGTAAAAACACAAATAAAGAAAAAAGCTAGAGATAATCAAACTAACAAACAAAAGCAAACATAAAAAAGGTCTAGACAACACCTGCCCAGTTTGACAGTCCCATACTCTCACTGACTCATCTTGGCTTCCGGTAAAAAGCTTCTCAGAATCCATAGGAAGGGCAATCCCACGAACAGCCTGCTCAAAGAACAACCTTCAATAACCTTCAACAGCCAAATAAGCGCCCCACAAATAAAGCAAGAGACCAAGATAAACACCTTTTCATGCCCACTGAGCATCGTCAAGAATGTCATGCTTTCACCAACAAAGTGGCTATGCAAAAACTTGCATTCATCCCCAAGTCTGCAATTCCCAGCTATCCAATAGGTGCAGATCTTGTTCTGAACTTTTCGACGATTTTCGATTGGTGCTGCATCCCCTTGACGATCCCCTTGACCCCTGAACCACTTAAGTGGCATACCCCTTCTTGGCCCAGCAGATGTGGCATGGGAAATTCTCTCTTCAATTGGCTGAAGAGACCTCTTTTGTGAAAACCCGTTCGATGAAGGTAGCTCCCCATGCAAGAATTTGCAGTTCTCTCGAGTACAACGACCCTCTAACCAGTAATAACAAACTTTGGACGGTCTCTCATTTTGTTGGGCACGGTGATACATCCTCTTATTCCCTCCATTATTAACAACGTCGAGATCCATAATATGCGGCTATCAGAAAAATCCAAGAATCAAAACAAAGCCCTCGTGAACAAGCTCTCAGAATAACCAAAAATACAATACGCCATAGACTAAGACCAATTATTCTTCAAAAACCAGCATAGAGATAACCCCAATTCCAAACCCTAGAATCCCTTCAAACCCAATAAGCCAGGCCAATTGAAAGATACCAACAAATACAAATAAGTGATATCTCGATGACCCAAAATCACATAAACCCAATTCTAAACCTAGAATTCCCAATTCCAGAAAGAATCACTTCATACCCAAACCGCACTTTATGATGCAAAAGAGATAATATGATACCAAATTACAAAATATCAATTGATCCAAGAAAACCCTAATCTTAGCTCTAAAACACAAGTGATGGTGCAGTTTAAACCTAGAAAAAGAACCAGGATGGAAATAAAATCTCAAAGAACTCCATGGTAATAACAATACAGCCTTCATTGGCGAACATACCGAGTCAAAAATTTCTAGGGTTTCGATTGTTCTCCTTCCTTTTCCTCAAAATTCCGAGGATTCAGCACAGTAAACCTACTGCTGATTAGGGTTTCCGATGATTTTATCGTTGTTGATGCTCTAAGTTGCAGAATACAAACCTAGCGGGCTTTTCGTGATCAACAGCGAATGGGCACGCGAAATCGAGAGAGAGAGGGCTTTTCGTAATCAACGGATCTTCGTGCGCACTCCTGTAAATGGGCATTTTTAATGGAAATAGGGATAAATGATTTTATACTCCCGCTGGAGTACAATGTTCATTTTCCCTCCCCGATAAGATCTAGCCTAGAATTAACTTTAGGACCTTGCACGTGCCTAGTTGAGATTAAATGTAAGTGCCTTGCATTTAATGTGCATTGCAATGATAATTTTGATAGGGATTAAATATTAGGGATACTAGTGAGATGCAAGTGCCTTGCTGGTGGGATTAAATGTTAACTATAAAAATAATTTTTTATCAATAATTTTGATAATGACATTTAATGAGAGAGAAATAATTTTTTGAACAAGCTTTCTATGTTTCTTTTACAGCATATAAGTTCTATCATCTCCTTATCCAACCGTTCATTCTGAATAGAGGGTTAAGATTGCCCCAATCACAATATCCTTTGAAAATAGTTACCTAGTGATAACTCATATGGATACCAAAAGTTTTTAGAAAAGGCCTTCGAAGTAGTTATTTTGCCCGATGATGGTTGTATAGTATGCTCCTCTGGGAACATTTATATGCAGTCTTTTTTTGTTTTTTTACGCAACTGGTTATAGCTTGATAGAAGCAAGTTGGACCTCAAGGATTGAATTGGCCTTTAAGTTGGAATTTAGTTGGACATATCAATGGTGAAATTAGGGGTATTTTTGGAAATAAACATCTGACCAAAAAACATACCTCCATAAAAAGTCAGAAAATTTTAGAACCATTTTTATTTTTAAAAAAAAGAGGGATCTATATGCTAATTTCCCTAAACCTTATTTAAGACTACTAATCCTCCTTCCTATATAATTAGAACTACCAATTAAAATTAGCCATGAACAAGGATACTTTCCCCTTTGACAAAATAATCAAGACAAATGCCTCTTAAAAATAACCATAAAAAATACTTTGACTTTGCATATGCATATCTTGTTGCTCAAATATCAAAATCGCTATAATGAACCTATTTCAGAAAGGACATGTAAGTTTTAAAATAGCCAAAACCTTCGAAAATTTGCCCAACAAACTAGACTAAAAAATACCTTTGAAGGCTTAAATATTGTCTCTGAAGTTTGGTAAATTTTGCCCAACAAACTAGGCCGAAAAATGCCTTTCAAGGCCTAAAGTTTGGTTCGTGATGCTCATCACATTGGGATATGGATAAGTGATAGAGATGTTAGTTTGATCTTTCTAAAGCATTTTCCTTTACCTTATATAGTTGTTTTTCTCTCTTTTTTTACCTTACAATTTGTTTTCCAATAATACGTATTTTTTTTCTCAAATTATCATCCATAGTCTTTCTATAATTTAAGTGCTCATCAAATTTAAATTTATCAAAAGCAAATTACCAACATCAACCCTAGTCCTTTCATTTCTGATACCGAGAAGATTGAAGATAAAAAAGAAAATAAATACAAGAGAAAATATATTTGTACACCTTATTTTGGTGTACCATTTCTCCAAAAGGAAAGGTTTCTATGCTTTCCCTACATGATAGAAGTTCTATCCTCCCCTTACAATCCAGCCGTCCAATTTTGATCAAGAGAGCCACTCACCGTTTGATCTTAGATTCGACGTCTCAAACAATTTTATTTTTAGTTTTTCTTATACAAATTGTATAAATATGAAATTTGGTACATGCCATCTTCTCATTGGGGCGTATTTATAAAAAAATATTAAAAATAAATTTTCAATAAAATGACCAAAATACCCCTTGAATCTTTTAGGGGTATTTTGATCATTTTATTTTATTGAAAATATTTTTTTATATTTTTCGCTAGTACAAGTTTAATAGAGGAATGGACATCCAAAATTTGGTGTCAAAATAATTTATAAAAAAAATTAAAAATAAAATAGTGTAGAGGGGTGACATTGTGATTGGGGCAATCTTGGCTCTCCATTCAGAATGGAAGGTTAGATAAGGGGTAGGATAGAACTTCTATATTGTAAGGGAAGCATAAAAAGCTTGCCCTTCTCCGAAGACCATAGTTTTAAAAACTCTTCACGGTATGATATTTCTAAAAAGTATATCTTTTAACCCCTTGACCCAATTTACTCTTTTGAGTGCTCTTTTTTTGTCCAAACAAAACCTAAAGAGACAACTCTATATGTGTACTAAACCTCTCTCTATATACGGCTTTATGTCTCTCTCTCAATCTGTCTCTACATTGCTAAGGTCTTTGCTCTTTCTTTCTACATTGCTAAGATATTTTCTCTCTACATTGGTATGATTTTTGGCTTTTGATGAGAGAGAGCTGTTATAGAAAGAGAGGAATAAAGACGATGTATAGAGAGAGACCAGTTTATAAAACAAATAGAGGTGTCTTTTTAGTTTTTTTTTTTGAAAAAAAAAACAAGTAATCAAAAGGGTAAATTGGATCTAAAGAGTTAGAAGATATATTTTTAAAAAATCTATGCCTAAAAAAAGTTTTTAAAGGTTAAAAGCTATATTTTTTAGAAAACCCATGCCTCAAAAACGTATTTAAAATCTTAGATATGTGGAGAAATGGTACACCAAAATAGAATATACGTAGATATTTTTTAAAAAAAAAAAAAGGAAAAAAAAAGTAATGAGAAGAGAACAAAAGAAACTTTTATATATTCTCGTTCGTGTGTAGCATCCAAGAGGGGATCAAGGGTTGTTTATTTCCAATGAATAAAGCCTATAAATTCACCAATTGTTAGGTTCTGGAGAGGAATTGAAAATTCATGCTCTTGTTTATTCTCTCTGTGATATAGATGAGATAATATACCTTATTATAAAAATAATAAATACATTTTTATCTTTTACTTGGAATTACTGTTTTCCCTTGTTTGCACATTATAATCGAAGAAAGACTAATTGCGTGGAAACTTTGAAATATTTATTAGTTAGAATGATAAAAGTTGAAAAAATTGTAACAAATTTATGGGACAAAACCTACTATATAGTAAAACCAGAAAAAGATAAAAACAGGAACTGTATCATTTCTTATTGGACAATGGATGCAACAAAAATACATCAAGTGAATTGTGGGATTGCGACAATTATGATGATGCCCAAAGAGTAATAAATTACAAGAAATTCTCTTCTCTTGCTATAATGGTTGGGAAATACACAATTGGATCATTTATTTTTGGTATGGGAAGTTTATAATCATGTTTATCTGTTTATTGTGAAATTTGGTGGTTTGGAGTGTGCCATTACGTATGCTTAGGGCTGGCAACGGCCCAGATGCCCTGGCCCATGGCTCCCAAATAAATTGGGGGTCACTATGTGCGCTTAGGGCTAGCAACAAGCCAAATGTCCCGGCCCTCGGGGCCATGATAAACTAGGCGTTGGGTCACAAAATGTGGCCCCTACTAGGCCTGGGCCTAGGTCAAAACAAGGCTAGACCAGCCTAAACTTACCCTTTTTTCCTTTATCTTTGTTTTTTTTTCTTTGGGTTTATTAGTTACAGCCCAACCTAGGCAAGATAGGGCTAGGGCCTCTTTGGCCTGGTGTGGTCTAGGCTGGATTAAGCTGGCCCTATAGATACCAAGGTAGGGCTAGGTCCAAGGATGGCCCGAGCCTAGCCTGGCATTGCTAGATGTTCTTAAACTCCAAAAAAGATATTCTCAAACTTTTTCACACTTATTGGTAATTATGACGTACAAAAAAAAAAAAAAGAGAGTAAATTCATCAAAATACAATTCCAATAAATAACATGAATTTTGGGGGGATTGCTGAAAACAAAAATCTGGAAATGCAAAATAAGGAAGCTCCTGCTATAAAAAAACCATGCACGTTAAAGTTCTAAAATTATAATCCAATCAAACTACAAAGTTCTTATTGATAGGACAGAGTTACAGACAATGATGCTTTAGTTTAGTTTATTAATCAAATACATTCCTAGTTTCCCATCTCTTCTTTCAATTACGACCATTCTCTTTCTTCCTCCCTCCATCAACCCTCTCTCTCTCTCAAGTGCAAGTTTTTTTATTTGATCTATCAGACTGCGACGTGGCCATCTCATAATAAATAATAATAATAATAATAATAATAATAATAATAATAATAATAATAATAATAATAATAATAATAATAATAATAATAATAATAATAATAATAATAATAATAATAATAATAATAATAATAATAATAATAATAATAATAATAATAATAATAATAATAATAATAATAATAATAATAATAATAATAATAATAATAATAATAATAATAATAATAATAATAATAATAATAATAATAATAATAATAATAATAATAATAATAATAATAATAATAATAATAATAATAATAATAATAATAATAATAATAATAATAATAATAATAATAATAATAATAATAATAATAATAATAATAATAATAATAATCAAAGTTAAGGTAGGTATGGAGAGAGACCATGGAGTAGATTTATACATAAAGGGGTACCCAACAAATTGGGAATGAATGGTAATATGCTGCACAATCCTATACAATCTTTGTCCTCCTAAAATAAAGACCTCCATTTGCTTATTCTTTTTCCTCTTCTCTCTCGTTTTTGTTTTTTTAATCAATTGGAAATAAAAATCCTTTGCTCTAAACTTCCTTTATATTTATTGTAAGGTTTGTATAAGGTGTTAACATTAAACAACGAAAGTAAGGCCCACGGAAAAGATCATTGGAAAACCTTGTTTTTTTCAGTGAATAACAAAATTACAGTCAAAAGTGTTGGAAATCCTTGTGATAGGCTAGAAATTTATTTTCACCCAAATTATAAAACTTAATACTCCAAAACTAGTGCGGATCGAGCAAATATATAAACACTTGAAATTCTTAAAAATGGACAGTCCAGTTGATGTTTTACACGATGCATTATTTTCATGACTTAAATTTTTGTTTCTTCGTATCTATACATCTCAAGGTCGAGATGGTCAATTAAAAGGTTTTTTTGGTATATAGATGCATCTGTAGCTGTAGAGGTAAGGTGCAACTTCAAATTTTATCGTAGTATATAATTTTGATATAAAATGTTCTCAGGATTATCTCAAAATCTATTTTTATATCTAATTATAAAATTGTAAATTTCAAAAATAGTTAAAATCAAGTAGATCTATAAATATATGAAAATCTTGAAAATGGACGGTGTATATAATATGTTGTAAAATATACTATTTTTTAGACTTAAAATATTTTATTTTTCATGGTCATACATCTCGATGTCAAGATGATCAATCAAATGGTTTTTCAAGATTAAAACTACCTTTTGCGATGGATTTTTGAGGTGCATCCGTAGTTCTACATGTTAAGGTTTCAAATTTTAATACCAAAATTTTTCATGCAATTGCCGGTGCGAGAAGAAAACAAAATGACATCTCTGGCTTATCTATACCTGGTGTTGATTCTGAGAATGATAATGTAATTGAAGGTGCAGTGACAAATCATTTCAAAAAGACGTTTACTAAAGAAGTGAAAATCACGCCATCTTTGAATAGAGTCCCATTCAAAGTATTGCCGATGGAGATGAAAGCACAGTTGGAAAGAGGGATTACTAGTGAGGAGCTACATAAGGTGGTTTTTGCATTATCGGGGGACAAGGCGTTAGGACCTAACGGTTTCCCTCTAGCTTTTTTCCATAGATTTTAGAATGTGGTTAAAGGGGAATTGTTGGAGTTGGTGAAAAACTTTATGATAAGGGGACAAATCTTTAAAGTGGTTAATTTTACTCTTCTGCTTTTGATTCAAAAAATGACATGATTTTTAGTCTTTCAGATATCAAACCGATTCGTTTATTGACTAGTCTTTACAAAATTATTGCAAAAGTTTTGGTAAAAAGATTGAAAGTTGTCTTCCCTTTTCTCATATCCAGTACTCAATCAGCCTTTATCCAGGATCGCCAAATCACGGATAGTGTATTTGTTGCTCAATAATGTATTCATTCTAGAGTTTTAAGTAAGAAGCAGGGTATTGTTTTAAAGCTGTATATGGAGAAAGCCTATGACTCGGTAGAATGGGGAATTGTATTAGAAATTCTTAGGGTTATTGGTTTTGGTGATAAATGGCGGAGTTGGATTTTTGGGTGTCTCTCTTCTACACACTTCTCAGCGTTATTTAAGGGAAGTCCTATTGGTTTTTCCAGTGCTTCTAGAGGATTGCTTCAAGGAGACCCTCTTTTTCCTTTTTTATTCACAATTTATGCTGAATGTTTCAATCTGATGTTAAGCAGGGTGGAAAGTTTGGGTCATTTTGCAGGATTTAATATTTCTAACTCTGGTATTATTATCTCCTATTTACAATATGCTGATGACACTTTAATTTTCTGTAATGCAGAGGCCCTTCAGGTTTCTAATTAGCCAGATTTCTAGAGATTTGTGAGGTTATTTTGGGTCTTAAAGTTAATTTTCATAAATCTTCTATAGTTGAGATTAATTACTCTGAAGATGTGGTAGTGGATCTGGCAAATGTGATGGGTTGTAAGATTGGTTCTTTTCCTCTCATATATCTGGGTCTTCCCATTTCGGACTCGCGGCTTACTATTGCAGTATGAGATATTGTGCTTGAAAGAGTACAAGTCAAGTAAGCTCTTTGGAAGCATAAGTATTATCTTTGGGGGGGAGGGTGACCTTATTGAAATATTGCTTATCTAATCTTCCGGTTTACCAAATATCTTTGATAAATATGTCTGCCTCGGTTGCAAAAAAGTTTGAAAGAATGATGCGGGATTTTCTTTGAAGCTCCACTACAGAAAAGACAAAATTTTATTTGCTAAAATGGGATACAGTTTGTACCCCTAAGAGAGAAGGTGGTCTAGGCATTAGAAAGATTAGGTTGGTAAACCAAGTTTTGATGTGCAAATGGTGGTGGCGTGGCTTTCATTGGAAGGATCATCTATAGTTCAAAGTTCTCTTGGGATAGTGACCCGATCGGATATAAAAGTTAGTGAGGCTATAAAACGAATGGGCCATTTAACGTCATGAAATATTTCCTTAGCTTATAATCGTTTGACCAATGTGGTCTTTTCCCAATGGTGTGCTTTGATGGAACTGCTGGATAAGGTCTATATCTCATTGAATGCAAAAGATGAAATGATTTGGGAGATTGAGAGTGATGGGGTATTCTCTGTTACAATTTGTTCTTTCATGATTGATGGAGATGGTCTGCCCTCAAATTGCCGAAATATGGAAATGACCCATTCCACATAAAGTTCAGGTATTTATTTGGTTGACGGCTTTGAATAAGGTTTTGACTATTGATAATCTGATCAAAAGGAGAAAAATATTGCCAAAAGTTTGTCTTTTTTGTAAAGCTGACGGGGAGTCTGGTACACACTTCTTCATCCATTGCTCATTCATGGTAAGAATTTGGTTTTGGCTCTTTAAGATTCTTGGGATCAATCTGGTACTTCCTTCATCAGTTGCAGGGATAGTATCACTATTCTCTATTTCCCATTTGCCTAAGATTGGAAAAATTATATGAAAAATAGCGAAAGGTATCATTCTATGGGAAGTATGTAAGGAAAGAAATAGGACTTTTGATGGGAATTCTCTGCCTCTTGAGAAGATATTAAATAACATCAAACTTTCGATTTGGTCTTGGTTGTCTGTGACAAAAGAGGGGTGGGGTATTTCCAAGATTGATGTTATGGCCAATTTAAGCAACTTGTTCTTTCTTGGGAATGTCAGATGTAGACCACGAAGTATTTGGACTACGCTTCTTTTTGGAAGTTTGAAGCTGAACTTTGATGGTAGTTCTCTGGGTAATCCGGGTCTATCTGGGATAGGCGGTGACTATTCGAGTAATATTCTTTTTTCTTATGCCGGCCCGATTGGGGTCAAAACTGCCAATTTTGCTAAATTAAGTGCTTGACTAAGTGGGGTGAAAATCTTGGCTGAGAGAAATTGTCACACCCCAAGAATTTACAGTACTGTTATTCCTGAGATGTGACAGACAAAACATATATACATCTATTGATAGGACAAATTTACAGTGGCGAGGTCTTACATAGTAAGTAAAGAAAGCTAGCACAACAACAGTATCTTCCAAGGTTGATCTTGACAAGCACTCAAAATGAATCCGTAGTTATCCTGAAAAAATGTTTACCATAGTTTGATGAGTTTGGCTACTCAGTAAGTGATCATCATAATCCTAAAAATAATCATGATTGAAAGATATCAATATTTTCCAAAAGGAAATCTATTAATAGAAATGCATCAACAATTTCACTTTCAATAATTGCATAATTAAGTATAATCCGAGTAATTGAAATGCTTATAACACTTTTTAACGACAATACATAATTCAAAGGATTTCACAAAATACCCTACTGGCGTCCCAAGTAGGTCACCTATATACCCCATCAGCGTCCTGATGGGTCCACTTAATCCCTATCGGCGTCCCAGATAGGTCCACTTAATCCCTACAGGTCCACTTATACCTCACCGACGTACCGGATGAGTCCACTTAATCCCTACCGACGTCCCAGATAGATCCACTTATACCTCACCGGCGAACTGGATGAGTCCACTTGCATACTTAAATTATTTCTAAATCTCTTTAAACATTCGAAAGCAGCAATATCATGTACTCAACATATCACTAAAATCATTAATATGAATTTCACTTAAACCATTAATAACAATCACTCTATATAACATTTCAAAAATAACCAATCAAATATCTTGGGCTCAAATTTAGAAAGGTAGCAGTTTGTAAAGGCATTCTAGCATAATTGCCAATTTAATATGTATAGAAAAACTCTTATAAAAATTCAAGAATGCAGAATTATCACAATTTATGGGATGTTAATTTGCAAATAAACATTTCACAACAATACTATAATTAATTGCAAAAATGTCAATTTTTAAATAATACGGCAGTTATTTGCACACGAATTTTACAATGTCTAAATATTCAAAACAGTAGAAAGAAATATCACAATTTTACTAAAAGCAGAAATATCACATTTATTTCTAACAATAAACAAGAAAAATAAATAAATTTATTTTTCTAATTTACAGCATTCAAAATTTCTAACATAGATAAAATATCACAATTTTTATTAAAAAGATTATTTTTCATGATAATGAGGTCACGTGCGCATAAAATTTATCGCGCCTAAAATTCATGATAATAAGCAGAAATAATTATTTCATTTCATTTTTAAAAAGAATGGATTATTTTTCGAGACAATGAGGTCACTTACACATAAAACTGATAAAATAAAGATCCTAGACGGAAATATCACTATTTATTAAAAATAGACTATTTTTCAAAAAGACGATGTCACTTACCCACAATTATTTGAGAGGGAGCTTCCGATAAAAAATTTCGGTTCAAGAGAGAAGTTCACTATGTTTCGACCAGAGAGAGAGATCTCAAAATTTTGTTTTAGGGTGGGAGTGCTCACATCTCCTATTTAAATTCTTATAACGTATTATTATATTATTCTCTTACGCTCTACCTCATACCTGAGGTGTCGCGTTAAAAGAAGACTTTTATCGTACGAAAACCACGTCCGCTAAAGGACGTTGCCAGCTGCAAGCAGCAGGAGGCAAAAGCAGGCAAGCAAAACAGGCAAGCAAAAGATAAACGAAGTAAAAATTTTTGAAAATAGTGATGGTCCCCAAGGACCATCATACTCAAACAGAACATCACCTATTTATAAGCATATTTTCTCCTCTTTTTTTTTTTTTTCTGAAATTTTAGGATTGTTACTTTCTTTCCTCCTTAAAGAAATTTAGTCCTCTAAATTTGTGTACCTGATTACTGAAAAAGATAGTGGTATTTTTCTCTGATTTCGTCTTCTCGTTCTCAAGTCGACTCTTCTCTTGAATGGTACTGCCATAATACACGGACTAAAGGAATCTCCTTGTTACGCAACACTTGCACCCTTCTATCCAGTATCAAAATTGGCTGCTCAATGAAGGATAGGTCCTTCCTGATCGGTAAAGGTTCATATTTTAAGATATGGGATGGATCGGGCTGATATTTTCGTAGTGAAGATACATGAAAGACATTATGGACATTTGCCAATTCGGGTGGTAAGGCAAGTCTATAAGCGACACCTCCAATTCTTTCCAGGATTTCAAATGGTCCGATGTAACGTGGGCTCAACTTTCCTTTCTTGCAGAATCTCATAATACCCTTTATTGGTGAGATTTTTAGGAAAACTCGATCACCTTCTTCAAATTCAAGATCTCTCTTTCGGTTATCGGCATAACTCTTTTGCCGACACTGAGCTGTCTTGAGCCTTTCACGAATTAATGTTATTTTATCTGTGGTTACCTGGACAATTTCGGGCCCCAAAAGCTTTCTTTCACCAACTTCGTCCCAACATATGGGTGACCTGCATTTCCTTCCATACAGGGCTTCATATGGTGCCATCTGAATACTGGCTTGGAAGCTATTATTATAAGCAAACTCAATCAGGGATAAATGGTCATCCCAGCTTCCTGTAAGGTCAATAACACAGGCCCTCGGCATATCTTCCAAGGTTTGGATGGTCCTCTCCGATCGTCCATCAGTTTGGGGGTGAAAGGCAGTACTAAAGGTGAGTCTCGTCCCCATGACTGACTGTAGTCTAGCCCAAAATTTAGAAGTAAACCGAGTATTCCTGTTTGATACAATACTGACAGGAACTCCATGCAACCGCACTATTTCCTTAATGTACAACTGAGCCAGTCGATCCAAAGTATACGTCGTGCGAATCGGTAGAAAGTGGGCAGCTTTGGTTAACCGGTCCACAATGACCCAAATGCTATCATGTCCTGAATTTGTTCTAGGCAAGCCAGAGACAAAATCCATAGAGATGTGCTCCCATTTCTATTCTGGCACCGGTAAAGGCTGCAACAACCCAGCGGGCCTTTGATGTTCAGCTTTTACTTGCTGGCATGTTAGGCATTTAGACACAAATAGTGCTACCTCTTTTTTCATATTATTCCACCAAAAGGTTTTCTTCAGGTCCTGATACATTTTAATACTTCCGGGATATATTGTATAATGAGAATGATGTGCTTCTTCTAAGATAGCTTTCTTTACACTCTCATCATTCGGGACACAAACCCGACTTTTGAATCTTAGCAAATCCTCACTACATATAAAGAATTCATCTCTCTTTCCTTGCTTCACCTCTTCTATAATTGTTATAAGCTGAGGGTCTTTCTTTTGTGCCAATCGAATCTGTTGGATTAGTTGGGGTTCCGCCTTAATATTGGCAATCATACTTACCACACCATTAATGGACGGAGTTGGATGCCAATCCACTATTTCCTTTAACAATCGCATTTCTTGGATCATTAGATGAGCTAAGACTCCCGTAGATTTTCTACTTAGAGCGTCGGCCACAACGTTAGCTTTTCCTAAATGATAATGGATTGTACAATCATAATCTTTTAAGAAATCCATCCATCTTATCTGCCGCATATTTAAATCCTTCTGAGAGAAAAGGTATTTCAAACTCTTATGATTTGTGTATATTACGAATTGTTCACCATATAGATAATGCCTCCATATTTTCAAAGCGAATACTATTGCAGCTAGCTCCAAATCATGAATTGGATATTTTTTCTCATATTCCTTCAACTGTCTGGATGCATATGCCACTACTTTCCCATATTGCATTAATACACAGCCCAAACCTTTATGTGAAGCATCACTATAAATCACAAATCCCCCACTCCCCTCAGGAATAGTTAAAATAGGTGCTGAAGTTAATCGAACTTTTAGTTCTTGAAAACTCTCCTCACATTCACTTGTCCACTCAAATTTGACATTTTTCTGTGTCAATCGAGTCAATGGGATTGCGATTCGAGAAAATCCTTCTACAAATTTTCTATAATATCTTGCCAATCCCAAAAAGCTTCGAACTTCAGTCACATTACTTGGTTGTTTCCAATTAACAACGGCTTCAACCTTTGAAGGATCAACTGATAGACCTTCCTTTGATATGACATGTCCTAAAAATGTCATTTGTTCAAGCCAAAATTCACATTTACTAAGTTTGGCATACAATTTCTTCTGTCTTAATATTTGCAATACCATTCTTACATGCTGCTCATGTTCCTTCTGATTCTTGGAATAAATTAAAATATCATCAATGAATACCACAATAAATTTATCCAAAAAGGGCTTAAAGATCCGATTCATCAAATCCATAAATGCAGCCGGTGCATTAGTTAATCCAAAAGGCATAACTAAAAATTCATAATGGCCATACCTTATTCTGAAAGCTGTCTTGGGTATATCTTCACCTTTAATCTTAAGCTGATGGTATCCAGATCTAAGATCAATTTTTGAAAACACTTGTGATCCTTGTAATTGATCAAATAAATCATCAATTCTAGGTAATGGATACTTATTTTTCACTATCACTTGGTTCAACTGTCTATAATCAATACACAATCTCATAGTCCCATCTCTCTTTTTGACAAACAGTACTGGAGCACCCCAAGGTGACACACTGGGCCTGATAAAACCTTTATCTAATAATTCTACCAATTATTGTTTCAGTTCTTCAAGTTCTGCAGGAGCCATTACGTAAGGTGCCTTAGAAATTGGTGCTACCCCTGGCAATAATTCAATGGAGAATTCAATTTCCCTGTCAGGCGGTAATCCTGGCAATTCTTCAGGAAAAACGTCGGGAAATTCTCGGATAACCGGAGTGGTATCCAAATTTATTTCTTCCTTCCTATCTTCTTGGATATAGGCAAGAAAGCCTTGACACCCTTTTCGAAGGAGGCGATTAGCTCGAATACAAGAGATTAAATATGATGGGGAGTTTTCTTTGACACCATTGAAGTAAAATACTGGTTGATTCGGAATACTAAAGGTAACAATTTTCTTATAACAATCAATACTTGCATGGTATGCAGAGAGCCAATCCATGCCTAAGATTACATCAAAATCTTGAATTTTCAGGAGTATTAAATCAACCAACAGTTCATTTTCTTCTATCTTTATTACACATGATTTGTACATTATATTGGTGTTAATTGAATCTCCCATCGGTGTGGCTACCTCTAGAATGTATTCTAATTGTTCTGGTTCTACCTTTAAGTGGCATGCAAAGTGTTGTGACACAAATGAATGAGTAGATCCAGGATCAATCATAACATGAGCTACTTTTTGGAAGATAGTAAGAGTACCTTGGATCACTGATTTTGAGGCCTGAGCGTCTTGCTCGGTAATCGCAAATACTCTTCCCTTCATCTGAGGCTTCGGAGCTATCTCTCCCTGCTTTGGAAGCTGTTGTGTCTGTAAGCTAGGACATTGTTTAATCTGGTGTCCCAATTTTCCACATTTAAAACAGGCTCCGATATTCCAATAACAAGGGCTTGGTCCATGATTTTTCCCACATTTTCTACATGGTTCTATTGGGTTTTGAAATGGCGAGGGCCTTGGCTTCTTGTTTGGCCTTTCAAACTATTGTCGATTAGATGATGTAGGTCTAACATGACTGTTCTGATTTTTTGTCTTTTGGTAATCTTCAAAATCTTTTTCGACAATTTGGGCACGATCCACTATTTCAGCATAAGTTCTTAATTTCAAGACTGATATTCTGCTTCTAATAGCTGGCCTGAGACCCCTTTCAAATTTCTTCACCTTTCTTGCCTCATTATTAATCATATGCGGTGCAAACCTGGCCAATTCAGTAAACTTGGCCTCGTACTGTGCTATTGTCTTATTTCCTTGGATTAATTCTAGAAATTCCATTTCTTTTTGGTCTCGAATAAAATCTGGGAAATATTTTTCATTGAATGCCTCTAGAAATACTTCCCAAGTCAAGGTTTTATTTTCTTTGACCAATACTCCTTTTGCCATTCGCCACCAGTGTTGTGCCTTACCTTCTAACATAAAAACTGCCAAGGCCACCATCCTATCATCAGGACATTCCATAACCTCGAATATTTTTTCCAATTGCATAATCCATCCCTCGGCTTCCAGTGGGTTTACAGCACCCTTAAAAGAAGGTGGGTTTAATTTCTTAAATTGTTCGATATTGCTCCCACCATTTCCTGTAACTGACTGCTTGGGTGGATTGTTGTTTTCCATCTGATGTTGCATTAAAGCAACCATATTTTCCAAGGCTTTGTGAATTCCTTCCATATTGGCTTCAGCTATTCTGGATCTTGACTTTATCCCGGTCTGTACACACAATAAATGTGATTTTTAAGTATATTCTTTTTAAATTTCCTAAGGGTCTTAAACCTATTGCTCTGATACCATAATTGTCACACCCCAAGAATTTACAGTACTGTTATTCCTGAGATGTGACAGACAAAACATATATACATCTATTGATAGGACAAATTTACAGTGGTGAGGTCTTACATAGTAAGTAAAGAAAGCTAGCACAACGACAGTATCTTCCAAGGTTGATCTTGACTAGCACTCAAAATGAATCCGTAGTTATCCTGAAAAAATGTTTACCTTAGTTTGATGAGTTTGGCTACTCAGTAAGTGATCATCATAATCCTAAAAATAATCATGATTGAAAGATATCAATATTTTCCAAAATGAGATCTATTAATAGAAATGCATCAACAATTTCACTTTCAATAATTGCATAATTAAGTATAATCCGAGTAATTGAAATGCTTATAACACTTTTAACGACAGTACATAATTCAAAGGATTTCACAAAATACCCTACTGGCGTCCCAAGTAGGTCACCTATATACCCCATCAGCGTCCTGATGGGTCCACTTAATCCCTATCGGCGTCCCAGATAGGTCCACTTAATCCCTACAGGTCCACTTATACCTCACCGGCGTACCGGATGAGTCCACTTAATCCCTACCGGCGTCCCAGATAGGTCCACTTATAGCTCACCGGCGAACCAGATGAGTCCACTTGCATACTTAAATTATTTCTAAATCTCTTTAAACATTCGAAAGCAGCAATATCATGTACTCAACATATCACTAAAATCATTAATATGAATTTCACTTAAACCATTAATAACAATCACTGTATATAACATTTAAAAAATAACCAATCAAATATCTTGGGCTCAAATTTAGAAAGGTAGCAGTTTGTAAAGGCATTCTAGCATAATTGCCAATTTAATATGTATAGAAAAACTCTTATAAAAATTCAAGAATACAGAATTATCACAATTTATGGGATGTTAATTTGCAAATAAACATTTCACAACAATACTGTAATCAATTGCAAAAATGTCAATTTTTAAATAATACGGCAGTTATTTGCACACGAATTTTACAATGTCTAAATATTCAAAACAGTAGAAAGAAATATCACAAGTTTACTAAAAGCAGAAATATCACATTTATTTCTAACAATAAACAAGAAAAATAAATAAATTTATTTTTCTAATTTACAGCATTCAAAATTTCTAACATAGATAAAATATCACAATTTTTATTAAAAAGATTATTTTTCATGATAATGAGGTCACGTGCGCATAAAATTTATCGCGCCTAAAATTCATGATAATAAGCAGAAATAATTATTTCATTTCATTTTTAAAAAGAATGGATTATTTTTCGAGACAATGAGGTCACTTACACATAAAACTGATAAAATAAAGATCCTAGACGGAAATATCACTATTTATTAAAAATAGACTATTTTTAAGAAAGACGATGTCACTTACCCACAATTATTTGAGAGGGAGCTTCCGATAAAAAATTTCGGTTCGAGAGAGAAGTTCACTGTGTTTCGACCAGAGAGAGAGATCTCAAAATTTTGTTTTAGGGTGGGAGTGCTCACATACCCTATTTAAATTCTTATAACGTATTATTATATTATTTTCTTACGCTCTACCTCATACCTGAGGTGTCGCGTTAAAAGCAGACTTTTATCGTATGAAAACCACGTCCGCTAAAGGACGTTGCCAGCTGCAAGCAGCAGGAGGCAAAAGCAGGCAAGCAAAACAGGCAAGCAAAAGTTAAACGAAGTAAAAGTTTTTGAAAACAGTGATGGTCCCCAAGGACCATCATACTCAAACAGAACGTCACCTATTTATAAGCATATTTTCTCCTCTTTTATTTTTTTTTTTCTGAAATTTTACGATTGTTACATTCTTCCCTCCTTAAAGAAATTTAGTCCTCTAAATTTGTGTACCTGATTACTGAAAAAGATAGTGGTATTTTTCTCTGATTTCGTCTTCTCGTTCTCAAGTCGACTCTTCTCTTGAATGGTACTGCCATAATACACGGACTAAAGGAATCTCCTTGTTACGCAACACTTGCACCCTTCTATCCAGTATCAAAATTGGCTGCTCAATGAAGGATAGGTCCTTCCTGATCGGTAAAGGTTCATATTTTAAGATATGGGATGGATCAGGCTGATATTTTCATAGTGAAGATACATGAAAGACATTATAGACATTTGGCAATTCGGGTGGTAAGGCAAGTCTATAAGCGACACCTCCAATTCTTTCCAGGATTTCAAATAGTCCGATGTAACGTGGGCTCAACTTTCCTTTCTTGCCGAATCTCATAATACCCTTTATTGGTGAGATTTTTAGGAAAACTCGATGACCTTCTTCAAATTCAAGATCTCTCTTTCGGTTATCGGCATAACTCTTTTGCCGACACTGAGCTGTCTTGAGCCTTTCACGAATTAATGTTCTTTTATCTGTGGTTACCTGGACAATTTCGGGGCCCCAAAAGCTTTCTTTCACCAACTTCGTCCCAGCATATGGGTGACCTGCATTTCCTTCCATACAGGGCTTCATATGGTGCCATCAGAATACTGGCTTGGAAGCTATTATTATAAGCAAACTCAATCAGGGATAAATGGTCATCCCAGCTTCCTGTAAGGTCAATAACACAGGCCCTCAGCATATCTTCCAAGGTTTGGATGGTCCTCTCCGATCGTCCATCAGTTTGGGGGTGAAAGGCAGTACTAAAGGTGAGTCTCGTCCCCATGACTGACTGTAGTCTAGCCCAAAATTTAGAAGTAAACCGAGTATCCCTGTCCGATACAATACTGACAGGAACTCCATGCAACCGCACTATTTCCTTAATATACAACTGAGCCAGTCGATCCAAAGTATACGTCGTGCGAATCGGTAGAAAGTGGGCAGCTTTGGTTAACCGGTCCACAATGACCCAAATGCTATCATGTCTTGAACTTGTTCTAGGCAAGCCAGAGACAAAATCCATAGAGATGTGCTCCCATTTCCATTCTGGCACCGGTAAAGGCTGCAACAACCCAGCGGTCCTTTGATGTTCAGCTTTTACTTGCTGGCATGTTAGGCATTTAGACACAAATAGTGCTACCTCTTTTTTCATATTATTCCATCAAAAGGTTTTCTTCAGGTCCTGATACATTTTAATACTTCCGGGATATATTGTATAACGAGAATGATGTGCTTCTTCTAAGATAGCTTTCTTTACACTCTCATCATTCGGGACACAAACCCGACTTTTGAATCTTAGCAAATCCTCACTACATATAAAGAATTCATCTCTCTTTCCTTGCTTCACCTCTTCTATAATTGTTATAAGCTGAGGGTCTTTCTTTTGTGCCAATCGAATCTGTTGGATTAGTTGGGGTTCCGCCTTACTATTGGCAATCATACTTACCACACCATTAATGGACGGAGTTGGATGCCAATCCACTATTTCCTTTAACAATCGCATTTCTTGGATCATTAGATGAGCTAAGACTCCCGTAGATTTTCTACTTAGAGCGTCGGCCACAACGTTAGCTTTTCCTAAATGATAATGGATTGTACAATCATAATCTTTTAAGAAATCCATCCATCTTATCTGCCGCATATTTAAATCCTTCTGAGAGAAAAGGTATTTCAAACTCTTATGATCTGTGTATATTACGAATTGTTCACCATATAGATAATGCCTCCATATTTTCAAAGCGAATACTATTGCAGCTAGCTCCAAATCATGAATTGGATATTTTTTCTCATATTCCTTCAACTGTCTGGATGCATATGCCACTACTTTCCCATATTGCATTAATACACAGCCCAAACCTTTATGTGAAGCATCACTATAAATCACAAATCCCCCACTCCCCTCAGGAATAGTTAAAATAGGTGCTGAAGTTAATCGAACTTTTAGTTCTTGAAAACTCTCCTCACATTCACTTGTCCACTCAAATTTGATATTTTTCTGTGTCAATCGAGTCAATGGGATTGCGATTCGAGAAAATCCTTCTACAAATTTTCTATAATATCTTGCCAATCCCAAAAAGCTTCGAACTTCAGTCACATTACTTGGTTGTTTCCAATTAACAACGGCTTCAACCTTTGAAGGATCAACTGATAGACCTTCCTTTGATATGACATGTCCTAAAAATATCACTTGTTCAAGCCAAAATTCACATTTACTAAGTTTGGCATACAATTTCTTCTGTCTTAATATTTGCAATACCATTCTTACATGCTGCTCATGTTCCTTCTGATTCTTGGAATAAATTAAAATATCATCAATGAATACCACAATAAATTTATCCAAAAAGGGCTTAAAGATCCGATTCATCAAATCCATAAATGCAGCCGGTGCATTAGTTAATCCAAAAGGCATAACTAAAAATTCATAATGGCCATACCTTGTTCTGAAAGCTGTCTTGAGTATATCTTCACCTTTAATCTTAAGCTGATGGTATCCAGATCTAAGATCAATTTTTGAAAACACTTGTGATCCTTGTAATTGATCAAATAAATCATCAATTCTAGGTAATGGATACTTATTTTTCACTGTCACTAGGTTCAACTGTCTATAATCAATACACAATCTCATAGTCCCATCTCTCTTTTTGACAAACAGTACTGGAGCACCCCAAGGTGACACACTGAGCCTGATAAAACCTTTATCTAATAATTCTTCCAATCGTTGTTTCAGTTCTTCAAGTTCTGCAGGAGCCATTATGTAAGGTGCCTTAGAAATTGGTGCTACCCCTGGCAATAATTCAATGGAGAATTTAATTTCCCTGTCAGGCGGTAATCCTGGCAATTTTTCAGGAAAAACGTCGGGAAATTCTCGGATAACCGGAGTGGTATCCAAATTTATTTCTTCCTTCCTATCTTCTTTGATATAGGCAAGAAAGCCTTGACACCCTATTCGAAGGAGGCGATTAGCTTGAATACAAGAGATTAAATATGATGGGGAGTCTTCTTTGACACCATTGAAGTAAAATACTGGTTGATTCGGAATACTAAAGGTAACAATTTTCTTATAACAATCAATACTTGCATGGTATGCAGAGAGCCAATCCATGCCTAAGATTACATCAAAATCTTGAATTTTCAGGAGTATTAAATCAACCAACAGTTCATTTTCTTCTATCTTTATTACACATGATTTGTACATTATATTGGTGTTAATTGAATCTCCCATCGGTGTGGCTACCTCTAGAATGTATTCTAATTGTTCTGGTTCTACCTTTAAGTGGCATGCAAAGTGTTGTGACACAAATGAATGAGTAGATCCAGGATCAATCATAACATGAGCTACTTTTATGAAGATAGTAAGAGTACCTTGGATCACTGATTTTGAGGCCTGAGCGTCTTGCTCGGTAATCGCAAATGCTCTTCCCTTCATCTGAGGCTTCGGAGCTATCTCTCCCTGCTTTGGAAGCTGTTGTGTCTGTAAGCTAGGACATTGTTTAATCTGGTGTCCCAATTTTCCACATTTAAAACAGGCTCCGGTATTCCAATAACAAGGGCTTGATCCATGATTTTTCCCACATTTTCTACATGGTTCTATTGGGTTTTGAAATGGTGAGGGCCTTGGCTTCTTGTTTGGCCTTTCAAACTGTTGTCGATTAGATGATGTAGGTCTAACATGACTGTTCTGATTTTTCGTCTTTTGGTAATCTTCAAAATCTTTTTCGACAATTTGGGCACGATCCACTATTTCAGCATAAGTTCTTAATTTCAAGACTGATATTCTGCTTCTAATAGCTGGCCTGAGACCCCTTTCAAATTTCTTCACCTTTCTTGCCTCATTATTAATCATATGCGGTGCAAACCTGGCCAATTCAGTAAACTTGGCCTCGTACTGTGCTACTGTCTTATTTCTTTGGATTAATTCTAGAAATTCCATTTCTTTTTGGTCTCGAATAAAATCTGGGAAATATTTTTCATTGAATGCCTCTAGAAATACTTCCCAAGTCAAGGTTTTATTTTCTTTGACCAATACTCCTTTTGCCATTCGCCACCAGTGTTGTGCCTCACCTTCTAACATAAAAACTGCCAAGGCCACCTTCCTATCATCAGGACATTCCATAACCTCGAATATTTTTTCCAATTGCATAATCCATCCCTCGGCTTCCAGTGGGTTTACAACACCCTTAAAAGAAGGTGGGTTTAATTTCTTAAATTGTTCGATATTGCTCCCACCATTTCCTGTAACTGACTGCTTGGGTGGATTGTTGTTTTCCATCTGATGTTGCATTAAAGCAACCATATTTTCCAAGGCTTTGTGAATTCCTTCCATATTGGCTTCAGCTATTCTGGATCTTGACTTTATCCCGGTCTGTACACACAATAAATGTGATTTTTAAGTATATTCTTTTTAAATTTCCTAAGGATCTTAAACCTATTGCTCTGATACCATAATTGTCACACCCCAAGAATTTACAGTACTGTTATTCCTGAGATGTGACAGACAAAACATATATACATCTATTGATAGGACAAATTTACAGTGGCGAGGTCTTACATAGTAAGTAAAGAAAGCTAGCACAACGACAGTATCTTCCAAAGTTAATCTTGACTAGCACTCAAAATGAATCCGTAGTTATCCTGAAAAAATGTTTACCATAGTTTGATGAGTTTGGCTACTCAGTAAGTGATCATCATAATCCTAAAAATAATCATGATTGAAAGATGTCAATATTTTCCAAAATGAGATCTATTAATAGAAATGCATCAACAATTTCACTTTCAATAATTGCATAATTAAGTATAATCCGAGTAATTGAAATGCTTATAACACTTTTAACGACAGTACATAATTCAAAGGATTTCACAAAATACCCTACTGGCGTTCCAAGTAGGTCATCTATATACCCCATCAGCATCCTGATGGGTCCACTTAATCCCTATCGACGTCCTAGATAGGTCCACTTAATCCCTGCAGGTCCACTTATACCTCACCGGCGTACCGGATGAGTCCACTTAATCCCTACCGGCGTCCCAGATAGGTCCACTTATACCTCACAGGCGAACCAGATGAGTCCACTTGCATACTTAAATTATTTCTAAATCTCTTTAAACATTCGAAAGCAGCAATATCATGTACTCAACATATCACTAAAATCATTAATATGAATTTCACTTAAACCATTAATAACAATCACTGTATATAACATTTCAAAAATAACCAATCAAATATCTTGGGCTCAAATTTAGAAAGGTAGCAGTTTGTAAAGGCATTCTAGCATAATTGCCAATTTAATATGTATAGAAAAACTCTTATAAAAATTCACGAATGCAGAATTACCACAATTTATGGGATGTTAATTTGCAAATAAACATTTCACAACAATACTATAATCAATTGCAAAAATGTCAATTTTTAAATAATACGGCAGTTATTTGCACACGAATTTTACAATGTCTAAATATTCAAAACAGTAGAAAGAAATATCACAATTTTACTAAAAGCAGAAATATCACATTTATATCTAACAATAAACAAGAAAAATAAATAAATTTATTTTTCTAATTTACAGCATTCAAAATTTCTAACATAGATAAAATATCACAATTTTTATTAAAAAGATTATTTTTCATGATAATGAGGTCACGTGCGCATAAAATAAAGATCCTAGACGGAAATATCACTATTTATTAAAAATAGACTATTTTTCAGAAAGACGATGTCACTTACCCACAATTATTTGAGAGGGAGCTTCCGATAAAAAATTTCGGTTCGAGAGAGAAGTTCACTGTGTTTCGACCAGAGAGAGAGAGATCTCAAAATTTTGTTTTAGGGTGGGAGTGCTTACATCCCCTATTTAAATTCTTATAACATATTATTATATTATTTTCTTACGCTCTACCTCATACCTGAGGTGTCGCGTTAAAAGCAGACTTTTATCGTACGAAAACCACTTCCGCTAAAGGACGTTGCCAGCTGCAAGCAGCAGGAGGCAAACGCAGGAGGCAAAAGCTGGCAAGCAAAACAGACAAGCAAAAGTTAAACGAAGTAAAAGTTTTTGAAAACAGTGATGGTCCCCAAGGACCATCATACTCAAACAGAACATCACCTATTTATAAGCATATTTTCTCCTCTTTTTTTTCTTTTTTTTTTTTTTTTTGAAATTTTAGGATTGTTACAGAAGTCTTGGTCGAAATTGTTGGATTGAAGGGGATGTGTAAGAAAGAGCAGAAGGTCCCCTGGGAGCTCCAATCCCTTTGGTTGCAGGTTATCGATTTGGTGAAAACTATGTTAGTTTCTTTCACCCATGTTTATCACGAAGCAAACTTTTTGGCAGACTTTTTGGCTAAGGGTGGTGCTTTCCTGTCTTTTCTTGTTGTCTCTAATGATGTAATTTCCTTTTCTTAGTCAACAATAAAAGTTACGAACATTTGTCAAAAAAAAAAAAAAAAAAGGTTGCAACCTTATATAAACTTTTCCATCTTGTATAGTGTATTTCTAAGGTGTGCCCTATATATATAGTACAAGGTTCATAGCTTTTATGAACTTTTTTCTTATCAAGATTAAGGGGTAGAAAGTTTGATATTCTAACATTTTGAAGATTATTAAGGTCATTAGAAACCTAATCCCTAATTCCCAAATTTTAAAGATTTATTTTATCAGAAAATACTTTTTTGAAGCATTTTGACCTTCTCGAGCTTACAATAGCAACAACTAAAATATGCATTCCACGTGCAAGATATCTTGCAAGGGTAGGGGTTTTGGGGCCTTGGCGGTAGTATTATTGAGCCCCATCGTGAAGTCTCTGACTCCATTCTCACCAAAGGGTAGGGGCCCAAATCCCCACTAACAATAACACTTTTTAGGAAAGTGGCTGGGGTCGTGGGGGTAGCATCCCCACACCCAGTTGCCACTTCTTGGTATCTATTCCTACCGGTGACACCCCCAATTAACAATTTGAAAATGTAACTCCCTAATCTATTGAAAAAATGGGTAGGGGCCTGTCTTCCCCATGAATTACCCAAAATAATAATAATAGTAATTGCAAGTTTGGATGAATAGGCATAGCAAAAAAAAATCAATTTAAGTTTGGAAAAAGTTTATATAAGGTTGCAACCTTCAAATGTAGAAATAAAGATGCACCTCAAAAATCCATTGGAAAAGGTTGTTTTAATGTTGGAAAACCCTCTAATTGATCATCTCAACATCGAGATGCATGAATATGGAAAAAAAAAAGATTTTGTATCCCATAAATAGCGCATCTTGCAACACATTATGTAGACCATCCATTTTCAAGGTATTTATATGTTTATAGATCTACTTGATTTTAACCATTTATGGAGTATAAAATTTTATAATTATATGTGAAAATAGATTTAGAGATAATCCTACAAAAAATTTATATCAAAATTACATGTTATAATAAAATTTGGATGTACGCCTTAATTGGATTGTTTAAGGTTTCAACCTTATAGAAACCATACCCTTTAAATTTTAAACTCACTAATTTCGGTCAACAATTTGAGAATTTTTTTTTTATTTTAACGCTTACGGCCTACTTTGCTGATGTACACACACTTTTCTCCCTCATGCGAGGGATTTTTTCGATCCAAGATTATAAGATCAGGATCACTAGATGATTAAGTTCAAAAAATGGTATTTTGGATTTTGAGTTTGTAGTTAATTAAATTCGAGAATATAGAAATTAAATGATATTTGTTCAATGTTAGTAGATACTATTTTTTCATGCACATAAGAATGCTTTTTCTTTTTTTTCTTTTATAATGTTTATAGTGTTGGAAATTGTGGCCTTTATGACCGTTTTATTCAAGATATTTAATTATTATGAGCATAAACATATTAGTTAATAATATCATGTTATTGACATGAAAAGAGTGATAGAAATATTATTAGGTTTTTAGTATCCTAATTAATTCTAATGGGAGTTTGAGGTGACAACTTGTCAAAATGAATAAAGATAGTAATTACAATTTGGATATCCAATTATTTTAAAACACAACGTAATATTGACCATGGTACGTAGAGGATTAAACTTTGACAAATGAAGATTGGCACAGTTAGAAGGCAGTCTACCACAAAACTCGAGGGAGTCCCTTTTATTTTGGATGTTGCAGCCATAGACAGCTCCCATGCTCATATCGAAAACTCCAAAAAAACCCATCAATTGTTCTGTATTTTCTCTTTCTAAAGTTTTGGAGTGAAAAATCAATCTGTCTTTGGAGGATTGTGCCCTAGAATTATGGTGCACTTCACTCTTTTTTTTGTTAAGTTTGAATATAAGAAGTATTTGATAGGCTTCAATTACAAAAATTTTGTAGTAAGTTCTTTATTGCTTTAAATTAGAAATTTGTTGACATTCAATTTCATCTTAATAACATGAAATCAATACAAACAGATGTGTGCTCTTATTCGAAAATTTAGGTTAGCCAATATTCATTCATCTAACCATTTGTTTGAAAACATTTGGAGAGGAAAAGTTAGATACAGCCCATGCACATAAAGAGAAATTTGGTGTTAACTAAATATTGGTGCTGTAGTCTGAGTTAATCAGCACCCTTGGCTTGTCCACAACCAATATCATTTGGTGCGAGAGAAAAAGCATCCTCAGGCTATCTTTTCCTAAGATTACAGACAACTTCAACGATAGCACAATTGGATAACGGCTTGGTGAGATCTAAATCATATAAAATAATAAATTGTTTATACAAATTTTTTTGTCCAATCTCATATCCTAACCATCAATAAGAAAGATAGAATGGCCTAGCATGTAAGAAACTAGATAACGGTCTAACTGTAAATTGATTTCTGAAAACTTTTTCCTTTTTCCAAGGAAAAAGACATATATATATATATATATATATATATATATATATATATATATGGAAAAGTTTACATAAGATTGTAATTTTACTTTTACAGCTACAGATGCACCTCAAAAACCATCAGAAAAGATAGTTTTAATGTTGAAAAACCCTTTGATTGATCATCTCGACATCGAGATGTATGACCATGAAACAAAAAAGATTTTAAGTCTCAAAAATAGTGCATTTTACAATATATTATCTACACTGTCCATTTTCACTATTTTCATATGTTTATAGATTTACTTGATTTTAACCATTTTTTAGATTTAAAATATTATAATTAGATATAAAATAGATTTTGAGATAATCCTAATGACATTTTACATCAAAATTATCTACCGTGATAAAATTTGAAGGTGCACCTTACCTCTATAGCTACAGATGCATCCGTATGCCAACTGCACCTATATATATATATAAGTTGGAAGATATTGATCCTCTAGCAATTATATATATTATGTTGAGACAACTACTGGTTATCAACTTTATTTAAAGAAGTACTTGACATGAAAATTTTCATAGTGATCAATGCTTATGAATATTTCATGTTCAGCAATATATGTAGGACACGGTTAGCAAGCGGCCAAGCTCGCACATGTAGAAATGTGACTTGGCAAAAAATATATTTTTTAATATAATTTGATCATAATATTTAGATAATATATAATCTTTAACATGGAGATCATGAATATGAAAAAATAAATAATTTTTGAAAACTGTAAATAATTATATTATATTAAGAAAACATTTGGACAGTTAGTTACAATTGTTTTTAGATGAACCACCTATTTGCATTCATCTTTAAGATGGATAATTTATACCTCTGGACCGCATATTTGTAGAAATGCGGTCCAGCCCACTTGAAACAATTGTTCATATATGTATATTTGTGGTAAGATTTTTTCCCCATTCTTTCTACAAAATTATGCATTACAACATTCTTGAAAAGTATATAAGCTTATTTGCTATGTTTGTACAAATATTTTGTTTGGATTGATAATGTTGTTCATTATTTTTTAACCAAGTTGTGTCTTATTTTTGGGTATTTATTCGCTTAGTATTCTTTCTTTTATTTAGAAAACTAAATTTGTGCCCATGAGAATGTGATGCTGAGCAAGTATTTTTCATTGAGATGCAGTAATCAGTGGCATCTTATCATGCTCTCTGTATGTCCACATAACATTAAAAATATTTAATGATGTTTCTTGTTAGATTGAATTATCATATTGGTGATAGCTATTCATTGGAGAGTGAGAGTAAATCACCATTTACCAAATTAGAATTGAATTTGTTATCTCGATAATTATCAATTCACAATTAAGAAAGTGGGAGCAATTCAGAAACTAGCATGCTAGACTATATTGGTCTAAGTTTTGTTATTTTGATGACAACCGTATATTGAGAATAGTGAGAGCTATTATTGAGTAGTTTGATAACATCATCAATTTGAAACTTATTAAACATGTCAACCGGAAATGATGTTATGTTTTTTCTATCATTAAGGTTGAGACCACTTAAAGCTTTCTTTACATATATAATAATCCCAATAAATTTGTTAAATTATTATTGTTCGTATTATTTTGACTTATGAGTAGATCTGAGATTTAGACATAAAGACCAATGGTGGATGGCATGTTTGAAAAACATGGGAACTTGATGGGCCTTTTCTTTTGGTTGAAAGATGGATGTAAACAAAATCCAACGTTGTTGATAATTAATTGATAAGGTATATGAGAAATCTCATGCAGGTAACATGAGGCAATGACATATATAAAACAATTTTGGCCAATATTGGAAATTATGACATTTCTGACCCTTTTATTCAAGATATCCAATTGTTATTGGCATCAACATATTAGTTAATAATATCATGGTATTGACATGAAAAGAGTCCTATATAGATATAAGTATTACTAGGAATTTAGTGGCCTAATTAATCATAATGAGAGCTTTAACAGTTAGGTGACACCTTGTCAAAACTCCCAATGCCTTTTAAGGTGAATAAAGATAGGAGTTACAATTTGGATCTCAACTCCTATAAGCCATTAATTATTATAATTAATTCTATGAGGTAGAGATTGTATTAAATAGTGGGTTTCTTAAGGAATGTTATGAAAAAAAGATGAAGAGAGACGATTTGCTTGCATTGTATACCTGTCACCATAGGGTTTGGCCTATAAAAAATTTGAAGTTCTAAAATTAATCCTAGACAAGTTTTTATCCAAAAAATACAATGTACGATAGAATCCCTCGAAAGCATATAACTTTTTACCAAGGAAAACGACAGGAGAGAGAGAGAGAATTATGAATGCAAGCTAGCAGTGGGCCGGGCAACCCAACTGGCCATAAAATGTACGGCCTGGGCTAGTGCCGCATGGCCCGTTGCCACCCTTAAAGCTATGTTTGATAAAAACCGTTTTCATGGTTTTAAGTGTTGAGTTTGGTGATAGCTAAATCACCATACCTATATTTTCTTCTAGTGATTAAAGGTATTACGGTAAAAATGAAAATGGTTTTTTTGGGAAGCAAGAAAGTGATGTCTATATAAAAGAGTCAAAGAAGACTTGATACTTATCATTTTGAGGGTCACTCCTTTCGGATTCATTGGAATGAATCTCCAAGAAGGAGATGAGTCTCTAAGAGAGAGAGAAATGACCTCCTAAAGAGAGACAATATTCCATTGAGATTTTGGGTTAGTTAAATTTCCACTTTTAGATCGAGAAAGCCTCCTAGTTGCTTTCAATGACCTCTTTTCGATAGTAGTATAGCGGTAGGAAAGAAGATGTTGATTAGGTATTGTTCAGTCAGGAGAGCGGATTTAGAAGAGAAGATCGATGATGTTCTTACCAATGTTTAGAGAGATTAATATTTATTATTAACCCAAAACTGTAATCTTCATTGTGATAATGGATTTCTACTTACTGAGGCCATGGATGTAGCCCTACAAGGTGAACCACAAAGATTGTGTGTTGTCATAGTGTGCCTTTTGTATTTGCTTTATTACTTGCACTTAATATACAGTTGTATTCATTTATTTCGCATTTAGCCAAATGTGTACACGATCTTGAGTGGGATCTTGATATTTGAGATTCCTGGTTATGCAAACAAGAGGTTCCCAAGAACCCTACATTGAGCACTCGCGTAATTTCTTATTTTGAAAGAAGAAAGCAAACAATAAGGGCAGGGGTGGCATTGGAGGGCCCTGAGGAACCAATCTAAATCTAGTTATGGGTCAAAAAATTAGTAACGACGGGTTGGGTCGGGATCCAAATCTTGGACCCAAACGCTATTATGGTTCGGATGCAGGTACCGTAATATTTTTCAGGTTCATATATATATATATATATATATATATATATATATATATATATATATATATATATATATAGAAGTGAGTATAGAGAAGCGAGTATAAATTATATAAATACCTTATTTTTTGAGTCGGGATCGATTGGGTCCGGTTCTGACTCCAAATCCTAATTCCGGGGTAGGAGGAGGGGGAATGTGCCATGCATGAAGAGAGGGAAGTCTAACATGATTTTTTCACAAAGAGAGAGAAACAAACGACAAAATTATGGAGAGAGAAAGGAAACCTATAGTGAAAAAGAAAACGGCCCAGGCGTGCACTTCGTGGCTCCATCACCAATTGAGAATAATCATTGCTAATTATTTTTTGAACAAAAAATGCCCTAAACATTAAGCATGAACCTTAAAAGGCCCTTTCATCCACCTTTGGCACGTAAGGGTTTCGCAGAGTCCAGCACTATCAAAAGAATTAAAGCCTCACCACATAACTCATTGAAAATTGGAATTTAAGCCTTAAAAAACCTTTTTATCAATAATCTTCTTGGCTCGAACATTATGGTTGCCAAAAAAAAATAAGATTTTCAAATTTTAAAAATAGTATATATTGTAACAATTTATTTAGATCATCCATTTTACCTTAAAAATAAATGTTCATAGATTTAGAATATCATTTTGTATCATTTTTTTGAGTTTTGAATTTCATTGTCGGTGTCAAAATTGATTTTAGAGCCATCATAGAAATATATATTATCAAAAGTGCTTTCTGGACGAGAATTTGAAGTAAGGGTTATTTTGTTTTCATAAACCTAGGCCTTATATAGATACATCATCCAAAAGAAAAAGCAAGTGGATGTGGACAAGCATGTAACACCAAATCCCACTTTTCCATGCCTTGCTTGCAAACCTTGATTCATTTTTATTGCATGCAAGCTAAATAAGCTAAAATAAAATACTAAAAAAAAAAGAAGAAAAAAAGCTAAAATAAAAAGTGAGAAAATGACAAAGTAAAAATTTAAGGAAAGCAAGAAGTATATGACTAGAAGTACTCAACTCTTTTCCCCAAACCTCTAAACCCCATAAAATAAAATACCCTAAAAATAATAATAGAATAACCTAAAATAGAAGGTGAAAAAATGACAAAATTTACCTAATTTTAATGTAAAAATTTAGGGAAAGCAAGGAGCTATATGACAGAATTACCCAAGTCTTTTACCCAAACCACTAAGCCCCATAAAATAAAAAAATAAAATGGAGACAATATGCCTTTTCATAGGAAATGTTCTATAGGGTAACGATTTAGATGAGGTGATGACATGCACCAATCCCCACCGTTGGATCAGTGGATTGGGTGATCCGTAGCTGTTTTTTTTTTTGTAATAAATAGTTTTCGCAAAAATGATGATAAGGTACCAAATTAAGGCCCAATTATTTTTTTGGGGGGGAGCTATTCGTGTTCCTCCATGCACATATATTTGTACATGTTTAAAGGTACTCATTCATTTAATATTTTGATAAGATAGTTGGAAATAAATTGATCACAATGTTATATATTAATTAGACATTTTAGATTAATATACTCATCTCATTCTTTGTCTTAGATTACTATATTTAACCCATTCTTTGCCATGCAATCAAGATCAGATAACTATAGGTCTTAAAATGCAAAACGTACGAGTACATGGAGACATGTGGAAAGCTTTCTTGTTTTCCTTATTTAATACTTTTGTTATGTTTTATGTGACCAATAGTCGCCCTCACCTATTGCAACTTCTTTGACAAATTAAATATTAGCATGGATAAAGTTTATATAAGGTGCGGCCCTAAACAAATCCAATTAAGGCATACCTCAAATATTCACTAGAAGAGGTTGTTTCGATGCTCAAAAATCCTCCAATTGATCATCTCGACCTTGAGATACATGGACATGAAAAAAAATGGATTTCACGTTTTGGAAATAGTGCATATTATAATGCATTTTCTAGCTATTAGTTTTCAAGAGTTTTCAAGTGTTCATAAATCTGCTCGATCTACAATATTTTCGAAGCTTTAAATTTTATAATTAGATATGAAAATAAACTTAAGGTCATCACGAAAACTTCTAGTAATGAAACATCTTTCAACCCTATTTGAAGGTGCGTCTTACATTGATTGTTGAGGGCTGTCGTCTTATACAAACCGCACCCTATTATTACCAAACCTCAATAATCAGAAGCCAGATTTCAGATTTTTGGTAAGCTTATTGTTGGGTTTATGTGGCCTTTAAAGGCCTTATGAGTGCTTTTAAAATGAAATAATATAGTGGAACATGAACTCAATGGGAGTGTGGTCCCTCGTGGACCATACTAAGCAAATGATATTTGCTGATACCGGACTGTGCTTGATGATCTAGGCCTGTCGGTTGGAAAACCCAAGGTATTTAGATATAAGGAACAAACCGAGAAGGGTTTTAGGTTATCCCTTGATGAGGTCGGAGTTTATGCCTGGATGAATGAGCTAAGGGACTGTGTGACCCTTGTGTGTGATGGTGAGCCCATAAAGACGGGGCCCAAAACCTCATCCATGATCCATCACACAACATGCATATCGATAGATCATTCGGGAAAGCTAAATATCCACCTTTTAGGGTGAAGCGTATGTATGTGCAAGAGATACTCCTATACACCATAGAACTATGGTCGTATAAGGTCTTGGTAAGCTTGACTCATCCATAGGGGAGGACCTGAAATCCACAGACTGGGATTGCGACCCCTTGGCTCATCGGTCAGACTTTAGTGACCTGCTAATGAGCCCCTGCTTAGGCCCCATAGTGCACATGAGCCCACTATGTACCATGTGGGTGGGCCCACACGTGCCACACATGGGTGGCACGCCCCATCTCTTGGTTGTTTGCTTTGTTGTCAAATTATTCAAATTTAAAAAAGGTATCTTATAGCATGTGATCTAATATTAGATATGAAAAAGATTGACCACATCTTATCTTAAATATTGAAAGCATATCTTGACTTGACATATCTTTCAATAGTATGGGAAAGAATATGTTATTTTATAGAATGAATAATATTTAAATAAGATTCAATTTATTTAAATATATTGATGGGAAAATGATTTAAAGAAAGGGAGACAATGGTCCAAGCACATTCCATAATGTTGATGACTCATCTATGAAATTGATGACTCAGATCTCTCACCCTACGAGTCACCCTGATCAACAGTCCATATTAAATCTCAAGAAAGAGTCAAATGATAAAAAACCCTAAGAAACCTTAAACCTAATTTTTCTTTATAAATAGGGGTGCACCCTCTCCCTATTGTTTACAGTTTTCTCTCTCCCACAACTCTCTCTCTCCTCTCACTCCCATAGGGGCACGCCCCACTCTCTCGCTCCAACTTTCTGTCTTTACCCTCTATCTCCTAAGCGTCTAGAGGGGTACATCCCAACCTTAGTTCTCCCACTTTCTCTCTCATGCTTTAAAAATACTAAGGGTTGGAAAATTAGAGGTAAGGCAAGAAAATTTTGGGGGTTAGAGTTTGTAAAGATTTAATGGTAAATACTCAGTTTGGCCGAAATTTGCTTTTCCGATTCAAGATTGAAGCTAAACCGTTGATCCCGGGCTATCGAATGTTGGTGACTCAGTATGGGGTGTAATAAGCCCGATTGAAGTAATCTGCGACACTCTTTTTTTTTGTTTCTTGCTATATTTAATTATATTAGTTTTATATTCCCAAGCATAAGAATTATGAATATTTTATTTGTTTAAAGAAAATTAGTTTAATGACATCAAGGTTTTTAAGATATTGGATTTGGTAGTTTTATTTTCTTTGAAGCATGAATTATTGTAATAAGACTACTTATAAGTGATCTTTGCCAAAAGAAAAGAAAATGAGAAGAAAATGGGTGAAAAAAATAAAAAATAATATATATATATATATATATATATATCCCCTGGCAAGATCGTATTAGTCTTTCTTTCATTGGTATCAGAGCTATTGATACTTGAGTTATTAGTTATCTTTTTCTCTTTACCGAGTCTAGATCAAGCTTGGGAATGAGATATATGAAAGCTAATGACTTTTTGTGGTCAAGTAATACACCCACAGTTATGAATTATTGGAATATTCAGACACCAAAAATACACTCTGTATAATGGGCATTCTGAGCTATTTTTGAGTAGTGATATGAAGAAGATACTGATGTATTTTTCTATTGCATAGTCAGGAATATTGTGTGTCTTTGAGAGTATGATCTACCTACAAAATCTCAGTGGGAGATCCAAGGGGAATTGAAAGTTATGGACTCACCAATGAAGGATGTCAGCTCTGACCATGGAAAATTTAGGACCTGTCTATTGAGTTCTGTGATTTTTCCTACCAATGATATGATTTTATTTATTGTTGAAATTTTACTATAACTCATAAAATTTGAGTCTACTTTCAAACAAAAAATATTTCATTAAGAAATTCAATGTGGTTTGAAATATATGATGGATTTATTGAAGGGTGCGCAAGTGCTGTTTTCTACAACAAAAATTATTTCCATGATTTAAATCAAGACTTTATTTCTATACTTAACAGAATGTTTTATGGCTCACACTAAGTTTTTAGACTTCCATTCCGAGTCTAATTTATAATAAAATTTATTTGAAAAAAATATATATATGGGAAGAGAGGAATAAAAATTTTGGATTGAAGAGAGGTCATCCTGAATTTTCTGCAATTTGGTATGTCCTTCATTAAATATATGAATATCTATATTTATCAAGCCTACTTAACAAAGTGATATAAGGCTTGTGGAAATATATGTATTACTATTATGTGTCTACTTTTAAACAAAATTGGTTTGAAAGGGAAACTCCATGATGGTAGAGAGAAAAGACAATTTTAATACAAAGTTTTCATCTTGGAATTCTACAGTATGATTTATTTTGTGACGTAAATGTCACTTATTTATTTCTCTAAAGAAAAGTATTATTTGAGATTCACACTATGATGTTATGATTTGATTTTGAGTCTAGTTTTCAACACAAAATATTTCAAGAATAAATTCTTTGAAGATTGAGAGAAACAAATTTTTTACTGAGAGGTACTCAACCTGATTTTCAACTGAAAAAATTGCATTGGGACGTAAATGTCACTAAAATGAATACTTACTAAATGGTATGATTTAGGGATGGAACTAAGCATTATTTTATATTTTTATTGAGTCTATTTCAATACTCAAAAGGATTCGAATATTAACTCTTTATGAGTTCAGAGATATCATATTTTTATCCTAGGATGCTCAAGTTTTATTCTGCAGTAAATTAAAAAGATATGGCATGTTAATGCACATCTTTGGATTCCTAATTAAGGAAACCTTTTAAAGGGTCTGTTCACTTAAAAATGTTTTATAGTGTTCTGTGAGTATGATTTATTATAATAAAACTTTAAATATAGGTAATACAGAGTTGGCAAGATATGACACTCTATGTGAAGAGTATTCGATTTGAGAATAACATAAAGAAGAAGAAACATAATACTTATAAAGGCATCTTAGTTTTTTCGAAATGAATGGATATATAGAGAGCCTTGGTGGTACCATAGAAACGCTAAAGATCAGTAGGAGAATCAAAATTGTGATATTTGAAATAATGAGATGAAGAAGAGATTTTCTTTACGATGTAAGACAGGAGAATCTAAGTGCCGAAGAGATGGACACTTCGTGACATGTGAAACTGATTACCAATATATTCTCCATCAGTTGCGTGCACTTCCAAGATCACAAGACTTTGTCAAAACAAGTGAAAGCGATGAATCAAGAAAGCCCAGGTACCACACTATATGGTTTTGAGATATGAAATCTAGCTCACGTTACATAGTAAGGTCATATAAGGAAAGAAGATTCAATAACTTTGTTTAATATGCTTTGGTTTTATTTTGGTTAATTGTTTTATGAATATGTATGAAGTGTATGGACATTAACTGATAAGTGCTAACAAATTTGAAAGAGCCGGTTTTAAATACCTTGTGTTTTTGTACCTCATTATGCTTGAGTATGAACTACTTAAGGTAGTAATGTACATGGAAATATGATTTGATCAAGGGAGCCCTAAGGATGAAACATTGATCAAAAAGAAAATATTTTGTCAATGTTTAATTTTGGATAAAATTATATGATGGTATACATGATTTATTTTTGTGGCCATGAACATTACTTGGTAGGAAATTAAAGGTGAATGTGGTAAAATGATTTATGAAGGCTAAGCATGTATTTTAAAATTAAATTGGATGATTTGATAAAAGCCTAAGTTTATGAATATGGTTTTGAGAAAACCACATAGTCTTGCAAGGTCCATTAAGTCTTCATGAAAATCATTTTAAACTGTCATACTATTATATAACTATTGCTTGTGAATGCATATATATATACCAAGTCAATTTTTTTTATTAAAAAAAAAAACATTGTGTCTTGAAGGTATTTATAAAAGTGAGAGAAAAACTATCATGCATTGATTTTTTTTTTAATACCTATATGCTACATGTGATGTTGATTAGATAACTTGGTTTGTAGGAATTTACTACCAAGATATCTAGTGTGGTTGAACCTTTGTGGTTCATTAAGGTTTTTGTATATTATGAAACCAACAAGTATTGAATTACATATTGCATGAGACTTGATATGCTACCTCATGATATATGCATAAGAATGTTGAGAATGTATATGTTGTATGTGCAACAATTGAGTGAGAGCTGCTACAGTCCCACATTTTTTTTAGCTGCTTGGATATTTAGATATACAGGTGCAAGCTATCTCATGGATCTAGATGATACGAAGTCTACATCTGGATATATGTTCATGTTTGGAGGGGGTACAATTTCTTGAAAATCAAAGAAACAGGATGTGACGAAATTATCCACCATGGAGGTAGAGTACGTGGCGTATTGTTTGGTGATCGAGGACGTATGGATTAAGAAATTTCTTAATCGACTTAACTTTCACCTCATGCGTTGTGAGGTAGAAAGAATTTTCAGCGACAGCACGATGGCGATATGCGTGTCAAAAGAGCCACAATTCCATAAGAACTCAAAGCATATAAAACCATATTTTTATCACCAGAGGAATAAGGTGAGATTGAGAAAGATCAAGATCCAGATAAATTAAATATTCCCGTGGAAGCATCTGCTAGTATTTAACATGCTAGATGGAACAACAAACTATAATGTTGTTCACCCATGAAACCTAAATGTGTGGTGCTGGTTGTATGGCTAAAAAAAAGAGGAGCTTATTTGAAAAACTCTCGTGAGCCCATGAACATACGACCCCATTCAATGAAGGTATGTGATGGTCTTCTGCGACAACAAGTCTATGATTCGCGATGCGATGTGAAAGATGAGTTACGACCACTTTTGGGATGAGATCCAAGCAGCAAATAGAAGAAGGTGTTGCCTCTATAAATCCTTGTGAAAGAATTGATGACGAAAGTCATGATTAATGCATTGAGAGAATAAGTAAAAATGCTTGAGAGATATTATAATTGGGAGAGAGAGATGAGAATGAGAGAATGTAAGGCCTTTAAAGGGCAAGTGGGAGATATTGGGTTTATGTAGCTTTTAAAGGCCTTATGAGTGCTTGTAAAATGAAATAATATAGTGGAACATAAACTCAATGGAAGTATGGTCCTCGTGGACCATACTTAGCAAACGACGTTTGCTGATACCGGACTGTGCTTGATGATCTAGGCCAGTCGTTTGGAAAACCCAAGGAATTGGGGCTTAGAGAACAATCGAGAAGGATTTTAGGTTATCCCTTGATGAGGTCGGAGCTTATGCCTGGATGAATGAGCCAAGGGACTGTGTGACCTTTGTGTGTGATGGTGGGCCTACAGAGACAGGGGCCAAAACCTCATCCATGATCCATCACATGGCATGCATATCGATAGATCATTCGAGAAACCCAGATATCCACCTTTTAGGGCGAAGCGTATACATGCGCGAGAGATACTCCTATGCGCCATAGAGCTGTAGTCGCATAAGGTCTTGGTGACCTTGACTCGTCTTTAGAGGAGGATTTGAAATCCATAGACTAGGATTGCGACCCCTTGGCTAGTTGGCCAGACTTTGATGACCCGCTAATGAGCCTTTGCTTGGACTGTGAGTCATGGGAAACACTAGGTCGGTCTGATAAAACAAGTGTGGTCCTTAGTCCACAGTTGAAGGTAGAGTGCCCCATGATTGTTAATTCAATTCCTAAACCATATGAATCAATTTCTCATCATATTAATTTAATTATGTTTGTTTTATGATAGAAAATAGTTTAGAATTATTATTTGAATTTTTATGAGTCTTTTGATATTTTATTTAGGGAAAATATCACATTATCCCTTATTTTTAATTTCCATATCTTATGAGACTCAAGAATTGAAAATATTAATTGTAAACAAAAGGTTTCCATCTTTTCTATATAACACCATATACCCATTTGACTATAATTTTTGACCCAAACAAACACTAAAATGACACTCTACCTAAACTTCATCTCTCTCTCTCTAAAACTCTATCCCTCTCTCATATCACCGTCTCTCTCTCAAAACTCGATTTTTCTCTCTAAAATCAAAACTCCATCTCTCTCTAAAACTCCATCTCTATTACATCACTGTCTCTCTCTTAAAACTCCATCTCTCTCTAAAACTCAAATTCCATCTCTCTCTAAAACTCCATCTCTCTCTCTCACATCATCGACTCTCTCTCGCTCAAGCTCCATTTCTCTCTAAAACCCAAACTCCATTCCTCTCTAAACTCAAGTCTCTCCCTACATCTCTCTAGTTTTCTACGCTTTCTTGGCCCTGAACTCACCATCCAAAAGAATATTACTGCTCTGGTTTTCAACGTTTTCTTGGCGCTAAACTCACCATTCAGTTTTCTTACCCATTGATAATGGTATCGAGTGTAACAAAATTAGGAGAACACGCAAATGCCTTCATTTTTAAGAAACATCCATGCCCCACAAGCACTACAAGCCCACACAACAAGCCACTCTTGGCCACAGTCCAACAGGGAGCCAAGCTCCCACTTTCTCTCTCTACATTTTGCCACTCAAGCCCCCTCACCTTTTTGCCGTTACAAATTGTTGACCATTCCAGATCCAGTCCATCCACCAAGAGAATGACATACTTGAAAGCCTTGAAGACAATCGCAGTTCTCTGCCTATTTCCTCACCGCATCAAGCACTGAATCAATGAGCACTGCCCCCTCTACGTAGTGGCCTTTGGCCCAGTTGTTTCCAGCCCCAGATTGACCAAACATAAAGTTATCAGACCTAAAGATCTGGCCGTAAGGACCAGTGCGCATACTATCCATGGTTTTGGGCTAAAGATCCATGAAAATGGTTCTGGGAACCAACTTTCCAAAATTTCAATTCTTTTTCATCGAGCCAGGAACCAAACCAGAAGGGGTTTCCAAAATGTTGTAATTTTCCAAAATTTCAGTTCTTTTCGGTTTGTTCATTAGTTTTTGTTGAATAGGTTTGGTAAACATGTATCAACGATATGATCTACACTATAATTTGTAGCAAATTTGAATGTAATATAGAGAAAACAGGAACACATTGAGCAACACACCAGATTTTTGAATATTTAATGGACCAGAATTTATTAGAGTATTTCCTAGTTTAACGACTCTAATTTTTCCACAACATTCCAAATACTTTGAAGAATGTGTAAATATCATGTGATTATGAGGGAGGTAATATTATCTGCTCATATTCGAGTTGTTAGAGAGACAGTATGCCAAATTCTTCCGTAGTTTATTCATGAGAATTGTGAAAGTCAGACAAAATTTGAATGTTGTGTATCTAACTGCCTCAATTGGAGATACTTGTGGCTGCAACAATAGAAAACCAGAGAGATGCGGGGAGAGACTTGATTTTAGAGATAGAAATGGAGTTTTGAAATTTTAGAGAGAGAATTTGAAATGGAGTTTTTGAAATTTTAGAGAGATAAATTTGAATAACTTGGCCGAAATTTACTTTCCCGGTTCGAGATTGAAACTAAACCATTGATCCCGCGCCATCGGATGCTGGTGACTTGGTGTGGAGTATAATAAGCTCGGTTGAGGTAATCTCCGACACCTTTTTTTTTTTTGTTTCTTGCTATATTTAATTATATTGCTTTTATATTCCCAATCATAAGACTTGTGGATATTTTATTTAGTTAAAGAAAATTGGTTTAATGGCATCAAGGTTTTTAAGATATTGGATTTGTTAGTTTTATTTTCTTTGAAACAATAATTATTGCAATAAGACTACTTATAAGTGACTTTGCCAAAAAAAAAAAGGGGTTGAAAAGAAAAAAAATAATAAAAAAAATTCACCGACAAAATCGCATTAGTCTTTCTTTCACTTACTTTCTATCTACTCCTCGGATAAACCTCAATATAGGAGTATTTAGCCATGCCAGCCTAAGCAAATAGTAGTAGGAGAAGTTTAATATTCATATATTTTAGGACTAAATTAGGGGAACCCCAGTTTTCCTTTTTCCTAGTAAATATGTGATTGCGTTTGGGGCAAAAGTGTTGCCTTAGGTTGGAGCGAAGAGGGCAATTGCCGCTAGTTAATGACTTATTAAAATCTAGGTTTAGCTTAATTAAAGGGGCATTAATTTGTGGAAGATCCTTAAAGGGGCATTAATTTGGTAAATTTGGCTTGAGCGTAATAGAAGAACTTTCGATAGGATAGCTCAGGACTTTGACTACATTAAGGATAAAATTCTACCATCTTTGTCTGGCATTAGTTCTCGGTTACTAAATAAGGTTTTGGACTTTCAAGCCTAGATATTTTCATCAATTTAAAATACTTAGCCGGCAACAGTTCTATTAAGAAGAGGCTCGGCGGTACTCGAAAACCCTCCCTCCCCCAGTAGGTTCCTTAAAACTCAACTTTGACAGTAGCTCTCTGGGAAACCCAAGGAGAGCAATTATAAGGGGGGTCTTAAAGAATCATAAAGGAAATATTTTGTGTTCTTATACTGGACCTTGTGAGATGGCAATGCAAACTTCGCAGAAATAAGTGCTCTTCTAAAGGTTTGGAGATCATTCGAGGAAAAAATCTAATCTTTGTTGAAAATAATCTAAAGGTTCGGAGATCATTCGAGGAAAAAATCTAACCTTTGTTGAAAATATTTTTCGAATGTCATTAAGTGATGTAATAATGAGCAAAGAAGTCTTTGGTCTCTTCATCCCATTTGGTTGAAAATTTTAGATATTTTATCTTTCATGTGTTCACGTCTACCGTGAATCAAATGACCATGCCGATCGTCTTGCTAAACATGGACGGTCTTTCACTTCATTGAATGTTTCTGATGATTTAATTTCCTCTCTCTATCTCTATGCTTTTGCAGTCTCTATCAATAAAACTTTCTTGCTCTTGTCAAGAGAGGGAGTGAGAGAGATTCAAATTTTTTTTTTTCCCCTTGATATTGGTTATTAGGTAATAGAGGTTATACCAAGAAAATTTGTGGTCCAAAAAATATTCCAAGCCTAAGTTTCACCCGAGGGAGCATATGTAAGGAGCAACAAATATTTTCACTCTCGAAGGAGAGTATCCTCTATGGTTTTTCTTTCGCCTGAGAGAGTAAGTGTATAATGTGTTCCCTCCTAAATACTCCATAAGGCAAATATCATTCCTCAAGTTGGAGGTCTCTTTTGTCCATAGAGAAGATGTGGACCCCAAAAAGAAAGTGGGAGCACCACGTAGACCACGCCGTTTCAACGCCCCAACCTACTCGCCAACACTACCCTATCTATCAATTCAACCTCAACTTGTAATGATGGACGAAAGGGCCCAAACTATTTTGAAATTACCAACACATTGTACACTAAAGATAAACCCGTTTTTTCAAGTAGTTTAGGAAGGTGTTAGTGGGGTGGTGTCAATGGCAATCGAGATATTCATTTTTACGGAGTATGGGATTGGATGATGTCTAAACATACTCAAAATTCATGAAAAATTGGTTCTTAAAAAATCTCAGGTTTGGATCAAGACTTGCCCGAATCAAATCGGATTGTGAGCTAAGCAATTCTAGGCCTAGAAACCCCATAATAACTAGTCGATTTTTTGAGCATTTAAATTTTTCATATAAAAATTGTCCGGTCTGACTCGGGCTAGAGTCAAACAAAGGGGACTTCGGCTCATATTCGATAGGTCAGAGCCTGAGTATGATGTCTTAAACACCGGTAAGAATGGTTTGGACAAAGAAAAGCCCCAGTAATAGCATTTCGGATCGGGTCTACCCCCCCCCCCCCCCCCCCCCCCCCCGATCCCAAGTCGGGTCCGGGTCCACTGCCACCCCTGGTCAGCCAGAAAATAAAAAGTTTTAAAGTCTCCCCCCCCCCCCCCCCCCCCCCCCCCCCCCCCCCCCCCCCCCCCCCCCCCCCCCCCCCCCGATCCCAAGTCGGGTCCGGGTCCACTGCCACCCCTGGTCAGCCAGAAAATAAAAAGTTTTAAAGTCTCCATAACAAACCGAAAACGTCCAATAAATAGATGAGAAACCAAAAACAAAAAAAAAAATTTCCTCACATAAAATAAAAAGGATCCCCTAGTCATAATACGAAAGATTAGAGCATTTTAGAGTTAAATTCAACCAAAAAATTCCACCCCACCTTTAAAAACCCCACTACCCCAACCTCCTGCAAATCGCCACCCACCAAACCTTACTAACCCCCTCTTCCCCACCTCTTCCACCACCACCACCAAATCACTCCTTTTATTCAGCAAACCACCCCAAGGTAACCACCATCACCTCCCCACCTTAGCCATAACTAGGACAACACCACCCAAACCAAATCCACCACCACCACCACCACCATAGTCAGCAAAACTCCACCAAACTACCACCACCATCACCAAAATCCACCATCAGCTTCACCAAACTCCTCCAAAACCACCACCCAAACTCCCAACACCACTTATTTAACTTTAGCCACCAGCTTTAGCCGAAACACCACCTTGCCAACTGTAGCGGCAAGCTGCCACACCGACTTTTACAGGAGCCGTAGCTGCGATAGCTTTAGAGAAGCCACCACCATGCGTGAATCCCCAAGAAAGAGGACACCGAGGCCATCTTCAACTAGAGAATTGGGAGCCATAGATATGGCTTCTTGGTACTTTACCTTGCTACTTGTGTCTTTAATAGTGTTGGGCTTCCTAAGGCTTGATTGGGAGGCCACCACCAAAGGGGCGGAGCGCCACCACCGCCGCACGTGTGATGAGATATATGTTGTAGAAGAAGGTGAGACCCTTCACACCATTGGAGAAAAGTGTGGAGACCCTTACATAGTGGAGACAAACCCACATATTCAAGACCCTGATGATGTTTTCCCAGGCCTTGTGATCAAGATCACCCCATCACACGTGCGAGATTGAGAGAAGCCCTTCTTTGGGAATTTGGTATTTGCATCCATGTTTTGGGTGGAACTAGCAAAACATGTGGGTGGGGTTACTAGCAATGTTTTCTATATGGTGCTCAGGCAAAATTAACATAAGCAAAATAGTTTTTTTTTTTTTTAAAAAAAATCTATCAAAATATTCATGTGAGATGAACTATTCATCATTTTACACTTTTGGTACTATTCTAACTCATCATCGCATGTTTTTTCATGGGTATTAGGCAAAATACCTTTTTTTTTAAAAAAAAAATCTATCAAGATAGTCACGAGAGATGCACTATTTAGCATTTTACACTTTTGGTACTATTCCGATTCATCCTCGTGTGTTTTTTTTATGAGTGTTTTGAAATTAAATGTAATAATATGAATACAATGATAAATAGTTCATCTCACATGAATATTTTGATAAAATTTCTTTTTTCTTTTTATTGTTATTTGTTGTTTATTAGTGGAAGGGGAGAAAATTTTGTGGGTGGGAATAGCAATTTTTCTTGTTTTTGTATCTTTTAAGTTTGATAGCGATGGACGGCTGGGATTCGAAGAGGAAGTGGTCACCCAACCGTGAATGCCATGGCAGTTTGGGGTGTGACTTTATGTAAAGATTTTCATTTAGTCATAAACTAATAAAGTTTTTAGTTTTGGTTCCCTTTCTCATATTGTTAAGCTTTTCTTCATTCTCTCCCATCCAACACGGTCTCCATTCTCTCCCATTCAATACGGTCTGGAATTTGGAAATAAATTTTGTGGCCCGGGTCTTGAAGGTGGGTAGAGTCATTTTTGGGCCCGGTCCGACCCAAACAAAGTTATAAATCGGATTCAGACGCAAACCTTTATGACAGATCCGGGTCAAAATATAACAAATTAAAGTGTGCATATATCCGGGTTGGGTTCAACCCGACTCAGACCCTGCCCAATCAAGTTAGTCCCAGGTTTGGCCTGGACATGGTCTAGAGTTGGGTCTGCTTGTTGACCCAGCCCATTTACCAAATTAATTTTGGTCAATTATCCCGAAATAGGGCATATAGACCTATTGTTTTATTTATGTATCATTGTTGTTTTTTTTTAATTTCGGATTATAGATTTACTATCATCATTATCATTATTGGAGCTTTATCTCGAGAGAACATGAATTTATTGCTCTCTCTCAAAATATGCCTTAATTTTACTTTTTAGTATTTGTAGAAAAGGTGGCGTTGCCGTGTTATGATATCTAAGTTAGGTTTCTATTTTATTTTTTCCTTGTCCTCTTGACTTTTTATATGACTAGGAGTCTTTAGCTTGTCTACATTAACGCGTGTGCAAGTTGTAACTTCCTTTTTATTTTCACCTTTCAAACAAGAAAATGAATTTTTTTTGTTTTTTTTTGATAAAAATCAAGTAACAAGAATAAGGAACATACTGTACAGTTACTCCCTCGGCTAAAAGAGCTATTATGAAGAACATTTTTATTTGAATAAATCTGGGATCTACTTTGGAATTACTATACTAGTATTTAAAAGAAAGGGTGTGGTTTATACAAGTCGTCGACATTAAACAATCAAAGTAAGACATACCCCTAAATTTTATCGATAGATACAGTTTGTACCGGAAATGCTTGTGATGACTAGAAAATCTATTTTTTCTGCTAATTATACATTCAAAGCTCTAAAAGTTGTTTCAATGGAGCAGATCCATAATCATTTAAAATTTTATAAATTGATAATATGTTGCAAGATGCAGTATTTTTAATACTTGAAAGCCTTCTTTTTTTGTATTCATACATCTCGAGGTTAAAATGATCAATTCATAGTTTTTTTAGCATAGAAATTTTTTTTTTTGATGGATTTTTAGGGTGTATCATTCTTCTATAGCATATGGTTGATGCCTTAAGGTATTCACCATAAATAAAGGTTGATGTCTTATATAAACTTTTAGTGTGCGAGGCTCTAAACAATCAAAATAAAGCTCACCTTCAAAGAGTATTGAGAAATGTGGTTTCAATACTGAAATTTGTTGTGATAGCCTTAATATTTATTTTCATCTTTAATTATAAAATTTAAAGTTTCAAAAATATGTAGATGAAGCAGATCTATAAAAACTTAAAAATCTTAAAAATTGACGGCCCAAAATGCGTTACAAAATGCACTATTTTAAAACTTGAAATCTATTTTGTTCAAATGCCCATGCGTCTAGATATCAAGATAATCAATTTGAAGATATTTGAGCATCAAAACAACCTCTTTTTATGAAATTTTTGAGCTGGCTCTAATTGGATTGTTTAGAGTCACGGCTCTATATAAACCTTTTCCTAAACTTTTTCGTTCAAAAAAATATAACTTTTGAGTTCCTAAACAACTATTTCCACCCATCTAAAGATCAAAGGATCAATGTTCAAAAGATTTTTCTTTGATATTATGAGATTTTTCTCCCTCATTTTTCTACAACTACATGAAAAATTGGACTTTGACAAGGATATAAAGATTATTCATAAAGAAAAACTCTATGAAAGATGTAATTAACAGGCATAAAAACTAAGAGAGGACACAATTTACACCAATCTTTTAGGTCATGATTTTAAGCTTTAATTCTACCCAAATAGAGCTAAACTTATATTTTTCCCAAAAAAATTATTCCACTCAGGCATTTCATTTCTCTCTTAATAATGGCAAAATCCAAATTTCATTTCAATTTTTTATTCAGCCTTCTCATGAAGAAATTAGAGTACATGGACTTTAAAGAATCAATTTAGGCACTCTCTTTTTAAAGGCATATGGTGCACTTTAATGGAAGCAAACAGTGCACTTACTCCCTTCAGCAAAGATGAAAGAGGATTTTATCAATGCGAAATTTAGCATCCATTTTAGAATCACCAAGAATTTTCAAAAAAAAAAAGGGAAAAGAAAAGGATTTTAAGTTCTTAAAAGCTTAAATTTTACCATCTCAAAATTGAACAATCTCTATCCAATCCTAAGGTATTTTACCTTCAGAGTTTATATCAATTTTTTTTTTCTCGATTAGATTTCTTTTCTTTATTATATATATTTTTTTTTAAGCTCAAAAACAAGGAGTAGGCCCAAAAAGATATACTTAGAAGTGGTGAGAAAAGATTCGGGGATTTATGGCCTCAATGAGAATATGTCCCTAACAAAGCAAAATGACGGACCAAGATTCATATAGCCGATCTCAATTTGTTGAAAAAGGCTCTAAATATAATGCATTTTTTTAAAAAAAAACAAGTTGGTCTCGATAATGTTACATATCAAATTTTGGGGTACTAAAAATAATTTTAGTTTTAGTTTTGCCTAGTGTTTTGAAACCCAATGGTTTCCAATCAAAATCACCGATATGGATAGGAATCGGTCGAGCCAAAATGGGTCCAGAATGGTATGGGCTCCGGCTCAATTCCCCATAAAACTCCCTTATATATATGTTCTCTATATTTTTTTTAAAGCTTATTTAATATCTAAGATATACCCATCTTATAACTCATATGGCAATTTTTAACATTTTTTGAGATCACCAATTCAGACTGATCTAGACCTCATTTAGATCGTCAATCTAATGATTCAGGTTTGACACACTCCCATGATCCGGGTTTGACACTATACTTTCGCCCAAGGCACCAGGTCATCTTTTCTTCGTCTTTTTTTTTTTTTTTAATATGTAGGTATCCATCTCCTTTCATAGAAGTTAAGGCATAACGCCCATTGCTACTACATTTCGGCATATTGTGAGAGATGACACCATAAATATGCTTAAAATAAACACATAACATCACCAACTACCACATATGGAGCACAGAAATATAAACAATGAATGACATTTTCATAGTCATCATGCAACTTGGTTTCATTTTGTGCTTCACACGTGTGCTACTCGGCCACGTGATCCTATCCAATGAACAATAACAAGGCACTACAGCCAAATTTTGTATCATAAGGGGGGACTTTGGTGTAATTTTTTTATATAAATGTGAAAAATGGGTACAATGTGGGTGTATGCTGTGGTCATTTTCTTCTTCTTGGTTAGAGGGCTATGATGAGGTTCCCCATTTACTTGGGGAAGCTTAGGGACCACTAATTTACAAGATAAGTGACTTGAACAAGTGGATACCATCTAAAGTTAAATAAGAGCCATTATTATATTATATAAGTAAAGAGTCATTATCATACTATATAAGTTGAGTTGGACCTTTGGCTTAGTGTTGGAAATGGACCTAACTTGGTGGGGTATGAATATTAAGCAAAGTTTTTGTATGTAAAGTTTGAATACGTTGTTTTGTGGTATTTGATGCCTGCATTTTTTTTTTATTTAATTGGACAAAGTAGATTATTTTATTATCATTCGAACTTTATCTCAATTATTTGAGGTTAGCTGCATGAATCATATTCTATAATGTCTGCTTCATCAAGAGTCATACCTTCCGCCAGACCAAAGGTCAGTAAATCTATTAACAGTACTTCTATCAACATCTTTTTGAGCCTTGTTATTTTAGAACCTTCTATTTAAACCAAATTATCACTTCTAACTGGTGTTGTTCTAGAATCTAGATCAATGATATACATGGCTAGACTACTTGTCTACTTTTCTAAAAATCAGGTGGTTCGGACTACATCATTTCTTTGCACAAGTTCGAGGAAACCCTTATAACATTTTTGTACCAAAGGTAAATGTTCTCATTTAAACGAATTTTTATGACCCCAAATAAAAGTTGGAGACTAAGATATAGTTTTTATTAATCCTTTTTAGAAAGGGTGTTGTTTGTATAGAACCGAGGCTTTAAACATTCAAATAGTGTCGAGAAATGTGGTTTCAATATTGGAAATCTTTGTGATAGCCTTAAAATATATTTTCAATCTTGAATAATAAAATTTAAAGCTTCAAAATTAGTGTAGATCAAGCATATTTATGAAAATTTGGAACTCTTGAAAGTTGACAGTAAAAAAATGCGTTACAAGATGCACTATATCCAAAACTTGAAATCCATTTTTTTTCTCCCGTCCATGTATATTGATGTCGAGATGATCAATTTAAAGATATTTGGGCATCAAAACAATCTCTTCTAGTGAAATTTTTGAGGTAGGCTCTAATTTGATTGTTTAGAGCCTTAGCTCTATATAAACTTTTTCCTTTTATAAAAGCAAAGTAAAACCTCATCTTGGATCATCGTTTGGAATGCATTTTGGCTATCAAAAGTCTCTATTTTGGCTCTAAAGTCATTTTCCAACACGATTATGAAATTTGAAGCTAAAAATTAATACATATATTTAAAATCCTTAAACACTTACTATTAGAGTGAAATAAAAAGTCTAAATAATTTATCACACTATACATTATTTTTAGAGCTTGAAATCCTAATTTTTTTCTCACAACCATTAAAAGTTCCCTGGGTTTGTCTTCTCTATCAAGATATTCCTTTTGCATTTGGGTGTTGCAATTTATCCTTGTGCATTACCTTTTTGAACGACAAAAGTGCCCCCAAAAATCCAATAAAAGCAAGGAAATGGAGGTAATAGCTAGCTCAACACTTCAGATGGTATTCGAAAAGGTAAGCTGGAAACAAACTTTTTTATTCTTGTGTTCCCTTTTTTTTTTTTTAGTGACTTAAAAAAAAAAGAAAAAAAAATAGAGGATCGGTGGTCCTGATCGTGCACCCTAAAAACTAGCCCAAATCGATGAGTCAACAGTCCAAATTGTTATTTTACTATGTAAAAAAAAAAAAAATCAAGCGAAAAGATGCATGAAAAGGCAATGAGCCGACCAAAAACCGATATGGATCGTAGTTTTACCATAAAGAATCGTCGTTTTAGTATATAGAACTACATGTGCCCTTCTAAACTTGTCTGTTTTTTCATATATAAACATATATATACATAACCGAAACGGGGGGACTGATTCGTGGGTCCGACCAACGTTCCAAATAGATGGTATTTTCACACGTATCAAACACGTTAAGTACTAAATGAGTTCGCTTTTCCATCATTGTAAGCACATACAAAGACAGAATCTCACTATCCAGATTTTTTTTCCTTCCCAACAACCTTCCCAACAAAACCAGTAAGGAAAATATGTGGCATTAAATACTACGAGCCCATTTATTTTTTGTATAACAATCATTTTTAGCCATTGGATGTAAAATCGAATAAATGAAAATGGGTCGCAACATTCAACACAGATGGTGACCTCCTTGAATAAAAAAAAATAGCCGCATTGTATACATTTCAACCTGATATTGAGTCTCAACACCATGAATTATTCTCAACGCATTTTAAATCTAACGATCAACAAAGATTGTGACCTCCTCGTATCAAAAATAAATAGTCTCATTGTATACATTTCGATGAATTATTCTCAACAAATTTTTAGGCTTTTCTTATTTAAGAAATCTTTAGATTTTTAACATAGAATAATGGATTGTGAAATCTTGGGGATTTTACCACGTATTGGATTATTCAGATGTACTCCACAAGCTCTTTTCCTCCAACATCTTCATTTTAGCATAAAGTACCACAAAAAGGGGAAATTGAACCTCTCCCATGTGTAATAAACCTTTGGGTTTTTACCACATATTGGATTATTGAGATGTATAGGGCACACATTGGATTATTGAGATGTATAGGACACACATTGGATTATTGAGATGTACAGTGCAGTGTTTCTTGAATCTTGATCGATGTGGAAGATCATTCACCAATCCAAATCGAGTTTTAATCATTCTGATTTAGTGATTCAAAAAAATAAAAATTAAATAAATTAAAATAGAAATTTATAAAGCTTCCATTTAAAGACAACTTCATAAAATAATAGATAAACTTAAAAAAAAAAAAAAAAAAAATTCATATAAAATTGTCTCTATATATTGTAGAAGCAATTATGAAGTACTTATGTTGTTATGATGGTGGCTGAAAATCTATTTTTCTTCCTAATTATATAATTTAAAATTTACACAAAACAAATCAATAAACATTTAGAATCTTAAGAATGGATGCCCTAGTTAACTTAATACAAGATGCACTATTTTTTTTAATATGGTCTTCTTTTTTTTCCTTCATGTCCATCCATCCTGACCTCAAAATGATCAATTAAAGGGTTCTCCAACTCTAATTCTATGGATTTTTGAAATGCACCTTAATTCAATAGTATAAGATTGCAAGTTACAACCTTACATAAACTTTTTCCTAAAAGAAAAAAAAAAAATACGGGAGGTTGAGGGTAGCCAGGGCGCATATCATCCCCGAAATGCATATCATCCCCGAATTGGTCATGTTTTGACCGATTCCCATTTAAATTGGTGTTAGGACTGAATCCCATTTAAATTGGCCTAATGACTGAACCCCATTTAAATTGGCCTTATGACCGATTCCCATTTAAATTGGGAAATCGGCAGGTTCTACAACAAGCATAGCAAATATACGTAATCCCAAGTAGAACACCAATCTTAAGATTACGAATGTTTTTAAAATTGCCAAAACGACTCGGGACTTGGCTCGAGTTGGACCAATCGAAAGAAATATATACTTCCAATCTAAATGCATTTTGAGTAAAAATAAAAAATAAAGAAGGATACGCATGTAAAAACTTTAAAGGAAAATGTGGAAAATGTTTATACAAGGTTGCAACTTTAAAATCTAAAATTGAGATGCACTTCAAAAATCCATCCTAAAAGGCTGTTTTGATTTTGGAAAATCTTCCGTAATCGATAATCTTGACATTGAGATGTATGAATATTGAAAATACAATTGAATCCCAAAAATAGTATACCACGTAATATATGATCTAGACCGTCTATTTTCAATATTTTTATGTGTTGATAGACCTAGTTGATTTGGACTCTTTTTTTAGTTTAAAATTTTTCGACACCAAAAATTACATCTATGATAAATTTTGGAGGTGGACCTTATTTTGATTGTTTAAGATTTCAACCTTGTACAAACCACAACCAAATTTAAAATATGCAGAACATTTATTAATGGGTAATTAAGTCAATTTACCTTTATTCTTTTAAAAAAAATTAACAGTAAAACCTCCTCTAGAATTAATTTAAGGACCCCAAATTCATATTAGACCTCAATCCCCACCATCTGATCATCAACACAGATGGTCACGATTACGATGAGACATATCGCACTGCTCACAAATTAGTGAAGTGGGCAATTTCATTGTGAAATTCTCAAATGAGATATGTCCACCCATTCATATTAAAGCTATGGCTATCTAATTTGTACAGGTCAAATGGTTTTATAATGCATCGATATGGAAGTTTCTCACTTCCAAATTTCAAGTGAGGAGAAAAAAAATCGAAGGAATAAAGCCAAACATGTAACTCACCTAATCCAAAAATGAGAAAACTGATTTTTTGAAATCCAATAATCAGCATTCACAATGACAAGAAATTTGAAATATTTCATCACTTGCATGAACAAATAACAGTACACTACCTTCAATAATTCTCATCCACATATCCATGTACATGTTATGGAAACCAAAATTCTGGGGAATATTAAAAAAAATGTACTTTTTGTAAAATCTAGGAAACCTAATATATTGGGCAAAAGAACTGTGAAAATAATCAATCACAAGTTTTGAAAGAACAGTAAAAACTGATATCAGTTAAAAACAATAAACATCTAAAAATACCAGTTGTAGGGTGCTGAACCGCTTATGCAATTTCTCAACAATTTGAGACTAAAAAGATCAAATTTGCAAATAAAAAGATCCAAATTGATAGCAGAGTTAACAACCCAAATAACTGGGTTGATAATTTAAGGCTCATCAGGATAGGGTTTCACAGTTTCAACCTCTATCAACTCCTGATAGCTACATGTGAGTTGAATTCTTATCCAACTCTTTTTCACAATTTTGATTTGAGTTCTCATACTCCACAAAAAGAAACAAAAAAGACAGAGACCCATTTCCCAAAATCCAATATTGAAATAAACATGCAAGTTATCAAAGTGCAAGTTTTTTAACAAATAAAACATCCTAAAGGTCGCAAAGAATCATGCTAAGATTACCATGAGTATATGATTCATTGACTGAATTTTCTCGCATTCACAAATTAATCTGCCATGCCATAGTATCATTATTTTAAGACAATTTATAAAATTAAATTAAGGCGGAAAACCCATTTGGGTTGTCAATACAAGCACTTCTCGATCACAATCAAAACCCTAAATTCAGAACCATCCATTACTAAAAGCCAAAATTATACACTACTTTAGACCAATAAACCATGGTATTAAGATTGCAGTCCAAATCACTCCACATAATCAAAATCTTGGATCCAAAACTCACCTCAATATTCTCCATTAAACAAAACATCGTTCAAGCAGATATCCCAAAATCCTTATAATCGAAGGCTAAAAGGAACACACAAAAAAAGGATAAAAATCTAAGTAATCTAGAAGCAATGAGAATGAAACCCTAACCTCTCGATTTCAAGCAGTGAGCATCACAGCCCCACCAGCCTCCTTGATCTTCTTCTCCGCCCTCTTCGAGATCAGCTTTGCCTTCACGACGAGCGGCTGATTTGGAACCTCACCCTTCCCCAAAACCTTGAAGTACCCATACTTAGTAACATCGAGCAATGGCGCCTCTGATCCAGAACCAGCACTCTTCTTGGCCTCTTCAGGTAACAGAGACCAGAGCTTATCCACATTAACAATGGGGCAATAGAACTTGTTCCTGAGCTTGTGGAAATACCTCATTCCCACCTTTCCAAAATACCCAGGATGGTATTTGTCCATGAGGATTCGGTGATGGTGCAATCCTCCGGCGTTTCCACGACCACCAGGGTGCTTCCGGTGCTTGCCGATACGGCCATGGCCTGCGCTTACATGGCCGCGCTTCTTTCTGTTCTTCTTGAATCGAGTAGTCATGGCGGAGAAATTGGGTTTACGATTAGAGGGCGAGTCAGCCTCTCTGGTTGTAGGGGGCGGGTGAGCTTCTCTCTCTGGTTTTAGGAGAAGAAGGGGCGGAGGGAAATTAGGGTTAGGGTTTTGGGCGCTAAAGAAGAGATGAATATATAGGTCGGCGAAAGGTCGAAAATGGCATTAATTTCTATGATAGTTTACAACCTTAAGGTGTAGAATCATATATGCACCGCAAAAATCTATTGAAAATGTTGTTTTAATGGTGTAGAATCACATTTGTACTTCAAAAATCTATTGAAAATGTTGTTTTAATGTTGAATAAATGCTCTAATTAATTATATTAACATTGGGACGTATGAATATGAAAAAAAAAATTATTGAATCTCAAAAATAGTATATTTTGTAACATATTATTTAGACGGTCTATTTTTTAGATTTTTATATATTTAAAAATCTACTTGATTTTAATTATTTTTTAAATTTAAAATTTTCTAATTACATATGAAAATAGATTTTAAGATGACACGAAAAATATTTTATAACAAAATTACATGTTATGATAAAATTTTAGAATGTGCCTTAATTAGATGGTTTAAAGTTGCATCTTTCTATAAAAGACAATTTACCCGAAATGTTTTCAAAAAGTCTATTCATTTATTTGCATGTCAAGATCATTATCGAACGGTAGATACGAAATTGGGCAGCTGAAAATATATTTTAATTGGGTCTAATATATAATTTTTAAGGGCAAGCTTTTTATCCTGCCCCTATGTATAAAATTTATGCATACTTCCCCAATCTAATTGTGGTCCCAATACTTCCCCAATCTAATTGTAGTCCCAATACGATGTCATGTCTCTATACTATTGTATTTTTAATTTTTGTTTTTACAAAATTTTTGGACTCACACATATAAAAAAATATAAAACAAACATTATCGAAAAAATGAAATAACCAAAATACTCTTTAAAATTTCAAGAGGTATTTTGATTAGTATATTTTATAATAAAAATAATAATATTCTTTTACGTGTTTTTCATTGAGATGATGATATGTACCAAATTTTATATTTATATAATTTGCATAAAAAACTAAAAATAAAATGCTTTAAGGCATTAAATTTAAATCTAACGGTTAGTGGTAAACTTGATCCAAATTGAACGACTAGATAGAAGGAAGCATATATCTTCTATGCAGTAAAAGAAATATAGAAATATTTCACATCCGATGGCTCGCTAAAGTTAATTATGGCTTCCTTACAAGTGAATAGTCTTACATTGTAAAAAACAAAAAGTTCTAAATACCCCCAACCCCAAATTCACCTTTCTAAACATCCTACCCTCAAAATTTTTGTATCCCACTTTAGACCCAATCCCACCCTCAAAATTTTTGTATCCCACTTAAAACCCAATCCCAAATCACAAGGTCAAAAGTCCATAGATTTAAAACAAAAATGTCTTTACTCTCTCTTTTTTCTCTATTTTGTATCTTTGCCACACTCCATTTCCCAAAATAAAAACCCATTTTCTCTTTCATTCTCTCTTTCTGAAAATTGTAAATGCCCCCAGTACTAACAATTGGGTTAACATAATTGTACATTACAGAGAAAATTGTAGATACCCCTAAAATTGAACTTTCTAGATATCCTAGATCCCAAAAAAAATTTGTATCGCAATCTTAACAGAATTTTTTTTTTTGATTAACAATATTGTTTTTTCTTATATTTATCCCTTAAATTAAAAAGTACCAGATTTAAGATAAAATTGTCCTTACCAGATTTAAGATAAAATTGTCCTTACTCTCTCTTCTCTATTTTGAAACATGACTCTCTCTCTCTCTGCCCACACTCCCAACGAAAAAGCCAGTTCTCTCTTACTCTCACGCTCTCTCTATCTCTCTCATTCTCTGGTAATGAGATCCAACACCCAATATGCCAGACTGTATTGAGTTCCAGTAACGTGGCTTGTAGAATTTGAAATTTTTTTGCGGTCTGGTTTTGTGCCGCATAAAGCAATTCTTTCTCTGAAACCCCAGTTGTGACATTAGCAAGAAATATCAAATGAAACAGTGCAGACGCAAAGAATAATGTGAAAAATGGCTTAAGAGTGTAGCCTGTTGTCACAGAGCTGCAAGTCGTAGATTCATGATACATCCCAAGAGGGAAATCATAAATCTTCCCTTGCAGGGTAACTATCAGAGAGTTTGGGAAAAGGTAAGGGACACACCCTCTAGAAAACCACTGCGTCAAGTATTCTCTCTCTAGAAAACCACTGTGTCAAGCATTGTTCCCAGAGTCTGAATTATGTTTGAAGACATCAAGTTCGAAACATGCTCCTCCAAATGCTTCTTGGCGTCTTGCCTTCCAACATTGGCAATGGCGAGCTTTTCTGGGGGCAATTCATCCTCTTCCTGAACTGCTTTGTTGTACTTAATAGCCAAGTTCAGCATCTCCTGCAAATGTAAAACTCAATTTCAGAGGGAGACAGACAGAGGGCGAGCTTTCGATATGTAGAAAGCGAGCAAGGGAGAGTTGCAAAGATAGACATGGCAGACACTATAAAGTCCTGAATTTAGCCTGAGCAAGAAAGAGAGCACAAGTAGCTCTGATAGACAGACCCAACATCTCCTACTGTAAATTTGGCACGAGAGAGAGAAAAGTTTACAGATATGGCAGACACTGTAAAGTCCTACATTGAACTCAGAGAGAGAGATATGCACCATAACAAAACATATTCTAGCATAATCTCAACATGAGAGATTTGCACTATCACCATAAATTTCCAACAAACTTTAATATGAGAGAGAGAGAGAGAGATGCATTTGTAACCAGACGCAAAATTCCCTGCTAAGTTAACCTCAATGAGAGAGAGTTGAGATGATAGACTCAATCTCATATTTTAACCATAGCATGATATATATATATATATATATATATATAGAGAGAGAGAGAGAGAGAGAGAGAGTTGTTCCGACCTGCACAGTCTGCTCATTAGTTTTTGAATGGACATCAAACCGTTGCAGTGTCAAACCATCAGTCCACTTCTTCTTATGGAGGTTAAGTAACATCTTCTCTTCTAGTTCATTCTTTCTGTAATTGATGGCTATAGAGTAGTAGTGCCTGTTGAGCCCATGGATCAAGGCCTGTAGAAATGTTACATAAAAGAAGCCACGTTAGAAGAGAATAATTTATATCATCTTTATGAATGAGATTCTACATATGGTAATATCTCTCCACCTGAATGGATGGCTTGTTGAGGTGCCCAAGGTTCGAAGTGGTTTGTCGTGGCTCTTGGCCAAGCATCATGGTCTGAGGATTGATCAAGCGAAAAGCATCAATAACAACCTTACCTTTGACACTTTGGATTGGGTCTACGACCACTGCAACTGCCCTTTGGTTCAAGGCCTCAAAACTCTGCAGCAGCAGCAAACAACCGTGTTAGGAGACATTACATGTGGTTTAGGCATTAGTACCCACTCGAAGAAACAACCGCATCTCTCTCTCTCTCTCTCTCTAGCATCATTCTTGCTTTCAGGTTCCTTTATTTCTTTCTCCTTTCTTTTGATCAACCTCTTGCAATGGGATTCCATTATACCAATTGTATCATTCTTTTCTATATTCTCCTGACATTTTCTTAATTAATAGTTCTTCACGCAACACAAGCATCATGAAGTAGCATTAGATTCTGAAGGACAAGTTATATAATTACTCATAGGGAGGCATTACAGAAATTCTAAGTCTGCAGCAAAAACTTAAAAAGATATGAAATCATCAATGCAACAGCCCATGAGAAATACAAATACGCCTCAAGCCCTAGATGAATCTTGTCAAGTAAAAGAAAGCACCCTGAGATTCTGAAGGTCAAGTGATATAATTACATATAGGGTGGCATTACAGATATTCTGCAGCTAAAACTCAAAAGATATCAAATCATGCATATCCTAGATGAATCATAAAGAAAGTAACAGCGGGAGATTCAAGTATTAGATTCTGAAGGTCAACTAATATAATTACTCATAGGGAGGCATTACAGATATTCTAAATCTGCAACTAGAACTTCAGAAGATATCAAATCATCAATGCAACAGCACATGGGAAATACGAATATGCCTAAAGCCCTAGATGAATCTTATTCACCTTGTGACAGTTGTGTTCTGTCAAAACCCAAAAAGGTACATGAACAAAAAACCATTGGTACCATAACAAAATCAAGCAGACTAGAGTTTCGGGTGGAAGCATGAGCTTTAAACATGTGATAGCATTAACAGAAAGGAAACCAAGGTCAACAAGAAACACTACGCAACCTGTTGGGTATTTATGTCCACCCCAGAAAGCCAACAACCAAAGCCTGGATGTGAATGGTACCAGCCCACAACCATCTCAGGTCTGCAAAACCAATTAGCAATATTAAACAAAAGAATCATTCATCAAAAAAAATATTAACCAAAAGAACCTACTCATCTGAGAATGCAAAGTAATAAATGAGTCATAACTAAAACAACAAGAACCTCTGGGTGAGCCACTACTTTCATTTGCATGAATGCCCAACAAAGAGTAAAGCACAATAAGATCACAAAGGCATTAGTGTATAGAGAAATCCTCTATGACCGGGAAGGGGCTTGGATCGTGGTGGTAGTACCCCATACCCTAGGCACCATGTTATGGTTTCCAGTCCCACAACTAACACCACTCCACTAATACCTTCAAAAAGCTAACTCCTAATCTACTTGAAAAAACAGGTAGGGGCCTGTCTTCCTCACTGAATTACCCAAAAAAAAAAAAAACTCCTCTATGACCATATCTGCCAAGTCACATCGCCATATCCCCACATTAGAGCAAACAGGGAAGCACCATGTCAGAGGTGGTCAGGGGAGTTGGGTGCCTCAACGTGACGTCTAGAGTTTCATTATCACCAGTTACTAAGTCAACATTCAATACACACACACTGACGCACGTAGCCACATCTAAAAGAAATGGCAGAGGAAGCAGTAGAAGAAACCAACCCCCACCCACCTTACAAAAACTCCATGAAAACATATGAAATGCTAATAAAAACAAGAAACAAATGACAAACACATGCAAATGCATATATACACTAAAGGAAGAATAGCACCAGAACGGACTAAATGGGCATCCAAGAAATGTAAAACCTCATGATGCCCACAAATCCCAACCTCACTAAACCCTTCATAACAAAATATTAATATCTTTTTTTTTTTTTGGAATGTGTTAACTTTTCTATTGAGTTTAAGAGTGTACTACAAGTTCACAAAAAATTAGGCTTCCCACAGACCGGGAGCTCGATACAACAAATAAGCTTCCCTTAGAGCAGGAGCTCTATACAAAAAGAAAAGGCTTCCCACACACAGGTAGCCCAATAAAAAAATCACCAGGCGGGAGCTCTTGTGTTTTATTTTTTTTTGGGAGGGGGGTTAAATATCCACTCCTGACTTATTAGAAACACCCCTCTAATCATTACCTTGAACCCCACCTCAGCCCTAAAGATCTAGGAATACTGTGCCTTCAAAGAGCTCTCATCTTGTTAAGAGGAAACACCCTTGATACACCCCTTCCCAGAGATCATGTCTCAATCCCACCCGACAATTATGGTACTCCATCAAGGAAGAAGTCAGAATGAACCCCCAATAAACCCCTGGAGACACTCCACACCCTGTGTTCAGAAACAGCAATGAAGCACAAGAAAAGGTTTGACGGAATTCCTCCAATGGCCCAAATTATTAGCATCAACAGAAAACATGGGATCTGCTAATTCTAGTGAAAATAAAATATAATAATCCCAATCCTTGCTAGCTACATGCTGCAGAAATCTAGGGAGCACACCCTATGTCAACACGTAAAGGACCTTCCACTCCAGGCTAGGTACAAACACTAGGAAATGAACCAATCAAACTAACATCAAAACTACAGTAGAGGCATACCTCAAAGAAGTATACCCTTAGAAAGGATAGTAACATAGGCAGGACATTCAAATTAACAATCACATTCTCTCCTCTGTTTTTCTCATAAAATTTTATTAATACACAAGAACAGCACAGCTAACAAAATGATGTACAGTATAATTACAATAGGGACGTAATTCCCAAACACTCAAACCTTATATCACACTTCAAGCTAAGGCATCAGCCAAGTCATCTGTTTTTCTATATCAACAACAAAAAGAAAACTCCTATGAGCTGGCTAAATTAGGCCTTATTTGGATGGACCAAAATTTGGGAAAAGGGCAAGCTTGGTCTGCTCCACAATTCTGAGGACCTCCCTTTCGTAATCCCACTAGAATATCCTGACAATCAACAAAAAATTCCTGTTTTCCCCCCATATATAATCAACTCCTTCCATTTGTACAGATATCAGTCAAATCATCCAAGAGGCGCCTTACGAATGTTCTTCTGAAATGTCAGTGATTCTCCAAGGATTACTGGATTCCCGCCCAATTCATAAGTTAAGAGCCACACACAAATACGACTCTTCGTACAACCCCTTCGAACATTACACTCCAAAACTGTAATGATAACAATAACAGAAAATATAATGATTTGGAATTCCAAACTATATTCACAAAGTTTATTTAAACAATGGTGATGCCTCTATAATCTTTTGTTTGTTTTCAACGATTTGATAGGCAAGCCCATGCTTCCCAAGGAATGCATTGAACTCCAAACATGCCAATACGTTTTTTAAAGTGGCAAGTTTCAATTCACTGGTTTCTAACCCTACTTTCAAACAATGGATTTCCAAAGATGAAGAGGTTAAGGAGGCCATGCGGCTAGATGATGACATCAACAATAATGACCTTGGTGATTCTCACAAGAATAGTTTAAAACAACAGCAGTCACCATTTTAGAAGAAATATTGGATTTGAAATATCAATATCTCATTTACGTTGAAGTTAACATTTCTCAAAAAAATATATATATCATTTACATTTACTTGTTGTGAAACTCTAATTTTAATCCACAAGTCATATTAAATTTGGTTCTGATGGAGTTCAAACAATGAAAATATTGTTAAAGCCTCAACTATTACTAGGAGTAGGAGCATTAATTTTTATGGGATCCCATATTGATCCAATGGTCGACATTATCAATGTACGATTGCCAATAAAAAGGCTTTTTACTATCATATTAGTTATTAAACAATAAAAATTATTTGATTTAGATTGTAGATGAGGTTGAAATGTGGTAACAAAATCTTGTTTTGGAACCAATAAGTTCCTGTATTATTTGACTTTTTTTTTTTTTTATGAAGGTAACACTAAGCCGACCCCGATTATTTGGAAAAAGGCTAAAATGATGATGATGATGATGATGAAGGTAACAACTAAAGGGTGCGGTTTGTATAGAGCCGAGGCTCTAGACAATCAAAGTAGAACGCACCTTCAAATAGTGTCGAGAAATGTGATTTCAATACTGAAGATCTTTATGATAGCCTTAAAATATAATTTCATCTCTAATTATAAAATTTAAACCTTCAAAATACTGTAGATCGAGCAGATCTATGAAAACTTTAAAATCTTGAAAGTTGACGGTCCAAAATGAATTACAAGATGCACTATTTCCAAAACTTGAAATCCATTTTTTTCTCATGTCCATGCATCTTGATGTCGAGATGATCAATTTGAGGATATTTGTGCATCAAAACAACCCCTTCTAGTGAAATTCTTGACGTACGCTCTAATTTGATTGTTTAGAGCCTCGGCTCTATATAAGCATCTTCCATATATTAATATGTATCTTATAACTACAAAAACTCACAAGGAGTGAGTAAAGGCAGCCCACAGGTTGGGTGCTTGTACAAACAACAAGAAAAGAGGAGAAAAAAGAAAATAAAGAGAGATTAAGGGGCCGTTTGGACACCTGAAAATATATTGTCTGTGAAATATATTACTGGCGTAATTCATTACTGCGTAACACATTACCTGTAAATGGATTGTTACTGTTTGGGTAGTATTTAGATGCAATCTGGGAAATACATTGTTATAGTTTGGCTATGTCTAGAAGAAATATAGGAAATGCATTACCAATATTTTACCAGCACATGCCAATATTTTACCAGCACATGCCTATAAACTATCATTTCTTTCTTTTTTGTCACAAAATTCCACTAAAATGCATAATTATCATTTCCTTCTTTTTTGTCACAAAATTCCACTAAAATACTGAATTAAAATCATCATCACACAATTCCAAAAAGATTTTTAATAATAACATTATCACCATTCCAAAAAGATTTTCTAATAATAACTTGTACCATTTTACAGTCATGACACTATTTCCTACTTATTTTAAGTGCCTTTGGCACTTATATGCAATCACATGTTTTCTAACATGACATTGGTTTCAACATGATAAGTCATTGGAACAATATGATTGGGAATAACACGATTTTATTATGGTAAGCCTTATTTTTATTTATTTTTTATAGAAGTCTTTCAAATGTCTCTCTATATAATTTCAAATAAACAATAAATTTATGATACTAAATTCAAAATCGGTACGGTACGAATTTAAAAAATGGGAAGAAGTTTGATTAGTAAACTAGAATGTCTGGTAATTGCAGTATAAAATTTTGAAGTATTGGAGGAGACTAAAGAGCTATGTTATTTCAATTGAGATTTTAGTAATCTCTTATGAGGATTATGTTGTGTGAAGTTTTTTATTATGATTGTGTTGTGTAATTTATCATTGATTACTGATTTTTATTTTATTATTTTTGTTTTTATATGACACTGATGCCTTCAGATGAGGGGACGAGCTTAAAAAGGGAGGGATCATATTATGTTGTGTGAAATTTTTTATTATGACTATGTTATGTAATTTCTCATTGATTACTAATTTTTAGTTTTATTATTTTTATTTTTATACGACAGCTGATGCCTTCAGATAAGGGGACGAGCTTATAAAGGGAAGGATCACCTAATTATTTTGAAGAGAGAGGGCTTAGAAGATTTTTTTAATCAGGGATAGGGTAGGAAAAAACAAGCGAAAGATTTCTCAAAATTACTCGTCACTCTTTCAATAGATTTTTCACCTATCACCGCATGTAATCGATTTCCTGATTTTTAGGGAAATCTCACGTAATCTCTTTCCATTTCCTTACTATTAAGTGTACCCAAACAGTGGAAATGCCATATTTCCTTGTAATCTATTGTCATGTAATAGATTTCCAGGTACCCAAACGGCCCCTAAGAGAGAAACGCAGAGGAGAAAAGAAAAGAAAGAAACTACTAACCAAAAACAGAGATGGGGAGATTACAAAGGATACATTAGATTTTAAGGGGAGATAGAGAGATAGGCGTAGAAAGTTGTGCAACAAGTTAGAGAGCGAATAGTGTCGAGGTTGTGGGCCAAGAGGCCAAAAAGAAGAAAGGAGAGAGGAGAAAGAAAAAACGAGAAAAAGGAGAAAGGAAAAAGAGAGAAGGTGTCCTCTTCGCAAAAGTCTAAGGCTCAGGAGATAAGTGTGAGTGGACTGTTTTGGGCTCCCCATTTGGCCAGATGGGCGTTTTCATGATTTCTTTCCTGCCAGGTATGCTGGGAAACAGATTGTAGTGGCCCACATAAGAAGTGAATATAATCAAAAATATGTAGAAGATGCCAAGGGGGTTCCAAGGGGGTTCCGAGGATCTGGATGCCCAAGAGATGACATTCTGAGAGTTGGTCTCAACGATAAGATTGTTGAACGAGTTGCGTTGGAATCACTTGAGAGCTTCAAGCAAAGCAGTAGGGTCCACCCCATTGGAGTATCCTCGGCCATACGGATGGAGAAAGAAAGGAGACAGTTGCCATTGTGATCTCTGAAAAGCCTCCTGCTCCACGTAGGCCAGGGCCGCCCAGAGAGCAGCTGTCGATATCGTCCTTAATGCTACCTTTTGGGAGGGGGAGGGGGAGGGGGAGGGTGAGGGGGGGGGTGAAGGGGCAAGCGCAAGGCTAGGCAACACTAGGGCCTATGATATGGAGCCAATTGTTTTGGAAGTCAAAGGTGGTGAAACCCTTGAGTGCTGTAGCCATTGCCATGTTCCTTATATCACAAAAATACGGGAATTTCTTTCCTTTCAACTAGACCACAAGGTCCCTTGGATAGAGGCTCCACGCAGGAAGGTCCCTGACCTAGTGAGTGGAGGTGAGAAGTGTGAAGCAAAAAGGCCATTGATATCCAGGGGAGTAGCCCAGTAGTATGTTAAATCCCCCAAGGGTTTGCTCCAAACTGCTCAAGCGCAGTTACAGTTGATAAAATGGTGAAAATGAGATTCCCCCTCTGCCTCACACAAGTGACATCTGTTGGGTAAACTAAAACCTCTTCTTTGGAGCTGGTCAATGTTTAGGTTTTTGTATGAAATAGTTAGCCACGAGAAAGCTTGAATTGTGGGTGTGATGTTAGTAAGTCAGGCATTGTGATGGGCAATGGGGGAAGGAGGTTGTTGTTGAAGCAAAGATCTATAGTAGGAGGCCACAGAGAAATTCCAGAGTGGTGCTTGGTCCAAATAAATTTGTCCGTTCCCATCCCAATGAGAAAAACAGTGGCTAGGTGGCTGAGGAGGTCAAGGAGAGAGTCAAATTCATGGTCTTGCAGTGCTCTTCTGAAAATGTGAAGCCCAGATTTGGTGTGTGCCATTAGGTTGAAAGTAATTGTCAATCATGGCATTAGGGTTAGAAGCAAGTGAGAAATGATTTGACCACATGTTTTTTGAGGTATTATCCCCAATTAAAGGTGCTTCTAGAATAGGACCTTGGTGCCAGAGTTGATCTGATGCAAGGTAAGAAGCTATCCTTGCAAGAGTATATACTTTTGAAGGAAGCAGATGAGGCAGCCAATCTAGAATTGTCAGGTAGAAACCAATCCATAAAATCATACACATATTATTGACTAAGAACACTATGCAAAAGGGAACTGTGAGTTGATACAAAAGCGCCACACCATTTACGCAGAAGGGCGCTGTTGGTGGGCCTAAGATCCATGATCCCAAGGCCACCATGGGATTTAGGGAAGTAAACTTTGTCCAGGCATTGAGTGGAATCTTTTTCTTCGATATGACAGCTAACAAAGGAAGTTCCTCATGAGTTTGTTGAGGATGTTAATGGTGGAGGCAGGCATGATGAAAAGAGACATGGTGTAGATTGGTATACTTGATAGGGACTCATTTAATGAGGGCTATTGTACCCTCCAAGGATAAGAATCTGCCCTTCCAGGAGGCAAGTTTCCTCTTAGAAGTTTCAATAATTGGGTCCCACAAAGCTTTTCCTAGGGTTTCCAGCGCAAAGCGGCAGCCCTAGTTCTTTGGTGGGGAGAGAGTCAGTAACTCACTATCACATCCAAACCTATTAGCTAGGAACTGAAGCTGATGAGCATGGATATGGATTCCTCGCAATGTGGATTTAGCCATGTTGACTTTCAATCCCATGGCCATTTTGAAATATCTTAGGAAGGTCCAGAGGCTATTTATCTACTAAACAGTAATGTTGAGGAAATTGAGGGTGTCATCTGCATATTGTAGATGGCAAATGTGTGCCCCAGCTGAGGAAATTTTAAACCCTTCAAGAGTCCCCATGTGAAAAAGTGTAGAGATGGATCTACTGAAGATCACTGTCAGAATAGCAAAGAGAATGAGGGACAGAGGGTCTCCCTGACACAGGCCTCTGGTGGATGAGAAGTATCTTTGAGGTGACTATGTTTGTCAATGTAGTGTGGGGCTCGATGCAGGGGACTGATGCGGTGCCCTTGGGGGATGTGATGCAGGGGAAATTGCGGTGATCATTAAATGAACTAGATTCTTCATGATGTAGAAGATATGGCACATCACACAAGGCCACGGGGTCAAGAGAAAGGCTGATGGGGTAAACAGATGTACAAAAGTGGCATGTGGCAGTAGGACGTAAGAAATCAGGGTGTTTTGGTTTGGGTTAGTAATCATGGTTTGGGATGGGACAGGTATAGGGACTAGGTTTGGAAGGTATGGATGAGGCTGCGTTTTGGTACCAGAGGAGTTGGATGTGTAAGGGTGATCTGAGGAGGCAGATCCTATAGCTTTGTAGGCTGGCACGTGTACAACAGCAGCCTACCTCTTGCGTTTGGATTGTACATTGCGTTTGTGAACCATCATGGTCCAAGTATTATCTTCAGTAGTATGGTGAGGAGTGGCCTGAATCATGGTCGAGCAATGGAGTTTCGACTGTGATTGATATTTTTAGGTTTGTTGAGAATGGAGATGGTGACCTGATAGAGGAAATTGTCGATGGAGATATTGATATGGGTGGGATCTTATCCTCGTGGATGAATCGGATTAAGATGATGGTTGATCCCAGAGGTAAAGATTCTGCATACGAGGTTTCGAGCTTGATAAGACCTTTGTACTTGCCTCCAATTGCCCTGAAAGTGGAGGTGTGGCAGGCATGGAGAGGAATGCCTGGATATGGATCCAGAATACTTTTGTTAGGAGTAGAGGAGAAAATAGGATCCCAAAGAGAGAGCACCAATCTTCCTCTCCCTAAAGGAAAGGTTTTTCTGAGCAGTGGCTTTGAGGGCTTGCACTTGTGTAGGAAAGGGGAAGAGGTATTGTCCTTTAGACAGGACATGGCAGTCTACCCTAGTCTGCTTCCAGATGTGAACTGCCCAAATCCAGATGTTCTTAAAGTCGTCTCTTTGGGAAAAGAAACATGCCATGCAAGAGTTCCTCGGTGTGTTTGATCTTGCATCCAGAAGACTTCCTTGCATGTTTAGGGTTTGGGTTATCGGCTGGATCATAAAAGATAATGCCGAGTGATGAATTTGTTTTTGATATAAGTCTAAAGGGGGTGGAGGATTTCAAAGTTTCTGTGTATATGTGACTTGGAGGTTAGGTTGTGGTTGTGAAAATGGATTGAGCGGTTTGGAGAAGGTGGGATAATCTCTTTGGAGATGGTCCCAGTAAGTATGTGTGAGTTTGATGGTGGGATAATCCATTTAGAAGTGGTCTTGGTATGTGAGTGTGGGTTTATTGATTTCTGGTAGATATCTTTATGATAGAAGTGGAATAAATGTGGTGGTGGGTGCGAAGCAAATGCAGTATTCTGTTTGTGAGTAGCTTTGGTAGGAGTGGAAATTAAGCAGTGCGTAGGGTAAGAGGAGAGCACAGAGAATGTTAAAATGTGAGCGGAGGGTCAAGTAAAGGAGAGAACCACCCCTCCTCTAAGAGAAGGGGAATGAAAGGAGGGGAAGAGGTGAAGCCAGTATTAGAAGAGGGTTATGGACTTACAAGAGGTGCCAGGAGGAAGGAGAGTAGGAGATGGAAGTTGCTATTTGACATTATTCCATTATTTATGTAAAACTCATAGATTTTAGCGCTATAGAAGTTTGTAACATTATACTTGAGTACGAATATATTCTTATGCACTAGCAGTTTCTTATAATTTTCCACTATTGGCATTCTCATTGAATTTTTTTCTTTATAAATCTTACGCCTCATATGTAACGCCATTTTGGATTCTTGACCTAGTATGACTTCTCATCTGGCCTAAAATCCCATAAACTTAAAAAGAGTCAATCTCAGAACAAAGCAGTCAGCAGTCCAACCAACAGCCAACAATCCAGTAGTATGCCTCTCCACATGCATCCTTGTTGCAATGCAACTCCAATGGGTTAAAATCACAAAGTGATCAGGGGAATCTTCTTTTGAATTAGTTGGTGATGTAATTTAAAGGAGTAGACAGATAAACAATCCTTGGACCACATGAATCATATAGTCGTACACCAAACAAAGAAAAGTTACTCTTACACAACAAGAAATACAACAATCAAAAAGTTGGAAGAGTTGGAGAAAAACAATTATGGAAGCCAAATTACCAAACATACCAATCCACAACAGCATAAAATAGATGAGGAAAAACACCAAGGAAACCAAATGTACCTTCCAGTCTGCTTGAGCATATCTAGCATATTTGTCTGAAAAACATGATCAACAGCTTCGACACTCACTCCAGTTCCACTTTGGGGCATTGCAAACACATCCACAACTCGCACGGTATATTCATCCACAAACTCACCAAGCATCAGGCCCATAACTTCCATGGGAACTCCAGCTCTTCCTGATAACAAAATGATAAAACAAGTGGAAGGGAAATGAGATATCCAAAATACCAATCTATCCAAATTAATTGGGCAGAATATAGAAGAAAGAAAAATCTAGCTTTTTCTTTTCCTTTCTTAATCACAAATATAGAGAAATCACGTTATCTTACCATGTTTGAGCATCTTGAGAAGAGCAAGGGAGGAGATGTAGACCTGTTCAGAAGAGTCGAGGAGAGGTGAATCTGGAGGCGGGTGTGCCATACTTCCAGCACCAGAGAAGATTCTCTGTAGGCGTTCCATTCTTACTTCTTACAACTCTTTGTCTCTAATGGGCAGTAAGGAACTTTATTTCATTACGAGAAGTAAAATAGAACCTACACTTATGAAACATGCAAAATTATTTAGGCAGAGTAGAAATAACAGATCCACAACATGAGTAAAACAGAATCAAACAATAAAAATGAAGAATAGTAACTACCAGAATTCATAAGAGAAAAACTCAAAGCGGTGTCCAATAGAAATAAAATAAACTAAACACAGAGACTAATGCTCATCAGATGAATATAACTGAAAAAGATTTCCAATGCCAATAAAAATTGAAAAACAACAAACCACTAAAAGCATAAATGTGGAAGATAAAAATATTAGTAGTGAAGCAAAATGATAGCCAAAGCGATCTAGAAGCTCATTCAGCTAAAAAATTGATGCTTTAAATAGCTTTGCAGAGGTACAACAGAATTTAGAGAACTGGGTATCAGAAGAGAGGGAGAAATCATGGCAAGTAGTTTCTAGTTCTACAAGAGTAAGGAGAAATACAAGGTAACCAACTACCACAGAAAGTGCACAAAGAATTTTGGCAGCATGAACAAATAACACTCATATCCACTTCAAAAATTCAAACAAAATCACGATGAAATCCTTTAAATCACACTAAAAATTAGGAACCCCAATGAAAAGGAATACGTTCTCTCTCCACAAAGAAAACCCAATTTCCACATTCGATAATTGTTGAACCCAAACCCATCTATCCCCAAAAAACCCAAAGTCCACAAACTAACACCCAATGAAAATCATAACAGGTAAGCTATAATCAGAAAAATACATCAACCCAATAATCTTGATATGAAACTATATAAGTTAATCTACATAAAATCATGTTTCCGTAACGTAACAGAGAGAGATTAAACTAAGCATAATCTAGAGAGAGAGAGCCTGCTAAGTTCGAGTTCGAGTTCGAGAGCCTTTAGAGAGAGAAGTCACAGGCAAGGGAGAGAGAGAGAACCTACTCAGTTCTTTTCTTGAGTCACAGGCAAGGAAGAAAGAGGGAGCCTTTGCAACGGTGTGTGTTTATATAGAGGAAGCAAAACCAAATCGTGCATCGTAGGAGTACACTATTAGGTGCTCAGACCAAATACTCACCGTCCATTATTATAACTGAGCGGTATTATTGACTTTATATCCGCTTTCAGATTGCCTGCTGTTTTCAATTGGGGAACGTTAATCACACTCAGGGACGGTGGATTATTGAACTGATTAATACCGCAGTAAATCAAACATCTTAAGTAGAAAATAAAGATGATCATTTTTTACTATAATATTTTTATTTTAAATTTTTCTATTAATTAGATTGACACATAGGTGTTTGCACTACCAAAAAAAACAAAAAACTTAAATATATGTTTTAGTTTTCGTTATTATCAAATTACCTACTTTTCATTATCACTAATATGTCCGTTTTTTAGACTTCATAACAACTTAAAAAAAAATCTTCCTATTTTATGTTTTTCAAAAATCGAAACGAAACAAATTTGAGGTTTTTCAATAACCGAATTTATATTTCTCTCTTGTGGATCCCCTGCATATTCCCTCGCTACCTCTCTCTCTTTATCGACTAATCAAGTTCAAAAACTGAATTTTTCAGTTTTTAAACAATCAAATTTATTTCTCTAAGAAGAAAACAAAAAACTTTTCTCTCTCTAAACGAAAACCTAAACTCTCTTCCTCTCTCTCTCCCTCTCTCTCCCTCTCTTCCCCTCTCTCTCTAAAACATAAAGATTTTACATGAGCTTTCTCCAATACTCTCTCCCACCCTTTTCTCTCTCTAGAAAAACTTAGAAAACTTATATAGAAACTTAACCGCAATACTTTTTCTTTCCAACATACACCATTTCTGATTTTATATCAAAAACTCTCTTTAATAAGAAAACTAGAAAAAAATTTCTAAAATTGTAAATCCTAACTCGCTCAAAATGCGAAGACTTTGAAGACCTAAAAAACTTGCAAAAAATTGTGGAAAATGGAAAGCTTCGGTGTGTTGATGACCCAGCCCATGATGCCCTACTTTCAAGATGAAATCTCTCTTCAATTCAAACTCTTCAAGCTATATATGGGAATGTCCAAACCATGCCAAATTCCTGTCAAGAGGCTGGATGAAACTTACCCAAAAAACTATATGGGAATATCCAAACCAGGCCAAATTCCTCTCAAGACAATCGGTGAAACTTACCCAAAAAAAAAAGACGTTCGGTGAAGGGGAGAGAGAGAGCGAGTTCCATGAGAGGGAAAAAATTTCTGCTCTTGAAGAAATAAAAATTTAAAATTTTTAATTTTTAAAAAACAAAAATTTTCATGATTTCGGTTTTTGAAATACCGAAAATGGGTAGTTTCATCTTTTTAAAAAAATTTATTATGAAGTACAAAAAATGGACATATTAGTAATAACTAAAAGTATTCGATATTTTGGTCATAACGGAACTAACATAGAGATTTACGTAATTTTTTCAAAAAAATAAAAATTATATTAAAAAAAATAGCCTTGAAGATTTTAGTTGTATTCCTTTTCTCTTTTGCAAATTGTTTTTTAGATGTGTGTGTGATTGAAGGTTGTGCACGCTTCCAAATTTCAAACTAATCTAAACTATGGGAAAATTTAAAATAAAACACTACAAACAGTCATGACCGATCTGTTTTCTTGTCTTCTGATCTAGCACATTGGGAAGGTGCTTGCATTATAAGTGTCCACATTATGTAGATGCTTTACTTGCTTATAAGGTTAGTAATCGGGTACTGAGTACTAGATAGTTACAATGTCATGTTGGGGGTTTGAGGTGAGTTGCGAATTCTGAGATTTTTTTTAAAAAAATTTTGTCAATGACATTCTTACAACCACTCATTTTGAAATTTAAAGAATAGATTGTGACCTACATATATATTTATTGAAGCGTTTTTATAACGTTTCATGTGGATACTGAAATAGTGCAGAAGCACCTTCTAATGGTGAAAAGAAAAATAAACAGCCATGGTTTCATCATGGTATTTAATTATGATTTTTACTTTCCTATAATTAGATTGATATGAAATTTTGAATAATTAGGTATGAAAAAATATATATCATTTGTTTTTGATGCAAAATGGTCGCAAACATCCATAATCATCAAACCAAACACTAAGAATGAGTACCAAAGTTCGAAAAAAAAGTTATTAAGCGTTGCACACAATCAATAACACACTCCTAACCATTTGATTTCACATTGAGCAGCTAAGATTGAGTGTGACCACTTTACGTCAAAGTAAATAATGTCATCCCATATTTTCTCATTAGGTGTTGTTATCTGTTATGTTTGAAACCCCCCTACATAGAAGATGCTACCTGTAATTGAAGTTACAGAGCAGTGTAAAAAAATACTTGAAAAGTTTGTAAATTTATTGTGAGTTTTTTTAATGTTAGACTTGAATGTGTAACTTAAAAAAGTTATTTTGTCCCTTTCTCTAAGAACAGGAATTGGGTGGTACCTGGCAATCCGAATCCCCCCGGTTCAACTCGGACGAGTCGTGGTTATGAACTAGGTATTTAAAAATTATAAAAAAAACAAAGAGATTTCAGTGATGACAAAGCTTTGTACCCAAACTCTTTGCAAACAGACCCAGTGAACAGCTGCCATGAGGCAGTCAAATGTAGCCCTTTAAGAAATCAAAACACAAAATTTTGTAAGTTAATTATTTAATATTAATATGGCAAATTTGAGGTGTTAGGATTTCAGATATGGACTCAAGGCATAGGCAGTCTAGGTATTTTGTAAGTTAATTATTTAATATTAGTATGGCAAATTTGAGATGTTAGTATGTGGCAAAGCCTGCAAATATAGAAATGCTGACTTGGCAATAAATATATTTTTTAAATATAAATTGATATTAATTTTTTGAGAATATATGATCTTTAACATAAAGATCATCACTGTGAAAAACAAAATGGAAACTAAAAATAATAATTATATTAAAAATATTTTGACCGTTAGTTATAATTGTCTTCTTATTTTTATAATAAAAATAAAAATATTTGGACCATTAGTTACAGTTTTTTATTTTTAGTTATAATAAAAAACAATCATTCAAAATGATTTCCCAAGGTGTTGTTTTTTCATTTTTATTTTAAGATTCATATAGAAGATATTGATGACTGATCTAATGCCAAAAAAAGAACCCAAAACGCAAAACCCAAAACCCAAAGATATTGATGCCGGATCTTATACACCTGATTATTTATTCCTAAGAACATCTCCATATAATGACCTCTCTCTCTCTCTCTCATGGGTTTATGACCTGAATTTGCTTCATTTCCACCAACTCTCCGAAATTATGAAGCTCTACAAAAAAAAAAAAAAAAAAGAAAAAGAGAAGAGGGAGAGAGAGGAAAAAGCTTTCAAAGACAACTTCAACCTGTGCAATTGAACAAGCTCTGTTGCATCTCCAACATTTAAGCTCGGGAGAACAGGTAAAACTAAAACAACAGTCACTAAATTTGCAGAAGTATACAGGGAGGAAGAAGCCACCAAACCCAGTTCAAGTGATAACAAACCAAAAAGCCACATATGAATAACAAAGAACAAAAGGGACCGTACAACATTCCTTGCAAAACCAACCAAACAAAACTGTAACTGGCCATACTATAACAATAGCATTTCTTTTATATCTGGTGAGGGAGCCGCGGTATGGCTTGGACAAATTTTCAGAACCCGCCAATTATACTACATGCTGCATTTTGCTAGGCCACTGATCATGCCAGCTGATGGAAATAAACAGGGGCATTTTGCTGCAGGGCCGAAGTAAAACTTTAGAGGGAGAGAGAGAGAGGTTTTTCATGATCCTGCTGCTTGTTTGGATCATCCGTCTGCCTGGCCTGAACACCACAGCATTTCCAAATGAGTTGAGAGTGAGAGAGAGAGAGAGATTTGAAGACTTTCCATAGTTAAAGGTATCTGGATCAGTCCATGCATAGTGGAAGACAACTCTTTATTGTCGTTCTGTGCGTTCATGAGCGTGAGTGAGAGAGAGAGAGAGAGAGAGAGAGAGAGAGAGATGCATGCTGCTGATTATTCTCAGGGGGTTCATCTATCTACCTGGAGATGCAAACATTGAACGATCTCTATTTCGGTTTGATATTCTGTCCTTTGGTGAAGAGGATGACTTCCCACCATTGGCAGCCAGTCGTTTCTTCATCTCCTCTGAAAAACAAAAATGCCACAACCTAAAAGTGAGAAAACATATAAAACTCAAAGATCCATAAAACCAAAATCTAAAAGTCTCGTGTACCTCGTTTTCTCTCGAGCTCCTGGTCCAGCTCTTCTTTCCACAACCGCTGCATCTCAAAACAGCTCGCACTGCACAAAGTCCATTTTCAGACAAGAAAAATGATGCGAAATATAACTACAGACCAATGGTTTCATTGGGGGCATGAACATCCAAGACAACAATGGAATAGTAATGGGAAGAGAGAGAGAGAGAGAGAGAGACCCATCCATCTTTTATTTCCTTGGATAAGTGGAAAATCCAATGGACTTCCCCCAAAAAAAAAACAATAAAATGGGGAAAGATACATAAAATAACTGTTATTCGTTGATTCAAACCTTGGGCCAGTTGAATTTTGCTGACCACCATGGTAAAAGCCTTTCCATTCATTAAGCTTAGGGGAGGGGACCTCTTTCAGAGCACTAGTATTGTTTGCTTGATAGTTTCCACAATAAGAAACTCTCCTACTAGAAATACCAGAGGAATTGTTGCTTGTGCGATCGCTCATCCCCCCAGGAGAGATACTAGTCACCTTGTTGGGTGACTTGCTCTTTGGGGGCAGCTTAGAAGGAGTAACGCATGTTTCATAGCGATTCTCCACACCACCTAAACAGGCAGCATTAATGGTGTTGTAATATTCTTCATAGAGTGGATTCTGCAGCTTCTTCAGCTCCAGAGCCTATTATGACATGAAAAACCGCATAAATTTATCTAAAAACAAAAATGTGCACATGAAGCACTTCAGCTAAGAAAGAAGCCAGCACAAACATGTGTGTGTGTGTGTGTGAGAGAGAGAGAGAGAGAGCTCATCGAAGATAAACTGAAACGTTTCAGCTTAAGAAGAAGCCTTAGAGAGAGAGCGAAATGTTTCAGTTCTACAAAGAAACAGGGCTAAAAAGCACATGCTTTCGTGTGTTGTGCAGAGAGAGAGAGAGAGAGAGGTGTTTTTCCTCCTACTTTTTGTGTACAGGGGGGGGGGGGGGGGGGAGAGAGAAAGAGAGAGACCTTCTCATCCAAGAAGGCACTGATTTTTGACTCTGTGACTTCATCATCTTCTTCATACAATGCCTGTGTAGTGGAAAATCTGATGTCATTTCTCTCTTTAACAGCCTGAACTGCTTCTGAAGTTCTTGCATCCACCACCGATTTACCAGTCCTGGATAAACCCAAGTGTCTCTGTCCCATACTTTCATTAAACTTACTCTCCCAGTCATCTTGGGGCTCAGACATGGGATTACAGCTCTAGAAAACAAATCACACAAAGACTTTGAAACATCAATACTTCTCTTCAACAAAAACACAATTCAACTAGAAATCTTATAACAGAAACATGAATGCAATACATAGAATGGTATGCCTTCCTAAAGGTAGACTATACGGTCTTACCATTGTAGACTCATTTTTATCTGGAGAAAAATCCAGCCTCACTAGATCATCCTCATCGTTGTCATCAATCCGGCATAGATCCCCACTGGTACCAGATTCCCAAATTGATCCCATTCTCGAATCTTTATTTGGATATATAGCAGAGGCCCTTACACTTCCAAGGTTCGGAACATCCTGCCAGCTTCCCATTGCACTAGGCCTACTCATCATGTTAAACCTACAGAGACATATAGAGAGAGAGAGAGGCCTTATATTGAGACAAGATAATATTCAGGACAGGATGGAAATCTCAAGTAATACCCATCAATTTTATTTGTATTCCACTGTCTAAGAGAAGCCCAACACTTACGAATTCTTCAGGTACATCCCAGACTGCCTCAACAAATTCACAGATTGCTCCTAATAAAAGGATCACATTAATCAAAGGATGAAAAGCTGAAGTGCTGAACTCATTGTTTTCCCTTTTTTATTTTCATACTAAAGATCTATAATAGAGGGCTTAAATAGATGTCTAAAGAAAAGTTTGAGCATACCATAACTGATGTCCGAGATGGGAGGGGATCCTCACATTCACCAATTACAAATGGATGCTGCATGAAACACAAAAATTTGAAATCAACAATCAATAATAGAAAACCACAGTTCTAGGTTTTAAAAGAACTGATTTATTTGCTATGAATAAAAAACGGAACTTTTTAGACTGATTCTAGTTTCAAAAAAACCTGGAGCAATTCAGAAGCAGTTGGCCTCACGTTTGGTTCCCTGCAGCCAATTGAATGTCACTGACATAACAGAAATGAACGGCAAATCTAAAAGTACCAAAAAGTATAATGTAATTGAATGGAGTATGATATATGGTATCCCAAAGGGGCATCCACTATCCATTCTTGACTACAGATATGAAGATTAACCATAGCATGTCCAGTGGTCACCAAGGTAAAGTAGATTTCCACTGTCCACCATCAAGAATGGACAATGGACGCCACTTCGGAGTATTGAATACCACATTTGATCAGATTATATTCTTCCTACAAACAAAGTATTCAGAAACATAACAGCTGGTTAAGAAAATTCTCAAACGGATAAATGTGAAATAAAAAAGCATCAAGAGACATGAGTCATGATTAAATGTAACTACAAATCATAAACATAAATACATAATTACAAGTGTCATATTATCATGAAGGACCTATTTGATCAAAATGCCCTATTGTGGGCAATTATAAATTGCCTTCCTGCTAATCAATCCAAAAGCCAGATGTGAGGAGCTAGGGACCAAAGCAATGGCTAGCAATAACAGAATAAGAATTTTGATTCAATTAGTTCAAAATTAAGGCACATGGATTGTTCTCTCTGGGCGCCGTACCTATGTCTAACAGATATCGACATGTATACCTAGTACCAACACAATCTTCTGGATTCTTCTTCTTGTTTATTAACCATTTATTACATCACTTTGGAGACTTGATCTAGTTTTTTGTCTTGAATAGGCCCATGAACTTTGAAAATGTCTATGGAACTTTTGAAAATATCTACAGATTCAGTCATTTATGTGTAACTGATCATATTTGTTACTCATCATGAGATGAAGTTTGAGCAAAACAATGTTGGATTTAGTTCTCTCTATGATATAGCCATGTTGAAGAATCCTCTTGGAATGAAATATCCCAGACCTTGTCCCCATGTCAATCACCGATACACATACCCATGTCCATGCAACAATAGTTAAACAATATAAAATGCTGCCAAGTTTCCAAAAGAAGCTATGAACAAACACTGCCAACTCACCCCCAAAAAAGAAAAGAGCATGAGCAAACAATCCTACAAGTGCACATGCAAGGAGCATGCCTTCATCCAAAAAAAAAAAAACACATGCAGTATCCTACTAACCATTTTAAGTAGCTATAATTTGCACACAAAAAAAACATTTAAGGGGGAAAAAAACAGCTAGTTTTTTTATATTGTTCAATGAGCTTCATCACAATGTCTGAGACTGTGTAAAAGGCTTAAATCTGTTTTCTCATTTTACGTTCTGCAGGTTCTAAAATTCAACTACAAACCCCAATAAGAAAATCATATCCCATAAGAAAATCATATTTTCCTATCCTTTTATTTTTCCTTAAAGAAAATTACAATTTTCATACTTTATTGTTTGTTTATTTCTCTGCATCTTATTTCGAGAAAGCTATATGCAAGAGGTGGGTCACTGCCAACTAGCACAGTGTCAGCAAGTCATGAGGTGCCTGTGATATGAACCTTTTAGTATTCGTGAAACTATAATCTTTGTCCAAATGCTACAATCTCATATGCAAAATAATTAGGTGCTTATGCTGTTATGCATTCTAACGATCATAATACTTGCAGTTACCAGGACTTTCTGCAGCTAGTTATAACCCACATTTGTCATTTAAGTTTCACGAGAGGAAGAATTCGTTAAGCAGATAGATATCTGTAAGTAAATCTCTTGCAGTTTTATTATCGTAGTTTTTATGCCATAAAGTCAACTGATGGGGGCAAGTGTGTTAGAAAGCTTTCCTTTTATGAAGAGGTAATCATTAAACTAAGTACAAAAGGTGCACACAATTTGTTTTTTGTAGAACATGGGTCTGCATTTCCATAAATCCATGTCCAACATACATATGCACCAATCCACCGAGCAAAAAATTTAATGCTAATTTATGTTAAGTACGTATAAAGCACATGCACTTACTCTTGTAGACATTTCAACAAAAAATCCTTTGCCTCCTCAGAGAGATGTTCTGGAATGGGTGGATGCGACTTTGTAGAACCAATAATGAATAAAGCAGCAACCTACAGGTTATCTAAGAGTATTAAATTGACTATCTGAAAAAACAATTTTTCACAAATGTGAATGAAATTCTATTTTAACACAACGCATTCTTCCATAATACAACAATCTATTCCAATTTGTACTGATAGAAATATGAGGAAATCCACAGAACATGCCTCTTGATACTGCTGGCTCCATGGAGGTTTCCCAGTCGCCATCTCAATCACAGTACATCCAACGCTCCATATGTCAGCAGAACTGTATAAAATAATCAGACTCAGTCAAAGTGGCCTGTTTCATTTAGGTTGTGATCATACTACTAGAAAGAAGAAATCGTAGTATCAAATATAAATGAAATAGTTACTCCTATGGACCTTCCACACTTAGCCAACATCTACCATAACTGCGATGCAAGCCATAGATTCCTCATATAAAGTTATTTCTATAATGATAATCGGAATGTGATCAACTTCTGACCCTCTAAATGCATGTTTGTGAAGAGGCATATCAAATCTCAAACATTGAAGGATAAAGTTAAATACATTGCTATGGTATTAACAACATAATATGCCTCACATAGCCCTTCAAAATCTTAATTCCTCTCAAATCTCATAACTAGCCAAACTGGCCGTTGCACAGGGATACAATGCCAGGGCATTTCTCATCATCAGTAATTAGAAATGCTAAGGCATAAATTGTGAGATGGAAAAATACATAATAAGCTAAACAAATATGCTTTACAACCAAAGAGCAACACCTTTGTATTTATAGAATTGAAACCATGACATTTTTCTGACTTCACAAAGAGAATTTAGAAGAACAACCAATAAGAGGAAAAAGTAAGGAATCCACCAAGATTACAGGCACCAATATCATTTATGTGATTAATAAGTCAACATAATTCAATTGCAAAACAAATGATAACTAACTCATTGGTAATAGTAAAACACTGTCACTTTTACAGAATGGCAAAAAATGGTAGAACACTATACTGTATAAAAGAGATAAAAATATACAAAAAGAGATACATCCAAGAACAATGTAGCATTACAAACTCCTAAATAAAGGTAAAATTTTCATTGTAACAAATCAATCTGAAGAAATGCAGTTTGGTTAAAAGTATCTTACAAACTATGCCCTGTCTGACATATTACTTCTGGTGCCATCCAATATGGAGTACCCTTCATTGATTTCGCACCCGACACAGTTGCCTTCAATCAATAAGTCTCAATAAGCTCCTAGTACACATGATATTTGAATAAAAATTGAAGCAAAGCCAGTAGTCATCTAATGAGAAGAAAAAGGATTACCAATTCCACCACTTTTTTAGATGCACCAAAATCAGCCAACTTGATGCATCCCTTATTATCTACAAGGATGTTTGCACCCTGAAATGCGAAACACCCGTTAAGAAAAATGCCTTAGAAAAGCTAATGGTAAGTACCCTCCATTGCATGATTATCAGCACAAGAAGCACTTCCAACCTTTATATCTCTGTGAATTATCCCATTTTTGTGGAGATATTCCAGTCCCTGTAACAGCTGCTTTGTGTATTTTCTGATAACCTGCAAAAAAATATGTTCACATTGGCAATCAAATTCACCAAGTTTCCACAAAGAAATAGCAGCTTTATGCAGGGTGCCAACTTACAGTTTCAGGGAAAGAACCAAGTTTCCCCAAAAGTGAAGATATAGATCCTCCAGGAACAAACTCCAAAAGAATATTCAGTGCTTCCTCCTCTCTATCCGTTCCAAGATAACGCTATCAAATAGTAAGAGAAATCAGATGGGAAATCAATAACCGTCAGCTCTAGGGCATTGAAAATTCATGGAAACATAGAACTCACCACTATATTCTGATGAGAGAGATTTCGAAGCAATTTGACCTCTTCCTCAAGCTCTCGGATATGAGCCTATGTGAAATTTTACCAACATCAAGACAAATTCACATTTCAAAATTTTGAGAGAGAGAGAGAGAGAGAGAGAACATTCACAGTACTCTTATGAACACCAACAAGGCAACAAATTCATAATGCATCAAAGAAAACAGAGGCACTGCAAATTGTATTTTTTTTATTAATTGAGTAACTCATAATATATACCTTTTGTGAAACTTAAACTTGCCAAACAAGGCTGGGAGGACAACGAGCACCAGGTACAATTGACATAACATCTATGACTGGTTGACAAGGCATAAGCCTGTGGGTGATTTGATAATTTATGGAAGTGAAGAGACTAAGCTAGATATATTTCATATGAAAACGTTTTATTCTTGGATACATTTCATTTTTATCCATTTATTGATTGGGGGGATAGAATAAAATAAAGAAGGAAGGCTAAGCTCCTATCAAATTAAAGATTCCTCAATGTTGATTTCAAATAGAACTGTAAAGAATCAGACTTCCATATTCATATGATGTAATTGAATTGACACATAGTCATCAATGAATTAAGAGTTTCAGACTATATCCCCATTCCCCAATCCAACCAAGAAAACACTGAAATTGACTAAATTTTCAACAGGAAATAAGAACATATAATATGCAGTCTACACTGAAAATGACTAAATTTTCAACAGGAAATAAAAACATATAAAATGCGGTCTGAGAATGTTGAAATCTGATACTTACTTGAGCTCTCTCTTTCGACCCACCATTTGCGGCAATCAAAACCTGAATTAAGAGAACAATCAATAACCAATCTCTGAGAACTTACCAATCCAAAAATATATAAAACAATTGATCTTTGAAAATTTATCAAAATTCAGAGAAATTCACCTGCGTCCAATAAAAAACTAAACTTTTTTCAAAAAGAAAAAGAAGAAGCACAAACAATCTCTGAGAACTTACCAACAACAAAACAATCAATCTTTGCAAAAAGAAAATAATGGAAAAACTCACCTGCTTAACAGCCAAGAGCTCTCCAGAATCAAGGTTCATTCCCATATAAACTCGGCCATAGGCTCCACAACCTATAAGCTCGCCCTTTCTCCATCTGATCATAGGTACATTACTATGAGCTTTAGGGAGAAACCCAATTCTCGATTTCCTAAGACAAGCTCCAATCCCTCGCATCAAGCCCCCTTCCTCAACATCAGAGCTTCGGAAAACTAGAGATCGACGAACTGAACCAAAGATATCCTGCATCCTTCCCTCCAAATTCAAGGCCCAGAAACCCTAGAATGAAGGGCAAATCATGGATCCTTGAATTTCAGAAACCCTAATTTGGGCAAATCATGGATCATTGAGTTTCACAAAACCCTAATTTGGAACAAACCAATCTTTAGGTTCTGGCTGATGAATCCAAAACCCTAAGTTCCTTTTCTGGGTGAGCGGAAACCCTGACTCTGATCAATCTGATCACTAAGGTTTCAAGAAACTCTAGTGAATCAGATGAATTAGGGACGAATCTCACCCCAAAAAGAAATTTTGATCGTAAAAAAGAAATCTTGATCATAACCCAAAGGCACATCACATCACCAGAGCATTTGTTTAGAAAGAGAGAGACTGCTACTGTGTATTTGGTATCTGAGAAAAGAGAGTATAATTTGCTATTTGATGAGAGAGAGAAGAGAGAGAAAGCCTATCTTGGTGTTCGATGGGCCGTTGGAGAGAGAGTTAGTCTTTTAGAGAGAGAGAGAGAGAGAATTACTCAGTGTTTTAGAGAAAGAATTACTCAGCGTCAGTGTCTTAGAGGGAGAGAGAGTGTGTGTGTATGTTTGCTTGGGGGAAGAGACAAGGTTTTGAAAAAGGGGCACTGATAACGGCCAGGAAATGGGCCCGTTCTTCCGTTGGATTCCGAATCCAATGGTGGGAATGGACCTAACTGTGGATTCAAATTTCAAAGAGAGCGCCGAATAAAGAAATGAGGAGAGTGTAGACGCATAAATGACTCAAATTGTTCATATCTTCTCTTTAAATACCCAAACCATCCAGAGCGCATTCAAAACCGTGTAAAAGAGTG